>NC_041383.1:485832840-485862737 GCF_002162155.2 Triticum dicoccoides | reverse complement strand
GTCGCTCGCAACCACCGTGGCCACCGGCCACCCCTCGCCCTGTCGATAAGCCCAGAAGAACCACCATCGTCTCCTGCATCGTCTACGCCAGCCCGTTCGACTGCGGGAGCCCTGCATCGCCGCCCACGCCGTCTTCCCCATCTCCGGCCGCCCGAGATCGCCGTCGTTGTTTCGTCGTCACCAAGCCATCCCCGAGCCCACTAGTCTGCTCTGCGAGTTCACCGTGAGCACCGGAATCTTTCCCCTCTCTCCCCTGCCCCGTTTGCACCGTGTAGCTATCAAATCCGCCGGAGCCGCGAGCTTACCACCGCCGGCGATGTCGCCGCCGCCGCGCTAGTCACTGGAGCTCGTGTCCGAGCACTCCATCGTGCTCAGCACGCTCCCAGTAGCACATATCACCCCACCACCGTCCTCCCCGTGCACCCCAACGCAATCCCGAGCACGCCCGAGCTCCGGCCGCCGCTGCCGAGCTCGAGGCCATCGTCTCCGGCCGCCCTAGCTGCTGCTGCTTGTTGAAACGGGCGCGGGTGAGCTCCAGCTCTCCGTAACCGCTCTCCTCCGTCCATTTGGACGCCGGAGGAGCGAGCCCGAGCCCTCCGTCGCGCATGTTGCCACCGGCGAAGAACCGCCGGCGGGTTAGGCCCTGTTGACCAGGGGTTTGACCTGCCCTGGGTCCATGACAGGTGGACCCTGCCATCAGGTGATTAGCTTAAGCTAATCACCACCTAATCTAACCCCCCTGACACTGATAGGTGGGCCCGGCCCCTGCTAACTTTGGTCAAATTAATAACTAATTTTAGTTAAGCCACTGACTCACTGACATGCGGGCCTCGCCCGGCTAACCAAGTTAGTTAGGGTTAATTTTAATTAGGTTAGTTAGTCCAGACACTGACACGCAGGGCCCACAGGTCAGTTTGACCTGGACGGCGCCCGTTGACCTGCTGACGTCACTATGAGGTCATGATGACGCAATAATTCCTTTCTGGAATTTAAATAAATCTTAAATGATTTATTATTTTCAGAAAATATTCTAAACTTCTAAAATTCATAGAAATTCAACCGTAACTCCAAATTAAATAATTTATATATGAAAATTATCAGAAAAATTCAAGGAATCCATCTGTACCATTTTCATGCATGTTTGAACAATGTTTGTCCTCTGATTTAGACAAACAAATAAAGGGCATTTAAATAACCATATATGGAGTTGGAATTTGAATCATGTATTCAAACCAACTTCATTTAAATCATAGCTAGGTGCATTAGCCCAAAACACATTCATATTGCCATGTCATAGCATGCATCATATTGTGCATTGCATTGATCGTGTTTCTTCTGTGTTTGCCGGTGTTGTTCCCCCTCGATAGACGTTGTACCGATGATGTGATCGTTGACACTGATGAAGACTCAATGCTATCTTCAGAAGTGCCAGGCAAGCAAAACCCCCTTGTTCATTATGATACAATCCTAATCTCTCGCTCCTGCTCTCTTTTAATGCATTAGGACAACACCGATTCATCTGTTACTTGCTGCGGTAGCTGAACCCCTTTATCGTTTGCATGATCTGTCATTGCCACAGTAAATAGATGAAACCCACTAGCATGAGTAGGAGTTGTTTGAGCCCTGTTGTGCCTACTCGTTCATGTTTGTTTGTCATGCTTGCTACTGCTTAGAGTTGAGTCAGGTCTGATTCATCGGGGATGAATCAGAGGTGTGTGAACATGTCCTACTGTGTGTGAGCTAAGTGTGTGAACACGATTTGGTAAAGGTAGCGGTGAGAGGCCATGTAGGAGTACATGGTGGGTTGTCTCATTGCAGTCGTCCTCAGGAACTGAGTTCTGTGTTTGTGATCCATGATTTAGCTACTACCATACATTGGGCCCTGAAATATGACCCCGCTCGACGTCTTATTCACCCTTGTCCTCTGTCCAGGAGTTCTAAGTAGTTTCTGGTGTTTGTAGTATGCTGGAGGCCGTGGGGAGCGCTGACCGGAGGGGTGGGCTGTGATGCGGTAGGCACGTGGCCGGGTATACCGGGCGCCCGTTTGGTGTCACGGAACCCTGTTCACATCGTTTGGGGCTGTGAGCGAAACTCCGGCCGGATCTCCTCATGGATGGAACCCGAATAGGCGATAAACCTGGACTAGAGACTTGAGTGTTTAGGTAGGTCGTGGTCTACACCCACGTCGGCTTTCGCTTGAAGTCTGCCGAGCACATGTCGTGTGCAGACGCTAAGTGGTGGAAACATGTATGAAGAAGTACACCCCTGCAGGGTTAACATCATCTATTCGAATAGCCGTGTCCGCGGTAAAGGACTTCTGGGTTGCCTATATCAGTTCATAGACAAGTGAAAGTGGATACTCTAAAATACGCAAGATAAGCGTGAGTGCTATGGATGGCGTTCTCGTAGGGAGACGGGAGCGGTTCCATAGTGGTGTATTGGTTGGTGAATATGTGGACTCGTGTGCGCCACCTCAAAGAGTCGCTTGCAGTCGTAGTTCAGGATAGCCACCGAGTCAAAGCTGGCTTGCTGCAGTTAAACTCCACCATCCCCTTTGTTGATAATGATGCATATGTAGTTAGTTCTGATGTAAGTCTTGCTGGGTACATTTGTACTCATGTTTTCCTATTTTATGTTTTTGCAGAGAGACTTCGGTCTCACTAGTAGTTCCACGTGGACTTCAACATTTAGCTTGTTACCTCAGCTACGATCTTGTGCCCTCGGCAGGATCTGATAGATAGTCAGGCTTCTCAGCCTTTTTCACTTATAGATGTCTGTACCCAGACATGATAGCTTCCGCTTGTGCTTTGATTTGTACGCTCTGAATGTTGGGTCATGAGACTCATGTTTGTAATATCTCGCTCCTCGGAGCCTATTGAATAAATACTTGAGTCATAGAGTCATGTTGTGATGCCATGTTGTGTTTGCACATATCGAGCATATTGTGTATATGTTATTGAAATGCTTGGTATGTGTGGGATCTGACTATCTAGTTGTTTATCCTTAGTAGCCTCTCTTACCGGGAAATGTCTCCTAGTGTTTCCACCGAGCCATGGTAGCTTGCTACTGCTCCGGAACACTTAGGCTGGCCGGCATGTGTCTTTCTTCGTTCCTGTGTCTGTCCCTTCAGGGAAATGTCACGCGATGAATACCGGAGTCCTGTTAGCCCGCTACAGCCCGGTTCACCGGAGTCCTGCTAGCCCAGTGCTACAGCCTGGATTCACTCGCTGATGACCGACACGTTCGATGCTGGGTCATGGATGCCTGTCCCTGTAAATTAGTGCTACTTTGGGTTCACGACTAGCCATGTCAGCCCGGGTTCTTTGTCATATGGATGCTAGCGACACTGTCATATACGTGAGCCAAAAGGCGCAAACGGTCCCGGGCAAAGGTAAGGCGACACCCGTGGGAATACCGTGCGTGAGGCCGCAAAGTGATATGAGGTGTTACATGCTAGATCGATGTGGCATTGAGTCGGGGTCCTGACATCAAAGCAATCATGTCTTCTCAAAATAACATGGCTAAAGAAAGTTCATCCCTACAAAATCATATAGTTAGGCTATGCTTCATTTTTATCACACAAAAATGCTCCCATCTTATACACCCCCGATGACAAGCCAAGCAATTGCTTCGTACTTAAATAATGTCAAACGTTTTCAACTTTCACACAATACATGAGCGTGAGCCATGGATATAGCACTATGAGTGGAATAGAGTATGATGATGGAGGTTGTGTGGAGAAGACAGAAAAGGAGAAGTCTCACATTGATGAGGATAATCAACGGGCTATGGAGATGCCCATCAATTGATGTCAACATGAGGAGTAGGGATTGCCATGCAACGGATGCACTAGAGCTATAAATGTATGAAAGCTCAACAAAAGAAACTAGTGGGTGTGCATCCAACTTGCTTGCTCACGAAGACCTAGGGCATTTTGAGGAAGCCCATCGTAGGAATATACAAGCCAAGTTCTATAATGAAAAATTCCCACTAGTATATGAAAGTGACAACATATGAGATTCTCTATATGAAGAACATGGTGCTACTTTGAAGCACAAGTGTGGAAAAAAGATAGTAACATTGCCCCCTTTTTTCTTCTTCTTTTTTTTCTTTTTCTTTTTTTTCTTTGGGCCTCGCTTTTTTGTCTTTTGGCCTTTCTCTTTTTTTCCTTTTTCTTTTTTTTTCTTTGGCCTTTTTTTGGACTTTCTTTTTTGGGGGGGGGGGCAATGCTCTAATAATAATGATCATCACACTTTTATTTATTTACAACTCATGAAATACAACCCAAAACTAGAACAACTTATGACTCTATATGAATGCCTCCGGCGGTGTACCGGGATGGGCAATGAATCAAGAGTGACATGTATGAAAAATTATGCATGGTGGCTTTGCCACAAATACGATGTAAACTACATGATCATGCAAGGCAATATGACAATGGTAATGCGTGTCATAAAAAAACGGAACGGAACAGTGGAAAGTTGCATGGCAATATATCTCGGAATGGCTATGGAAATGCCATAATAGGTAGGTATGGTGGCTGTTTTGAGGAAGATATAAGGAGGTTTATGTGTGATAGAGCGTATTGTATCACGGGGTTTGGATGCACTGGCAAAGTTTGCACCAACTCTCAAGGTGAGAAAGGGCAATGCACGGTACCGAAGAGGCTAGCAATGATGGAAGGGTGAGAGTGTGTATAATCCATGGACTCAACATTAGTCAAAAGAACTCATATACTTATTGCAAAAATCTATAAGTCATCAAAAACCAAGCACTACGCGCATGCTCCTAGGGGGATAGATTGGTAGGAAAAGACCATCGCTCGTCCCCGACCGCCACTCATAAGGATGCACAATCTAAAAACACCTCATGTTTCAAATTTGTTACACAACTTTAACCATACGTGCATGCTACGGGACTTGCTAACTTCAACACAAGCATTCTTTAAATTCATAATCACCCAACTAGCATGACTCTAATATCACTACCTCCATATCTCAAAACAATTACCAAGTATAAAATTGATCATAGCATCCAATTCACTTCCTATGATAATTTTTATTATACCCAACTTGGATGCCCACCATTTTAGGACCAATTTTATAACCATAGCAAAGATCATGCTGTTATAAGAGACTCTCAAAATAATATAAGTGAAGCATGAGATACTAAAAATTTCTACAAAATTAAGCCACCGTTGTGCTCTAAAAGATATAAGTGAAGCACTAGAGCAAAAACTATCTAGCTCAAAAGATATAAGTGAAGCACATAGAGTATTCTAATAAACTCCAATCAAGTGGGCTTCTCCCAAAAGATGTGTACAGCAAGGATGATTATGTGAAACTAAAAAGAAAATACTAATATCATACAAGACGCTCCAAGCAAAACACATATCATGTGGCGAATAAAAATATGGCTCTAAGTAAAGTTACCTATTAAACGAAGACGAAAGAGGGGATGCCTTCCGGGGGCATCCCCAAGCTTAGGCTTTTGGCTATTCTTGAATATCTTGGGATGCCTTGGGCATCCCCAAGCTTAGGCTCTTGTCACTCCTTAATCCATAGTCCATCAAATCTTTACCCAAAACTTGAAAACTTCACAACACAAAACTCAACAGGAAATCTCATAAGCTCCGTTAGTGAAAGAAAGAAAAACCACCACATAAGGTACTGTAATGAACTAATTCTTTATTTGTATTGGTTTAAAACCTACTGTATTTCAAGTTCTCTATGGTTCATACCACTTAATACTAGCCATAGATGCATCAAAATAAGCAAACAACACACGAAAAACAGAATCTGTCAAAAACAGAACAGTCTGTAGCAATCTATAACTCTGGAATACTTCTGGAACTCTAAAACTCCTACCAAAATAGGAAGTCTGGGCAATTTTTCTATTGATCTACAGCAAAAATAATCAATGCAAAAGCACGTTTCTGTGAATTAACAAAATTATTTTCGTGCGCGCAAAGTTTCTGTTTTTCAGCAGAATCAAATTAACTAACACCATAGGTTATCCTATAGGTTCTACTTGGCACAAACACTAATTAAAACACAAAAACACATCTAAACAAAGGTTAAATACAAGATTTATTACTAAACAGAAACAAAAACAAAAAATGAAAAATAAAATTGGGTTGCCTCCCAAATAGCGCTATCGTTTAACGCCCCTAGCTAGGCATAAAAGCGAGAATAGATCTAAGTGGTGCCATCTTTAATTTTCAGTTTTTTAGCGGAGCCATGCTTGAATCCGGGAGGTTATTTACATTTCCCTTCATACTTGGAAATTTTTAGATCTAAAGAATCCAACCGCTTATTGCAAAGAGTAATCAACATATTCATGCGGTGAAGATTTCCGCTAACACTTTTAAGAGGCTCAAGAGGCTTTTGTAATATTTTTGTTACTTCGCAAATCTTTTCAAAAACTTGTGTCTCTTCTTGGGTAGGAAGTGGACCTCCCTTTTGAGGTAGTGTTCCCACTATTCCCTCTATGATTTCATGCGCAATACTGGGATCGAGTTCAATAAAAATTCCTTCGGCAATGCAATCCAATAGTTGTCTATGGGGCATATTTAGCCCAACATAAAAATTGCGAAGTAAGATTCTAAAATTCACCTCTATAGTGCAATCACGATAGGACTCCATCATCCTATACCAGGCATCTTTTAAGTTTTCTCCTTGCCTTTGCTTGAAGTGAAGAACTTCAAACTCGAGAGACATAGGAGTGGATAAGGGACTAGCCATGACAACGAGCAAACAAAAGACAAGCGAAAGAGAGAGGAGATTGGGAAAGAGAGGGCAAATAAAACGGCAAGGGTGAAGTGGGGGAGAGGACAATGAGAGGCAAATGGCAAATAATGTAAATGCAAGGGAGATGAGTTTGTGATGGGTACTTGGTATGTATTGAGTTGAGCGAAGACCTCCCCGGCAACGGCGCCAGAAATCCTTCTTGCTACGTCTTGAGCTTGCGTTGGTTTTCCTTGAAGAGGGAAGGGTGATGCAGCAATAGTAGCGTAAGTATTTCCCTCAATTTTTGAGAACCAAGGTATCTATCCAGTAGGAGGCTCCTCAAAAGTCCCACGCACCTACACAAACAAACAAGAACTCGCAACCAACGCAATAAAGGGGTTGTCAATCCCTTCACGGCCGCTTGCGAAAGTGAGATCTCATAGAGAAAATATGATAAGATAAATATATTTTTGGTATTTTATAATATAGATAGGAAAGTAAAGATGCAAATAAAAGTAGATTGAAAGCTTATATGATAAAGGATAGACCCGGGGGCCATAGGTTTCACTAGTGGCTTCTCTCAAGATAGCATAAGTATTACGGTGGGTGAACAAATTACTATCGAGCAACTGATAGAAAAGCGAATAATTATGGGATTATCTAGGCATGATCATGTATATAGGCATCACGTCTATGACAAGTAGACCGACTCCTGCCTGCATCTACTACTATTACTCCACACATTGACCGCTATCCAGCATGCATCTAGAGTATTGAGTTCATAAAGAACAGAGTAACGCATTAAGAAAGATGACATGATGTAGAGGGATAAACTCATGCAATATGATATAAACCCTATGGTATGTCTTGAGCTTGCGTTGGTTTTCCTTGAAGAGGAAAGGATGATGCAGCAATATTAGCATAAGTATTTCCCTCAGTTTTTGAGAACCAAGGTATCAATCCAGTAGGAGGCTCCTCAAAAGTCCCACGCACCTACACAAACAAACCAAGAACTCGCAACCAACGCAATAAAGGGGTTGTCAATCCCTTCACGGCCACTTGCGAAAATGAGATCTGATAGAGATAATATGATAAGATAAATATATTTTTGGTATTTTATAATATAGATTCAAAAAGTAAAGATGCAAATAAAAGTAGATTGGAGGCAAATATGATAAAGAATAGACC
Organism: Triticum dicoccoides; assembly: GCF_002162155.2. Taxonomy (NCBI): domain Eukaryota; kingdom Viridiplantae; phylum Streptophyta; class Magnoliopsida; order Poales; family Poaceae; genus Triticum; species Triticum dicoccoides. Next base: position 485,854,821 of record NC_041383.1, on the reverse strand, counting down.
CGGGGGCCATAGGTTTCACTAGAGGCTTCTCTCAAGATAGCATAAGTATTACGGTGGGTGAACAAATTACTGTCGAGCAATTGATAGAAAAGCGAATAATTATGATATTATCTAGGCATGATCATGTATATAGGCATCACGTCCGCAACAAGTAGACCAACTCCTACCTGCATCTACTACTATTACTCCACACATCGACCGACTCATGCCTGCATCTAGAGTATTAAGTTCATAAGAACAGAGTAACTCCTTAAGCAAGATGACATGATGTAGAGGGATAAACTCAAGCAATATGATATAAACCCCATCTTTTTATCCTCGATGGCAACAATACAATACGTGCCTTGCAACCCTTTCTGTCACTGGGTAAGGACACCGCAAGATTGAACCCAAAGCTAAGCACTTCTCCCATGGCAAGAAAGATCAATCTAGTAGGCCAAACTAAACTGATAATTCGAAGAGACTTGCAAAGATAACTCAATCATACATAAAAGAATTCAGAAGAGATTCAAATATTTCTCATAGATAAACTTGATCATAAACCCACAATTCATCGGATCTCGACAAAGACACCGCAAAGAGAGATTACATCGAATAGATCTCCACAAGAGAGGGGGAGAACATTGTATTGAGATCCAAAAAGAGAGAAGAAGTCATCTAGATAATAACTATGGACCCGAAGGTCTGTGGTAAACTACTCACAACTCATCGGAAGGGCTATGGTGTTGATGTAGAAGCCCTACATGGTGGATTCCCCCTCTGGCAGAACGCCGGTGACGGCTCCAAGATGGGATCTCGTGGATACAGAAGGTTACGGTGGTGGAAATTGTGTTTCGGGTGCTCCCTGGGTGTGTTTGGGGTACGCAGGCTTATATAGGAGGAAGAAGTACGTCGGTGGCCGCCCGAGGGGCCCACGAGACAGGGGGGCGCGCCCTATAGGGGGGGCGCCCTCCTATCTCGTGGAGGCCTCGGCAGCTTCTTTACTTCCACTCCAAGTCCTCTGGATCACGTTCGTTCCAAAAATCACGCTCCCGAAGGTTTCATTCCGTTTGGACTCTGTTTGATATTCCTTTTCTTCGAAATACTGAAATAGGCAAAAAAACAGCAATACGGGCTGGGCCTCCGGTTAGTAGGTTAGTCCCAAAAATGATATAAATGCGTAAAATAAAGCCCATAAACATCCAAAAGGGGTAATATAATAGCATGGAACAATCAAAAATTATAGATACGCTGGAGACATATCAAGCATCCCCAATCTTAATTCCTGCTCGTCCTCGAGTAGGTAAATGATAAAAAAGAATTTTTTTTTGATGTGGGATGCTACCTAGCATACTTCTCAATGTAATTTTCTTTATTGTGGCATGAATGTTCAGATCCAAATGATTCAAAATAAAAGTTCATATTGATAAAAGAAATAGTAATACTTCAAGCATACTAATCGAAGCAATCATGTCTTCTCAAAATAACATGGCAAAAGAAAGTTCATCCCTACAAAATCATATAGTTAGGCTATGCTTCATTTTCGTCACACAAAGATGTTCCCAACTTCTATACCCCCGATGACAAGCCAAGAAATTGTTTCATACTTAAATAATCTCAAACTTTTTCAACCTTCATGCAATACATGAGCGTGAGCCATGGATATAGCACTATGGGTGGAATAGAATGTGATGATGGGGATTGTGCGGAGAAGACAAAAAAAAGAGAAAGTCTCACATTGACGAGGATAATCAAGGGCTATGGAGATGCCCATCAATTGATGTCAACATGAATAGTAGGGATTGCCATGCAACGGATGCATTAGAGCTACAAATGAATGCTCAACAAAAAGGAAACTAGTGGGTGTGCATCCAACTTGCTTGCTCACGAAGACCTAGGGCATTTGAGGAAGCCGATCGTATGAATATACAAGCCAAGTTCTATAATGAAAAATTCCCACTAGTATGAAAAACACAAACTATGAGACTCACTATATGAAAAACATGGTGCTACTTTGAAGCATAATATATGAGACTCACTACATGAAGAACAAGGTGCTACTTTGAAGCATAAGTGTGGAAAAGAAGATAGTAACACTGCCCCTTTTATTTATTTTATTCATTTTCTATTTTTTCTTTTCTTTTCTTTTTTCTTATTTTTTGGGACCTTTCTTGTTTTCTTTTGGCCTTTCTTTTTTTTGGGCAATGCTCTAATAATGATGATCATCACACTTTCATTAATTACAACATATGAATTACAACTCGAAACTAGAACAAGATATGACTCTATATGAATGCCTCCGGCGGTGTACCCGGATGGTGCAATGAATCAAGAGTGACATGTATAAAAAATTATGCATGGTGGCTTTGCCACAAATACGATGTCAACTACATGATCATGCAATGGCAATATGACAAAAGTAAAGTATGTCATGATGATGATGAATGGAACGGTGGAAAGTTGCATGGCAATATATCTAGGAATGGTGTCGATCCCTTGTTCGGAAACGAGAAAACCGAGTAACTTTCCCCCTGGAACTCCGAACGTGCATTTTGACGGATTAAGCTTGATATCATACCTTCTCAGGTTGGCAAAGGTTTCTGCAAGGTCAGTCAATAGGTCGGAACCTTTGCGAGACTTGACCACGATGTCATCCATGTACGCTTCCACATTCCGACTAGTTTGAGTGAGCAGGCACTTCTGAATCATTCTCATGAATGTGGCTCCGGCATTTTTCAGACCAAAAGGCATGGTGACATAGCAAAAGCACCCGAATGGGGCGAGGAAGGCTGTTTTTATTTCATCGGGACCATACAGTCGGATCTGGTGGTATCCGGAATATGCATCTAAGAAAGACAAGCGCTCACATCCCACAGTTGAGTCAACAATCTGATCGATGCGAGGGAGAGGGAAGTGATCTTTCGGGCAGGCCCGATTGATATGCTTGAAATAAATGCACATACGAAGTGAATTATCCTTCTTAGGAACCATGACTACATTGGCTAACCACTCGGAGTGGTAGATTTCACGGATGAACTCTGCTGTCAACAGTCGAGCCACTTCTTCGCCAATTGCTTCCCTCTTCTGCACGGCAGACCGCCGAAGGTGTTCTTTGATGGTTTTTATTTTGGGGTCGACACGCAAACGATGCTCGGCCAGTCCCCTGGGCACACCAGGCATGTTAGAAGGTTTCCATGCAAAGATGTCCCAGTTCTCACAGAGGAACTGGACGAGCGCTTCTTCCTATTTGCTGTCGAGTGTTGTTGATATGTGAGTTGGCGCAGCATTGGGATCCGCCGGGTGAACGTGAACTGGCTTCATCTCACCGGTCTATTGCAATGTAGAATCTGTGGCGAATTTCTTGGCTCTGAGTAAATCACTCGGATCCGCATTCTTCTGATATTCTTGTAATTTGACTGCTGTCATTAGTTCATCAGCGATCTTGGAGCCTTTCTGGAAACACTCCTCAGCCTTCTGATGATTGCATGTAACTGTGATCACGCCTTTGGGGCCAGGCATCTTCAGTTTGAGGTACATATAGCATGGTCGAGCCATAAAGCGCGTGTAGGCTAGCCTACCCAAAATGGCATGATAGGCACTCTGGAAATCCACGACTTCAAATGTCAACTTCTCCTTACGGTAATGCTTTGAATAATCGAAAACCACATCGAGGGAGATCTGGCCGAGTGATTCAGCCTTCTTCCCAGGAATAACACCATGGAAACTCATATTACTCTCGCTAAGCTTGGACATCGGAATGCCCATCCCTTGCAATGTCTCAGCGTAGAGGATGTTCAGACCACTGCCACCGTCCATCAGTACTTTGGTCAGTCGAGTGCCTCCAACCACGGGGTCGACTACAAGAGCTTGCCTCCCGGGGGTGGCCACGCGAGCAGGGTGATCAGACTGGTCGAACGTAATGGCTGTTTGAGACCATCTAAGGTAGGTGGTCGTCGCTGCCGGAGCGACCATGTTCACCTCCCTGTTGATGACCTTCAATTGACTCTTGCTTTCAATGTCGGCAAATATCATCAGAGTGGAATTGACTTTGGGGTAACCATCATCTTCCTCATCATCTTCACCTTGATCTGACTCTTTCTCTTTCTCATTGGGTTGTTTCTCTCGGAACTGCTGGATAAGGAGTCTACACTACCGGGTCGTATGCTTTGGGTAAATCAGATTACCTTCTTCATCTTTCTTCGTGTGGATGTGGCATGGCAAATCCATCACATCATTTCCTTCCTTATCCTTCACCTTCTTAGGGGGGAAGGGCCCCTTAGGTTTTCCCTTAAACTTTCCTTGATTCACTGCCGCAATCTCTCCGGGAGTCGCTGGCTCGGCCTTGCATTTCTGCTTCCGACTGGAATTACCCCCACCGGCCTCTTGGCCGACTGGTTTGCTCTTCCCGCTACGGAGTCGATCCTCTTCTTCTCCGTTAGCGTATCGGGTGGCTATCTCCATCATTCGGGCCAGAGTCATATCCCCAGTCCGACCGAATTTCAAGACCAACTCCCTGTATTTGACGCCCTCCTTGAAGGCGCACACAACTTGATGCTCTGAAACATTCTCGACGGTGTGATGCAAAGTGGACCATCTCTGGATGAATTCCCTCAAAGTCTCATCCGGCTTCTTCATGCAGTGATGTAGCTCGGGCAATCCTCCGGGTCGCTTGCACGTGCCCTCGAAAGTTCTCACGAACACTCGGGACAACTCTTCCCAACTGTAAATACTGTTCGGAGCCAACTGAGTCAGCCATGCTCTGGCCGACCCTTCCAACATGAGGGGGAGGTGCTTCATAGCGATCTCGTCGTTACCGCCTCCGATCTGCACAGCCACTCGGTAATCTTCAAGCCAAGTTTCAGGCTTAGACTCACCGGTGAACTTACTGACTCCAGTTGCCATCCTGAAGTTAGGAGGTATCACTGCTGCCCTGATGGCCCTGCTGAAACACTCGGGACCAGAAACATGCACTCGGTTGCCACCTGGACGATCTCTGCCAGGGTCTTCTCTGTGTGCTCTGTTCCAGTCGACCAGGCCTTAAACGAGGATAGACCTCGCGTCAAAGCTCGGTTCTCTTGGGTCGACTGAATTCCTGCGCTCACCACTGTGATGGCGCCTATCATCGTTCCGCCGAGGCACATACGATGCGCTCCTCGGAGGAGGCGTGGGTCCTCGACGATGATTGTCACGGTCGAGTGGAAGATCATACCGCCCACGGCCTTCACGCCGCGGAGGCGATCTCGGGCTGTGGGCTGACTGAACCGTGTCCGCTGCAACGGATCTGCTATGAATCCTATTCCGCGACTGAGATACTATTGTATTCTGCTCTCCTGCTGCCCTGAGCAAGGCTCGGATCTGCATCAGCCCTCTGCCAGCTTCCGACTGAGAAGGTTGGATCGACTCTGCTATCCGGGCTGCAGTTGTGAGATTCTGAATCGGAGTGCGGTATACCTTAGGTGGAGGCGGGAAAAGCTGTCGTCGACTGGATTCATGGATCCGCTCCTGGGCGCGCTCGTCGAGAGCACGCTGAAGGTTGTCCAGTCGAGTGCGCTCAGCCAAATTGGCTAGGCTCACCTCTTCCAAGGACCGAGCTTCGGGGGTTTCCCCAGCGATGGGCGTATGGAGTGCATCCATGTTGCGGCGTCGAAGGTCCTCCCTTTGCTGCGAAGAGAGGGGCTCGGGTCGGTACTCCTCATGGACGTGTGACGGATTACCGCCTCCGTCTCCTTCGCACACGCAACGGAACCCAGGAGGGATGTGAGGGCCATCGACCATCAGGACTTCGGCCGCAGGATCACTGCTATCACACTCGGATGCAGTCTCCACGGAGCCAGTCGACAGATCGAATAGGCCTTGGTGGGTTTCATCGGGCTCGATTGCCGCGACTTGATGGGTGGTCGAGCGTCGAGCCACCACGTGTTTCACCCAGCGCTGAAGCCGCAATCGACCGGATCGCTTACGGCGGTGAACAGCGGGGAGAGAAGACATCATCGGAGCCGACTGATACTGAGTCGACGACTGCCGGAGAAGGACGCCGCGAACGCACGCGCGAAAGTGCGTCGCCCCTCGAACAGGGAGCGCTTCGACGTCGAGCGGAGCTTCCTGAAGCCACGCCGAGTCGTCGATGACGAAAACGAGCGCGCCGAGACGGATCTCGCGACCCTGAACCATCTCGCCGCCGGCGACCATGATGATGGTCGAAAAAACTTGCAACTTCATCGATAAGTCGCTAAGACACCTGCCCCAAGGTGGGCGCCAACTGTCGTGGTTCTAAGTCTAACAGTATAAAGGGGGATAGGTATGGAGAGGCAAGATCTTAGCTATGGTGAAGATGTACACATGGTGTTTACGAGTTCAGGCCCTTCTCGGAGGAAGTAATAGCCCTACGTCTTGGTGCTCGGAGGCGGTCGATTGGATTATATGTGTTGGATTACAGAGGGTGCGAACCCTTGTGCCAGAGGAGGAGGGTGGCTTATATAGAGTGCACCAGGACCTCTGCCCGCCTCCATTACAAGGGAACTAATGTACATAAAGTAGGGGCGTTACTGGTAACGCCAGCATTAAGTACTCTTAATGCTCATGAAGACTAGGGAGTAAATATTTGGCCGTTGTGTGCTCTCCTGACTACTGGTCTTCGATATGGTCGAGTGATCTTCCTCGTAGTCGAGTGACGATAGGTAATGACCGTCGAGTGGATTGCACTCGACGTATGAGACTGGTGCTCTTCTGTTGACTCTTGGTCTTTTCATCTTCCAGGGTAGTGACCTTGGGTAGGACGTATGGGTCGAGCCTATGACCCTACCCCAGGTCTATATCCTTGTCACTCGCAACCAACGAAATAAAGGGGTTGTCAATCCCTTCACGGCCACTTGCGAAAGTGAGATCTGGTAGAGATAGTATGATAAGATAAATATAGTTTTGGTATTTTATAATATAGATTCAAAAAGTAAAGATGCAAATAAAAGTAGATTGGAAGCAAATATGATAAAGGATAGACCTGGGGCCATAGGTTTCACTAGAGGCTTCTCTCAAGACAGCATAAGTATTACGGTGGGTGAACAAATTACTGTCGAGCAATTGATAGAAAAGCGAATAATTATGAGATTATCTAGGAACGATCATGTATATAGGCATCACGTCCGCAACAAGTAGACCGACTCCTGCCAGCATCTACTACTATTACTCCACACATCGACCGACTCCTGCCTGCATCTAGAGTATTAAGTTCATAAGAACAGAGTAACGCCTTAAGCAAGATGACATGGTGCAGAGGGATAAACTCATGCAATATGATATAAACCCCATCCTTTTATCCTCGATGGCAAAAATACAATACGTGCCTTGCAACCCTTTCTGTCACTGGGTAGGGACACCGCAAGATTGAACCCAAAGCTAAGCACTTCTCCCATGGCAAGAAAGATCAATCTAGTAGGCCAAACCAAATTGATAATTCGAAGAGACTTGCAAAGATAACTCAATCATACATAAAAGAATTCAGAAGAGATTCAAATATTTCTCATAGATAAACTTGATCATAAACCCACAATTCATCGGATCTCGAAAAACATACTGGAAAAAGAGATTACATCGAATAGATCTCCACAAGAGAGGGGGACAACATTGTATTGAGATCCAAAAAGAGAGAAGAAGCCATCTAGCTAATAACTATGGACTCGAAGGTCTGTGGTAAACTACTCACAACTCATCGGAAGGGCTATGGTGTTGATGTAGAAGCCCTCCATGGTGGATTTCCCTCTCTGGGCAGAACACCGGCGACGGCTCCAAGATGGGATCTCGCGGATACAGAAGGTTATGGCAGTGGAAATTGTGTTTCGGGTGCTCCCTGATGTTTTCGGGGTACGTAGGCTTATATAGGAGGAAGAAGTACGTCGGTGGCCGCTCGAGGGACCCACGAGACAGGGGGCGCGCCCTATAGGGGAGGCGCCCTCCTATCTCGTGGAGGCCTCGGCTGCTTCTTGACTTGCACTCCAAGTCCTCTGGATCACGTTTGTTCCAAAAATCACGCTCCCGAATGTTTCATTCCGTTTGGACTCCGTTTGATATTCCTTTTCTTCAAAATACTGATATAGGCAAAAAAACAGCAATACGGGCTGGGCCTCCGGTTAGTAGGTTAGTCCCAAAAATGATATAAATGTGTAAAATAAAGCCCATAAACATCCAAAAGGGGTAATATAATAGCATGGAACAATCAAAAATTATAGATACGTTGGAGACGTATCGCCCCATCCTTTTATCCTCGATGGCAACAATACAATACGTGCCTTGCTGCCCCTGCTGTCACTGGGAAAGGACACCGCAAGATTCAACCCAAAGCTAAGCACTTCTCCCATGGCAAGAAAGATCAATCTAGTAGGCCAAACCAAACTGATAATTTGAAGAGACTTGCAAAGATAACTTAATCACACATAAAATAATCCAGAGAAGATTCAAATATTTCTCATAGATAAACTTGATCATAAACCCACAATTCATCGGATCTCGACAAACACACCGCAAAAAGAGTTACATCGAATAGATCTCCAAGAAGATTAAGGAGAACATGGTATTGAGATCCAAAAAGAGAGAAGAAGCCATATAGCTAATACCTATGGACCCGAAGGTCTGTGGTAAACTACTCACAACTCATCGGAGAAGCTATGGTGTTGATGTAGAAGCCCTCCGTGGTTGATTCCCCCTCCGGTGGAGCGCCGGCAAAGGCTCCAAGATGGGATCTCGCGGATACAGAAGGTTACGGTGGTGGAAATAGTTTTTCATGGTCGCCTTTGATGTTCTCGAGGTACGTGGGTATGTATAGGAGGAAGAAGTAGGTCAGTGGACGCCCGAGGGGCCCACAAGATAGGGGCGCTCCCAGTAGGGGGCGCGCCCTCTGGTTAGTAGGTTAGTCCCAAAAATGATATAAAAGTGTAAAGTAAAGCCCATAAACATCCAAAACGGGTAATATAATAGCATGGAACAATCAAAAATTATAGATACGTTAGAGACGTATCAAGCACTAAATATGGGCTTGACTCTGAGATAGTAGCTTCTTTCTATGAATCATTTGCTACTCATGTTGACCTCCCTAAGGAGAAGTGGTTTAAATATAATCCTTCCAATGAAGTAAAAGTACTTGCATCTATTAAAGTTAAAGAAAAGACTATCACTTATAATGATCCTGTTGTTCCTACTACCTATATTGAGAAACCACCCTTCCCTGTTAGGATAAAGGATCATGCTAAAGCTTCAAATGTGGTTCATAAGAGTAATACTAAAACACCTACACCACCTGAGCAAATTAAAGTTGAACCTAGTATTGCTATGGTTAAAGATCTCTTGGCCGATAATATTGATGGGCATGTTATTTACTTCTTTGATGAAGCTGCTAGAATTGCTAGAAAGACACTAAGAATAAACATAGACCTATTGTTGGCATGCCTATTATTTCTGTTAAAATAGGAGATCATTGTTATCATGGCTTATGTGATATGGGTGCTAGTGCTAGTGTAATACCTCATTCCTTATACAAAGAAATTATGGATTATATTGCACCTGCTGAGATAGAAGAAATTGATGTTACAATTAAGCTTGCCAATAGAGATACTATTTCACTAGTATGGATTGTTAGAGATGTAGAAGTCTTCTGTGGGAAAGTTAAATATCCTGCTGATTTTCATGTTCTTGGTTCCCCACAAGATTACTTTTGTCCCATTATATTTGATAGACCCTTATTGAATATTGTTAACGCTAAGATAGACTGCAAAAAGGATGTTGTTATTATTGGTTTGGGGGATATGTCTCATGAGTTTAATTTTTCTAAATTTCATAAACAACCCCATGATAAAGAATTGCCTAGTAAGGATGAAATTATTGGTCTTGCTTCTATTGTCGTGCCTCCTAATGATCCTTTAGAACAATATTTGCTAGACCATGAAAATGATATGTTTATGAATGAAAGAAGGGAGATAGATGAAGTATTTTTTAAACAGGGACCTATTTTGAAACACAACTTGCCTGTTGAAATCCTAGAGGATCCTCCACCACCCAAGGCTGATCCCGTGTTTGAGCTTAAACCATTACCTGATACTCTTAAATATGCTTATCTTGATGAAAAGAAGATATATCCTGTTATTATTAGTGCTAACCTTTCAGAGCAGGAAGAGGAGAGATTATTGAAAACTCTTAAGAAGCATCGTGTTGCTATTGGATATACTCTTGGTGATCTTAAGGGCATTAGTCCCACTCTATGCCAACACAAAATAAAATTGGAGAAAGACGCCAAACCAGTTATTCATCACCAACGACAGTTAAATCCTAAGATGAAAGAAGTGGTAAGAAAAGAAATACTAAAGCTCCTGGAGGCAGGTATAATTTATCCCATTGCTGATAGTCAGTGGGTAAGTCATGTCCATTGTGTCCCTAAGAATGGATGTATTACCGTCGTTCCTAATGATAAAGATGAATTGATCCCGCAAAGAATTGTTACAGGTTATAGGATGGTAATTGATTTTCGCAAATTAAATAAAGATACTAAAAAGGATCATTACCCTTTATCTTTTATTGATCAAATGCTAGAAAGATTATCCAAACATACACAATTTTGCTTTCTAGATGGTTACTCTAGTTTCTCTCAAATACCTGTGTCAGCAGAGAATCAAGAAAATACCACTTTTACTTGCCCTTTCGGTACTTTTGCTTATAGACGTATTCCTTTTGGTTTATGTAATGCACGTGCTACCTTTCAAAGATGCGTGATGGCTATATTCTCTGACTTTTTCGAAAAGATTGTTGAGGTTTTCATGGATGATTTCTCCGTATATGGATCTTCTTTTGATGATTGCTTGAGCAACCTTGATCGAGTTTTGCAGAGATGCGAAGATACTAGTCTTGTCTTGAATTGGGAAAAGTGCCACTTTATGGTTAATGAAGGCATTGTCTTGGGGCATAAAGTTTCTGAAAGAGGTATTGAAGTTGATAAAGCTATAGTTGATGCTATTGAAAAGATGTCGTGTCACAAGGACATTAAAGGTATACGAAGTTTCCTTGGTCATGCTGGTTTTTATAGGAGGTTCATTAAGGACTTCTCTAAAATTTCTAAGCCTTTGACTAATCTATTACAAAAAGATATTCCTTTTGTCTTCGATGATGATTGTGTAGAAGCATTTGAAATACTTAAGAAAGCTTTGATTTCGGCACCTATTGTTCAGCCACATAATTGAAATTTACCCTTTGAAATTATGTGTGATGCTAGTGATTATGCTGTAGGTGTTGTTCTAGGACAAAGAGTTGATAAGAAACTAAATGTTATTCAATATGCTAGTAAAACTCTAGACAGTGCCCAGAGAAATTATGCTACTACTAAAAAAGAATTTTTAGCAGTTGTATTTGCTTGTGATAAGTTCAGACCTTATATTGTTGATTTTAAAGTAACTTTTCATACTGATCATGCTGCTATTAAATATCTTATGGAAAAGAAAGATGCTAAACCTAGACTTATTAGATGGGTTCTCCTGCTACAAGAATTTGATTTGCATATTATTGATAGAAAGGGAGCTGAGAACCCCATTGCAGACAACCTGTCTAGGTTAGATAATGTTCTTGATGACCCACTACCTATTGATGATAGCTTTCCTGATGAACAATTAGCTGTCATAAATGCTTCTCGTACTGCTCCATGGTATGCTGATATACTAATTACATTGTTGCTAAATTTATACCACCTAGTTTCACATACCAGCAAAAGAAAAAGTTCTTCTATGATTTAAGACATTACTTCTGGGATGACCCACACCTTTATAAAGAAGGAGTAGATGGTGTTATTAGACGTTCTGTACCTGAGAATGAATAGGAACAGATCCTACATAAGTGTCACTCCGAGGCTTATGGAGGACACCACGCTGGATATAGAACTGCGCATAAGGTATTGCAATCCGGTTTTATTGGCCTACTCTCTTCAAAGATGCCCGTAAGTTTGTCTTGTCTTGTGATGAATGTCAAAGAATTGGTAATATTAGTAGATGTCAAGAAATGCCTATGAATTATTCTCTTGTTATTGAACCCTTTGATGTCTGGGGCTTTGATTATATGGGACCATTTCCTTCCTCTAATGGGTATACACATATTTTAGTTGATGTTGATTACGTTACTTAGTGGGTAGAAGCTATTCCAACCAGTAGTGCTGATCATAACACCTCTATTAAGATGCTTAAAGAAGTTATTTTTCTGAGGTTTTGAGTCCCTAGATATTTAATGACTGATGGTGGTTCATATTTTATTCATGGTGCTTTTCGTAAAATGCTTGCTAAGTATGATGTTAATCATAGAATTGCATCTCCATATCACCCTCAGTCTAGTGGTTAAGTAGAATTGAGTAATAGAGAGCTTAAATTAATTTTGCAAAAGACTGTTAATAGATCTAGAAAGAATTGGTCCAAGAACTTGATGATGCATTATGGGCTTATAGAACTGCATACAAAAATCCTATGGGTATGTCTCCATATAAAATGGTCTATGGAAAAGCATGTCACTTACCTCTCAAACTAGAACATAAGGCATATTAGGCCATTAAAGAGCTCAATTATGATTTCAAACTTGCCGGTGAGAAGAGATTATTTGACATTAGCTCACTTGATGAACGGAGAACTCAAGCCTATGAGAATGTCAAACTATTTAAAGAAAAAGTTAAAAGATGGCATGACAAAAGGATACAAAAGCGTGAGTTAATGTAGGTGATTATGTGTTGCTATACAACTCTCGTTTAAGATTTTTTGCAGGAAAACTTCTCTCTAAATGGGAAGGCCCTTACGTTATCGAGGAGGTCTATCGTTCCCGTGCCATAAAAATCAACAACTTCGAAGGAACAAGTCCGAAGGTGGTGAACGGTCAAAGAATCAAACATTATATCTCGGGTAATCCTATAAATGTTGAAACCAATGTTATTGAAACCGTAACCCCGGAGGAACACATAAGGGACACTTTCCAGGACGTTTCAGACTCCGAAAAGGAATAGGTATGTGGTACAGTAAGTAAACCTACTCCAAAACAGTTCTAATAGCAATTTTTCTCTGTTTTGGAATATTTAAGAAAATTGGAAAATAAGAAGTAGTCCGGGAAGGACATGAGGAATCCACGAGGGTGGAGGGCGCGCCCCCTGCCTCGTGGGCACCTCGTGTGCTCTCCGGACTCTGTTTTCTTGCACGATACTTCTTTTGGTCGATAAAAAATCATTATATAATCTCCTAAAGGTTTTGACCACCGTATCACACAAATATCCTCTGTCTTTTTTTCGAGCTGTCTTTCTGACAGATCTAGATTACCATGACGTCTCCAAGCGCCCCCAAGGACAAGTTTTTTGAGAAGGTCATCAACCCCTACCTCGCGGAGGTGCTGCAACACCCTCAAACCATTGAGATGCGTGAGGGGGTGCTACACATTTGCGATGTTGAGGGACCAAGGAGGACCGGAAGCGTGGAGACAAGACTCGAAGCAATGGAACAGCAAGTTTTCAAGTGCCAAGGGATGGTGGAACGTGGACTCAACACCAACCAGATGATGATCGCGGAGTTCACCAACAACCACAAGCTGGATGCCAAGAACATTGGGGAGACCATCTTCAAGCTTCATGAGAAAATCGAGCACCTCCAAGCCCAGATCTATGACCTGCAAAACCAAAAATGTGAGTATGAATATAGATTCAAGAGGATGAGTTTGGCTACAGATTTGAGGATCCCGGAGACTCGATCATCCTTCTATGATGGTACGCCTATGCCTTGGAAGACGAACGACAAGCCTACATCATCAACAACTCCATCATCACCACCTCCGAAGAACTAAACACATGGGTATGGGCACTCCCCTTGGCAACTGCCAAGCTTGGGGGAGGTGCCCCGGTATCGTATCACCATCACACTCCTATCTCTACCGTTTTTCTTAGTTCGATCCTTTTTGGTAATATCTTGATCTAGTAGAATAAAGTTTTTAGTATGATCTAGTTTTGAGTTTTGCCTTATGATCCCTCTATGTAATTGAGTCCGTGAGCTATATATAATAAAGATTAGTGTTGAGTCAAGGGCTTTGCTATCTTGCTATGATCTTGAGGGAATAAAAGAAAAGGAAATAATAAAAAGAAATAAAGAGATCACATTGATCTTATGGAGAGTAATGACTTCACATAAAGAGTATGATGAATAAAAGTTGTTGAGAGTTGGCAAACATAGTTTTGGTCATCGTTGCAATTAATAGGAAGTAATAAAGAAAGAGAGGTTCTCACATATAAATATACTATCTTGGACATCTTTTATGATTGTGAGCACTCATTAAAGTATGACATGCTAAAGAGTTGATGTTGGACAAGGAAGACAACGTAATGGGTTATGTTTTCTTATATCCGAAATAAAGTATATGGTCATGGATCATCCAACATGTTGAGCTTGCCTTTCCCCCTCATGCTAGCCAAATTCTTTGCACCAAGTAGAGATACTACTTGTGCTTCCAAATACCCTTAAACCCAGTTTTGCATGAGAGTCCACCATATCTACCTATGGATTGAGTAAGATCCTTCAAGTAAGTTGTGTTGTTATAAGAATTATCATGATGCCCTCATGTCCGTATTTTATTTTATCGACACCTCTATCTCTAAACATGTGGACATATTTTTTGATATCGGCTTCCGCTTGAGGACAAGCGAGGTCTAAGCTTGGGGGATTTGATATGTCCATTTTGCATCATGCTTTTATATCGATATTTATTGCATTATGGGCTGTTATTACACGTTATGTCACAATACTTATGCATGTTCTCTCTTATTTTACAAGGTTTACATGAAGAGGGAGAATGCCGGCAGCTGGAGTTCTGGGCTGGAAAAGGAGGAAATATTAGAGACCTATTCTGCACAACTCCAAAATTCCTGAAACTCTGCGAGAGTCATTTTTGGAATTAATAAAAAATATTGAGTGGAAGAAATACCAGAGGGAAGCCACCCACAATCCACGAGGGTGGGGGAGCGCCCTACCCCCTGGGCGCACCCCCCTGCCTCGTGGGCCCCCTGGCAGCCTTCCGGTGACTCTCTTCTGCTATGTGAAGTCTTTTACCCTGGAAAAAAATCATAAGCAAGCTTTCGGGGCGAAACACAGCCGCCACGAGGCGGAACCTTGGCGGAACCAATCTAGGGCTCCGGCGGAGCTGTTCTTCCGGGGAAACATCCCTCCGGGAGGGGGAAATCATCACCATCGTCATCACCAATGATCCTCTCATCGGGAGGGGGTCAATCTCCATCAACATCTTCACCAGCACCATCTCCTCTCAAACCCTAGTTCATCTCTTGTATCCAATCTCTGTACCAAAACCTCAGATTGGCACCTGTGGGTTGCTAGTAGTGTTGATTACTCCTTATAGTTGATGCTAGTTGGTTTATTTGGTGGAAGATCATATGTTCAGATCCTTAATGCATATTAATACCCCTCTGATTATGAACATGAATATGATTTGTGAGTAGTTATGTTTGTTCCTGAGGATATGGGTGAAGTCTTGCTATAAGTAGTCATGTGAATTTGGTATTCATTCGATATTTTGATGAGATGTATGTTGTTTGTCCTCTAGTGGTGTTATGTGAACGTCGACTACATGACACTTCACCATTGTTTGGGCCTATAGGAACGCATTGGGAAGTAATAAGTAGATGATGGGTTGCTAGAGTGACCGAAGCTTAAACCCTAGTTTATGCGTTGCTTCGTAAGGGGCTGATTTGGAACCATATGTTTCATGCTATGGTTAGGTTTACCTTAATATTTCTTTTGTAGTTGTGGATGCTTGCACTAGGGGTTAATCATAAGTGGGATGCTTGTCCAAGAAAGGGTAGTACCCAAGCACCGGTCCACCCACATATCAAATTATCAAAGTAACGAACGCGAATCATATGAGCGTGATGAAAACTAGCTTGACGATAATTCCCATATGTACTCGGGAGCGCTTTTCTCTATATAAGAAATTGTACAGGCTTGTCCTTTGCTACAAAAAGTATTGGGCCACCTTGCTTCACCTTATTTACTTTCATTGCTTGTTACTCGTTACAAATTACCTTATCACAAAACTATCTGTTACCAATAATTTCAGTGCTTGCAGAGAATACCTTACTGAAAACCACTTGTCATTTCCTTCTGCTCCTCATTGGGTTCGGCACTCTTATTTATTGAAAGGACTACGATAGATCCCCTACACTTGTGGGTCATCAGGTCCCTGTTTAAAGAATACTTCATCTATTTCCCTTCTTTCATTCATAAACATATCATTTTCATGGTCGAGCAAATATTGTTCTAAAGGATCATTAGGAGGCACGGCAACAGAAGCAAGACCAATAATTTCATCTTTACTAGGCAATTCTTTATCATGGGGTTGTCTACGAAATTTAGCAAAATTAAAATCACGAGACATATCCCCTAAACCAACAGTAACAATATCCTTTTCGCAGTCTATCTTAGCATTAACAGTATTCAAGAAGGGTCTACCAAATATAATGGGACAAAAGTCATCTTGTGGGGAACCAAGCACGAGAAAATCAGTAGGGTGTTTAATTTTCCCACACAAGACTTCAACATCTCTAACAATCCCAATTGGTGAAATAGTATCTCTATTGGCAAGCTTAATAGTAACATCAATATCTTCTATCTCAGCAGGTGCAATATCATGTATAATTTCTTTGTATAAGGAATGAGGTATTGCACTCACACTAGCACCCATATCACATAAGCCATGGTAAAAATGATCTCCTATTTTAACAGAAACAACAGGCATGCCAACAATAGGTCTATGTTTATTTTTAGTATCGGGTTTAGCAATTCTAGCAGCTTCATCACAGAAATAAATAACATGCCCATCAATATTATCTACCAAGAGATCTTTAAGCATAGCAATACTAGGTTCAACTTTAGTTTGCTCAGGGCGTGTAGGTGTTCTAGCATTACTCTTACGAACCACAGTTGAAGCTTTAACATGATCCTTTATTCTAACAGGAAAGGGTGGTTTCTCAATATAAGCGGTGGGAACAATAGGATCAACATTATAAGTGATAGTTTTTTCTTTAACTTTAATAGGTTCTACTACTTTCACCTCAATGGGAGGGTGATATTTAAACCACTTCTCCTTAGGGAGACCAACATGAGTAGCAAATGATTCACAGAAAGAAGCTACTATCTCAGAGTCAAGTCCATATTTAGTGCTAAATTCACGAAAAGCATCGGTATTCATAAAAGATTTAACACAATCAAACTTAGGGGTTATACCTGACTCCTTACCTTCGTCGAGTTCCCAATCTTCAGAGTTGTGTTTAATTCTTTCAAATAATTCCCATCTGAATTCAATGGTATTCATCATAAAAGAACCAGTACAAGAAGTATCGAGCATGGAGCAATCATTAAGAGAAAGCCGGGCATAAAAGTTTTGAATAATAATTTCTCTTGAGAGCTCATGATTGGGGCATGAATATAACATTGGCTTAAGCCTCCCCCAAGCTTGAGCGATAGTTTCTCCTTCACAAGGCCAAAAATTATATATATAATTACGATCACGATGAACCAGATGCATAGGATAAAACTTCTGATGAAATTCCAATTTCAATCGATTGTAGTTCCATGATCCAATATCATCACATAGCCTAAACCATGTAAATGCATTTCCCTTCAAAGATAAAGGGAAGACCTTCTTCTTGGCAACATCCTCGGGCATACCTGCAAGCTTAAATAATCCACAAACTTCATCCACATAGATTAGGTGCATATCGGGATGTAATGTTCCATCTCATGTATAGGGATTAGCTAGCAGTTCCTCTATCATACCCGGAGGAATTTCAAATTAAATATTTTCAGTAGGTTCGAGCAACTCTTTGAACTTCTGGTCGGGGTGAAGATACCGCAAACAAGCCCCTCAAAGTATTATTTTCCATAGTAACAAGTGACAGTAAATTTCAGCACACTATATAAATGTTTCCTTACCAAATTCCACCTACCAAAGGCGCTTCACTCCTGGGCAACGGCGCCAGAAAAGAGTCTTGATGACCCACAAGTATAGGGTATCTATCTTAGTCCTTTTGATAAGTAAGAGTGTCGAACCCAACAAGGAGCAGAAGGAAATGACAAGCGATTTTCAGTAAGGTATTCTCTGCAAGCACTGAAATTATCGGTAACAGATAGTTTTGTGATAGGATAATTCATAAGGGGTAACAAGTAACAAAGTGACTAAGGTGCAGGAAGGTGGCCCAATCCTTTTTGTAGCAAAGGACAAGCCTGGAAAAAACTCTTATATAAAGCAAAGCGCTCCCGAGGACACATGGGGATTACTGTCAAGCTAGTTTTCATCATGCTCATATGATTCACGTTTGTTACTTTGATAATTCGATATGTGGGTGGACCGGTGCTTGGGTACTGCCCTTCCTTGGACAAGCATCCCACTTATGATTAACCCCTCTCGCAAGCATCCGCAACTACGAAAGAAGAATTAAGGTAAACCTAACCATAGCATGAAACATATGGATCCAAATCAGCCCCTTACAAAGCAACGCATAAACTAGGGTTTAAGCTTCTGTCACTCTAGCAACCCATCATACTTATTACTTCCCAATGCCTTACCCTAGGCCCAAATAATGGTGAAGTGTCATGTAGTCAACGTTCACATAACACCACTAGAGGAAAGACAACATACATCTCATCAAAATATCGAACGAATACCCAATTCACATGATTACTTATAACAAGACTTCTCCCATGTCCTCAGGAACAAACATAACTACTCACAAATCATATTCATGTTCATGATCAGAGGGGTATTGAATAGCATTAAGGATCTAAACATATGATCTTCCACCGAATAAACCAACTAGCATCAACTACAAGGAGTAATCAACACTACTAGCAACCCACAGGTACCAATCTAAGGTTTTGAGACAAAAATCGGATACAAGAGATGAACTAGGATTTGAGAGGAGTTGGTGCTGGTGAAGATGTTGATGAAGATTGACCCCCTCTCCATGAGAGGATCGATGATGATGACGATGGCGATGATTTACCCCTTCTAGAGGGTTGTTTCCCTGGCAGACCAGTTCCGCCGGAGCACTAGATTGGTCCTGCCCAGGTTCCGCCTCGAGACGCTCGGCGCTTCATCCCAAAAGCTTTCTTTTGATTTTTTTCCAGGGAAAAAGACACCATATAGCAGAAGATGGGCATCGAGGGCCTGCCAGGTGGCCCACGAGGCAGGGGTGCGCCCAGGGGGGTAGGGCGCGCCCTCCACCCTCGTGGCTGGTGGGTGGCACCCCTCTGGTGCTTTCTTCGCCCAATATTTCTAATATATTCCAAAACTGACTTTCATGGAGTTTCACGAATTTTGAAGTTGTGCAGAATAGGTCTCTAATATTTGCTCCTTCTCCAGCCCAGAATTCCAGCTGCCGACATTCTCCCTCTTCGTGTAAACCTTATAAAATAAGAGAGAAAAGGCCTAATTATTGTGACATAATGTGTAGTAACAGCCCACAATGCAATAAATATTGATATAAAAGCATGATGCAAAACGTACGTATCACATATTTCGAGAGTCCACCATACCTACCTTTGGATTGAGTAAGATCCTTCAAGTAAGTTGTCGTTGGTGCAATAAGGCAATAAAAATTGCTTGTAAATGTGTTGGATCATTTAGTGTAAGAGAAAATTGAGCGTTGTACGAACTTGTGATGACAAAGAATAAAAGTGACATACTGCATAATAAAGGTTGCTAACATAAGGGGCAATACAATGTGACGTTCTTTTGCATTAAGGTATTTAGCATACAAATAAATAAGCGCATGACAACCTCTGCCTCCCTCTGTGAAGGGCCTACCTTTTACTTTTATGCATTTACTTTTATGAAGAGTCAAAGTTTTTTCCCTATTCCTTTTTATTTTTTCTCCTTTTGCAAGCATCATGTGGTGAGGAAAGATATTGGCACATATATCCAGCTGGATATGAGTAGGCATGAGTTATTATTGTGATATCCCCTTGAGGTGAATATGTTGGGAGGTGAAATTATAAGCCCCTATCTTTCTATGTGTCTGGTTGAAACTTTTTGTTCATGGGTACACTGTGAGTGTTAGCAATCATATAAGATTAAATGATGGTTGAGTATGTGGACTTGCCTAAAGGCTCCGACACGTGAACCTTCCGGAAAATATGATGAATTGTAGTTGCAAAGTTGACTGAGAACATATTTTGTTGGTTTTCAATAAGGTTTATGCTTTATACTTCAATGTTGTGATGAATTCTTACTTGTTCATGGGAAGTTGTATGATAAAAGTTATTGGATAAAAATTATGTGCAAAAATCTTTATGTTAAAGTTCTTTGTTGTTATAATAATATGCATGATGCTTCTATGTCCGTATTTTGTTTTTATCTACACCTCTCTCTCTAAGCATGTGGACATATTTTTCGATTTCGGTTTTCGCTTGAGGACAATCGAGGTCTAAGCTTGAGGGACTTGATACGTCCATTTTGTATCATGTTTTCCTAATGTTATTTATAATGTTTTTATGCATAATAATGCTTTTGGGAGTAATTATAATGCCTTTTCTCTCATAATATGCAAGGTCTACACAAAGAGGGAGAATACCGACAGCTGGAATTCCGGACCTGAAAAAGCACGTCAGAGCTACCTATTCTGCACAACTCCAAACAAGCTGAAACTTTAGGTAGATTTTTTATGAATTATTTAAAAATTATTGGAGCAAATAACTACCAGAGGGGGCCCACCAAGTGGGCACAACCCACGTTGGAGAAGTATCATGGACATGTCCGGGATGATCCCCTGATTTTGAGAGTTGACGGGGTTACGGTTTGGCACTGGGCATTAGGTGATAGATATAGGCATCGGTGCTCTCGGTGGTCGTCGGAGATGGTCGCTCTGTCTGTTTGCCTTGCGTGGCGTGGCTGGATTTTCAGGGGCGCTACCTTGATCTGGTCTGCCGGGTGTGGCCGACACCGATATGAGGTGAAGATCGATACGGTGGGACTCATCCAGGTGCAGCGTGGGAGCGTCATCTTGGAAATCGTCATTGCTGACCTAATGCACCTCGTCAAGGAGGCTGGTGGTTGTGTCGTCACGGTGCTGTAGTGATGGCCCTTTCATGGGTTCATACGGTGTGTGCTGGCTTTGTCCACCCGATACATCAGGTCGGCAATGAGGTGACTAGAAATCAAAGGATCAATGGTTGGAGTGGAATCCCTTTGAAATCAACACAATTAGTGGGAGCTCTCTCTCAGAAAGATAGATACGAGTTGTGTTCGCTTTGAGAGACACTAATGTAGTGGGTGGGGGTATATATGGGCAGGACCAAAAGTTTGACCGTTACACACACTTTTGCACACATCAATGAGTCCGAGTAAAATGACTCGGTCAGGCCGATATGTACAAACACAAAAGGCAACAACTTTGGATTATTCGGTCACACCATATAAAACTGATCGGTGGCTCCGAGAAGTGATGACTTGAGCAATTTAAACACTCTGGTGACACTGACTAAAATTGTTCAAAAAATCTGAACGAGTTGCAGTAGGCAACATAAATTGGCTACCATGGAAATATTGCTCTCCTTAATGACAGACAAATCCGCTACCATGGCAGGGATTTTACCCCAAACCCTCAAATCACTCATTTTTCCAATATGTGATCACCACGTGGGCAGAGGAGAGGAGGAAGCCGAGGTCCAGGACTCACCTGCCGGCGGAGGTGACAAAGAGATGGTTCAGGTAGGAAACGATGATGGCGGGCGAAGGAGCCGAGGAGGAGACGCAAAGGAGACGAGTTGAGACAAAGAGAAAGGAAGGAGCCTGATCAGTCGCAGTGAAAGGAAGAAGCGTGAAGAAAACCACCTAGTCAGCACTATTAAAGCGAAAACCACCTGAAATCCAGTGTAAAACCATTCAGAGGCTAATTGATCTTATATTGGCATATTTGAGGGGGTGATTAAACCGATTTTAGACTTGAGGGGGCGG
>NC_041383.1:485789070-485832633 GCF_002162155.2 Triticum dicoccoides | reverse complement strand
CATCCATTAGGAAGGTTTGGGGCGGAGTATGTGTGTGTGTGTGTGTGCGGGGGGGGGGAGGGGGGGGTGGGGTGGTTATACTTCTCCTTTTTCTTTTCTACCCTCGAAATGGCAGAGCTACATGCCTGCAATGTTGAATACTATGGCGTTAAAAGCAGTTTGTGGGAGCGCGACCTAGTAGCAACGGTCACTGGCACTAGCGGCTCATTGGCTAGCGGCTTTTCGCTCGACCTTTTTCTGTTTTGGTTCCTAGAAAACGGACTACAATTTTTTTGCCTTTTTCCTTAATTTTAAGAAAAGCAAAATCAAGAAAAGTTCATGAATCTGAAAAATGTTCATAAATTTTTAAAAATGTCTGGATTTGAAATTATTCATGGATCTAAAATATGTCTGCAAATTATTTTTTTCATCAATTTGAAAAAGTTTCTGAGTTTGTAAGATGTTTACGAATTACAAAAAATGTTCATGGATTTGCAAAAATGTTTTCATAAGTTAAAAAAATTCATGGATTGGAAATTGCGAATTTGTTTCATGAATTAAAAATTGTTCACGAATTTAAAAAATATTCACCAATTTAAAAAATGTCCTCCATCTGTAAAGAATTATAAGAGCGTCTAGTACATTCATTTTAAAATTTAAATAAAATAAAATACAAAGAGAAAAAATAAAAAGGAAGAACCATAAGAAAAAACAATTAAAAAACAGGAAGAAAAAAACAGGCGTGAAATCTTCTGGAATCTTCACAAAACCGTTCTCGCTAGAGAAGGGCACGCGGGCAGAAGAATTATCCAAGCCCAGCGACTGCCGGGGCCTCGCTTCGCCAGCTCCTCCGCCACAACAGCTGCTGCCTCGACGTCCTCGCCGTCGCCCCTTTTGGCGGGGACGCCGGGCCGGGACGGGACCGGCAGAGTACATATTTCTTTCTTTTTAAAAAAAATAAGACCAACCCAATGGCTAATGCTTATTGGCATTTTTTTATAGAAGAAACTTCACGAGCACCACATGTCCAAGCCGGAAATTGAACTTGAATGAATTAGCAGCAACCTCAGCTGCCCAGCCAACGGGTCGACGGCCCATCCTCAATATTTCTTTCTTGAGTTCTCAACGCTTTTTGGCGCGACGCAACCGCGTATCCACTGCCTTCCTCCCAGCAACAGCAGCCTTATCGTTGTCTTCACCCCCTCCAACCTCTCACCTCTGCACAAATGAGCAGCATGTCGAGGATGCCGCTCCCTCCGTCCCCTCCCCCTTCCCTCTCCAGCAAGCCCCCCACCCTGCCCTTCTCTCCCAAGAAGACGCCGCCGATGCCCGTCTACAAGGACCTGCACTTCAACCACGACCTCTCCGCCACCAAGAAGTTGCAGGTAACGCAGCAACGCTTCAACCATGGTGGGTTCTGAATTTAGCTTCTTGCGACGGGTGGCAATTGGGTCTCCGCTCTGCAGGCTGGCGTGGACCTGGTGGCGCGGCTGGTGGGGGTCACCCTGGGTCCCAAGGGGAGGAATGTGGTGCTCGCCAACAAGTATGGCCCTCCCAAGATCGTCAACGATGGGGAGACTGTCCTCAAGGAGGTACTCCCACTCACCTCATGCCGGCCTGCTCTTCAGATTCAGTACATGTTCCTGCAATGCTGGGGTATTTTTCAATCTTTTGGAGTGATTGTAATTTTCAGTAAACTCATTTGTTTTTTCTACTGGATTGTACAAGATCGAATTGGAGGATCCGCTGGAAAATCTAGGAGTTAAATTGGTCAGACAGGCCGGCGCCAGGACGAACGATATTGCCGGCGATGGGTGTACCACTTCTATAATCCTTGCTCAAGGCCTGATTGCTGAAGGAATGAAGGTATGCTGATACAGAATAGTACTCCCTCTGTAAACTAATATAAGAGCGTTTAGATCACTACTTTAGTATTCTAAACGCTCTTATATTAATTTACGGAGGGAGTAGTTCTCTATATTTCTTGGTTTGGAAAGTCAGCAGGAGAAGTTTTTGGTATAATGAACATTGACAGGCACAAACAATTCTGAAACCTAAACCTGCATCTGAATATTTTAAAAAAGTAGGTTCTTGCTGCTGGAATGAATCCGGTTCAAATTGCGCGTGGCATTGGGAGGACTGCTGATGCTTTAGTTTCTGAACTCAAGTTGATGTCACGGGAGGTATGGTTTATCAGTTAAGCTATGGCTATGAATGTTTCTGTATGTTCTTAGCACAGATATCGTAACATTTTGTAAATTGCTGCCTTCTAGATTGAAGACCATGAAATAGCACATGTGGCTGCAGTTAGCGCGGGAAATGATTACGCTGTCGGAAACATGATTTCTGATGCTTTTAAAAGAGTAGGCAGGGAAGGCATGGTTAGGATTGAAAACGGGAGAAGCACTGTAAACAGTTTGGAGGTTGTCGAAGGAATGCAGTTTGAACGTGGTTACCTCTCACCTTTCTTTGTGACTAAACATGCAAATATGTCCGCGGAGTACACTGACTGTAAGGTAGTGCAGATATCTCCATCATGTCTCCCCAGGCCACTGCATCAGAAGATGCACACACATCACTCTGCTGGATAATTTCAAGAGTTATGTTTTGTCTTTTGTAGATCCTGTTGGTTGACAAGATAATTTCTGATCCAAGGGAACTTTTAAGGGTATGCTTTAGTGCTGTAAAAGAAGATTTTCCATTGTTAATAATTGCTGAGGATGTCGAAGAAGAAGCATTGGCTACTTTGACGAGAAACAAGCTATCAGGGATGATCAAAGTGGCAGCAATTAAGGCTCCTTCTTTCGGTGAACAAAAAACCCAATGCTTAGAAGACATTGCAATCATAACAGGAGGTACATAACTGGGTCACGAAATCAACTGATGCAACTCCAGTCATCAACATCTCTTGTTGGTTTTCAGGTACAGTAGTGAGAGATGACATGGGATACACACTAGAAGAGGCAGGGAAAGAGTTCTTAGGCTCTGCTTCTAAGGTAATAGTCAAGAAAGATTCAACACTAATTGTTACTGATGGAAGCACCCTTCATGCGGTTGAGAAAAGGGTTGCTCAGATAAAAGGCCAAGTTGAGGTATAGCCCAATAATTTGATGCAAAACATGGAATTGTCCATGTGACCTTTTATATGTACGTACTGGAGAAACTGCAGTTAAAGCTTCTTGAAGCTACCATGGACATATGAATATGGTCATCTTAATGCGGTCATATTTTTAATTCTAATTTCCAGAACTCAAAGGAGAGGTACCAGAAAAAGATACTGGGTGAGAGGATTGCAAGGTTATCTGGTGCAATTGCAATCATTCAGGTCATCAGGTGTCACAAGTATATTTATAGCTAACTAGTAACTAGCCTTTTGTGCCGTTTGGACTTCATGATTCTAAAAATCTGGCATCAAGTTAATTGCAGGTTGGTGCTCAAACAGTCATTGAGCTGAAAGATAAGAAGCTGAGAATTGAAGATGCCCTTAACGCAACCATGGTATCACTAACCAATCTACAATCTTATTATGCGAGGTTCTGTGAAGTACGATTTTCCTATTTCATAACCACATTTGGATATTTCAGGCAGCTATTGAGGAAGGTGTTGTAGTTGGTGGTGGATGCAGCCTACTAAGATTATCCCAGAAGATTGACATGATCAAGGAATCATTGGATAATTTAGAGCAGAAGGTAACATACTATGGTTTCATTTGCAGTGCAAAATGCAACTAGGGAAATAATGAGCATGTGGCCCTAATTACCACTGTAGAAAATGTCTGAAGGACTATAGTACTACCGAGTAGATGATCTAATGAGCACACATTACTAAACGTTTACAATATCCATCTTGCTAATTTCTGGAGAGCAAAAACCTAAATCTTGATCTATATTAAATCTGAGAACAAACCATGGCATATGAGAGGGCAACATCATCCCGATTTCGTTGCACAATTACCCCATCCAACAAACATAAAATGTTCATAGGGAAGTACCCCAGTGCACAACAAAAAACAAGAAAATGGAAACAACTCACAATACGACAATCAGTATTCCAAAATGCCGTACTATACATGGATTTTGTTTGTCCACCAAGTAGTGAATGATTTGGCTGTGTGCAATCTCGATGGCTCGACTAGCTCTTTACATTGTGTTCTTGCAGAGACTGGGTACTTGGTGTCATCTTGATGTTAATATATTGGCCCTTATAAAAACAGAGTGAATGATGCACATAAAAAATCCATTAATTTATTTCTCCTACTCTGGCTCCTTATATCTATAGTTCATCATATATTCAAGAATAAAACATATACTGCAATCCACAGGCCCAACTCGAGTTCACCACAATCCTGGCCTACTGGTGCAACTATCCTTTTGTAGTGGTCAAGGTGCTTGTGCTTTATCGAAAATACAGATTTCTTGATCCATGGATACTGCAGCAATTGATATATAGTTTGGATGACCATTTACCACACTGATAAATGCACTGATTTTTCTGTCTTGAGCCATAACTCCTTTCATTCCATGTTCAGATTGGTGCTGACATCTTCAAACATGCTCTGAGCTACCCTACCACACTAATAGCTAACAATGCCGGGATGAGTGGCAAGTTCGTCATCGAAAAGGTAATCAATAGCGAGCGGTAGCTCTTTTGGTTCGGTTACATGCACATTTGTCTGGTAAACTATTCTCTACCCGAGGATAAATTCTGGCTAACATGCATTTGACTGCTGCTGTTGAAGGTGCTGTCAAATGACAATGCAAGTTATGGCTACAATGCGGCCAACGGCTGCTATGAAGACTTGATGGCTTCTGGAATATTGGACCCATCAAAGGTTAGTGAAATAATGATGGAAGAATGGCTAAAATAATCCAATGTCTCTCCAACTAAACCAATTAATAACGCTGAATGGCATCACCAACTCTGCAATTCGTTTGCCCTGCACAAATGTGTCAGGTTGTGAGGTGTTGCATAGAGCATTCTGCTGTTGTTGCCAAGTCTTTTCTCACCTCCGACGTAGTGATCGTGGAGGCGCAAGAAAGCAAGCCGGTTCGCATAAGGCCCCCAATGCCCCCTAGGAACTTGATTCCCCCAATGCCTGCATCAGGTAACAACTATATTTGCACCTTCATATAGAAAAGATGCATCTTCTTTTCAATAATATATCGTGCTTACCCTGGTCCGATGCTTTCAGTTTCAGGTATTCGAGTGTAGCATGCACGCTTTTGTTCGGAGCCACCACAAATATGGTACCGAGGACATGAAAATGCCTGGGGTGAATAATTTTGTGGGCAAATCTGTCAAGATATGTGGGTATTCGAGTGTAGCATTTTTGAAGAAAGATTTACTACTACTTCCAATTAAACATTCCTCTTAAGGAGAGGAGAGCGAGGGTCCTCCTCCTCAGGCCGGGTGTGCAACGTTTTCCTCGGCAGAGAAGAACTCAAGAAGGTACCCACCAGAGTGCCCGTGGCTGCTTTCCGGGAAATTCGTACAGGCACACACACTACAGCTGCGGTTCAATCTAGAGCATACAGACAAGTTTATGCGAGCAAATAGCATCCCATCATTTTGATGATGAAACTAATCAATCTTTTCCTTTGGAGAAGCATGATGCACGAAGGCAGGAACACAGATAATTAATTGGTGTGCCTGTGTGGGAGATAGTGGAGCCTTGGGGGGTTGGATATGGTATCTTTGCACGTGCCGCTAGCTAGAACGAACATGACACTGGCACATCTCATGATCGAGAAGCAAGCTGGCGAACTGAAAGTAGGTTAGCTGATGAGCCATCGAGGACACACATGTGCAGCTGATACTCTACACGGAACGGGTGCGTCGTGTGACACGGGTGGAAAGTGGCTTCTTCATCACCTTGAAGAACACGTTGAGGTCAGTCATGTCGACCCCGCCGCCACCCTCCACCGGCGGCGCCCACTCGAACTCGCGCACGAGGGCGCCCAAGAAGCACTTGATGTTCACCATGGCCAGACCCATGCCCGGGCAGAACCTATGCCCCGCACCAAACGGCATCATCTTCATCTCCTTGGGACCTGCTGATGGCCCGACGCCCTCCGCCTCGCCTCCAGCCAGGAACCGATCGGGTTGGAACTCGTCGGGATCCGTCCACGTCTTGCTGTCTCTCCCGATGTCCCCCACAACAAACCGCACGTTGAAGTCGCTGGCCGGTACGGTGGTTTCGCCCAGCAAGGTAGCGTCCTCGGCCCGCACTCGGCGTGGGACGAACGGCACCAACGGGTGCATCCGGGGCTCTCCAGCACGACTGCATGCAGTTACGGCATCCTGCGGAGGCTCTTGTCGACGGAGACCGTGTCCACGGCGTCAACCTCGCGACGCAGCTTGCTTTGGACCTCTGGCTGGATGACGAGGTGAGCGAGTGTCCATTCGATGATGGCCACGACCGTATCCGCGCCGCCGCCGAGGAACTCAGACACAAGGTTCACCATCTCGTCGTCTCTAAGAGCGCGCCGGCCATCGATGTCCATGCTGCCCGTGTCGTCACTGGGGACGCGGACATCGATGAGTGAGTCGACGTACGGACGCCGGACGCCGCCATGGCAGGAACGAGACCTCCGCCGTGCTGCGATGAGAGGGAGGAAGAGCTCAGCTTGGCGGCCACGGAAGGCCAAGAGATGGCGCAGTCGCCTCCGGTGGACGAACTTGGCTAGCCTGGAGCCGAGGGCGATGCCACTGAGCTCCTCGGCAGCGACGACGAACTCCTGTATCACGCGCTGCATGGCGCTCACATGGCGTTCGTCGACACCGTCGCCGAAGCACACGCGCGCAACCAGCGCGAACACGGCGGCGTAGAGGTGATCGCGGACGACCACCTCGCCCGGGGCCTGGGCGGACAAGCCAGCGACGAGGCCCTGGATGGCCTCCCGCTGCAATGTACATGTGTGCAAATTTTTAGGTCGAAATACATTAAAATGTGAGCTACACAAGAAAAACAAACTTGAGGCTTTTTAACATATGTACTGTTCATCTTTAAAGTCCATGTTTTTTTTTTGCTGCTCACAATTCAAGGTGTTTCATTGAATTTTTTTCACACATACACTTTACATCCTTGCGTAGATGTGTATTTTTTTCAGAATTTTTTGAAACTGAAATTTATGAATTTTGTATTTTTTAAAATAAAGGGCTTCATGGAGCTTGGTCTTTAAAATGCCGTACTCTTCTCTATAAAGAAATATAAAAACATTTAAATGATAAATCGTGAGTGGACATGCAGCCACACGTGATCGATATTGACACCGCATGTTACCACACGATTTGGCATCTACAACACTTATGACTGTATAAAGTTTCCATCTTTTGCAACTGACATCGGCAGGCAGGAGATGGCCCACAAGGCAGGTCGAGCATTGAAGTGAGGCGTGTGTCAATTGCATCCGGTCCCAACGGCTAGCTGCACCACGTGGACGCTTCACATGGTCTTGTAAACTGCCGCCCAGCCTTCTTCTCATTGCTCCTTCTCAATTTCTCCGAGTCTAGCCGCAGAACACCACCATGTGTTCATCCAAGTCTCAGCGCAGCTCCACACCTCCCGCATCACACCACGCCGCCAACCAGGTGCCGTCGCTCCCTTTCATCAGTTGCCAAAATGCAACACGGGCTATGCGATCTGGTTTGTATCAGCAACGGAAGAAAACCAAGAGGGATATTTCTACAAGTGTGAACAACATGAAGCAAGTTTTTCAAGATCCTTCCTGACCATCTTCTACACGCCATGCTAAACATTTGTTGTGTATTTTGCAGTACGAAGGATGCAGTTTCTGAAAGTGGAAGACCAAGTACATACAGTGCTTCAACGCACGGCGGGGACATCTCATTTCACATGAATTGGTTTATCGGCACGTATCACTTCTTGAACAAAATCAAGCATGGCCGGATAACATTTTTATCTTGGGCGTCGTCAACCTGCGGGTCATGGCCATGATCTTCATGTGAAAGCTCTGAAGCTCCCAGTTCATGTTGCGTCCTACGTACACATGCTCGCCTATCAATAATGCATCTCCAATGGTTGTGTGCATCGAGTTTTAAATAATTAGGCGAACCCTAACGGTGAAATACCAGCAAAACACATGCAAATACACCATCAAGCAGGGACGGCATTTATACCCCGCAGCAAAACAAAATGCCACGCGCTATGCATGCACCACACACAATAATTTAGCACTGGACAGCCTACTGGAGTTATGGCAAATTAAAAACAGCCCAGCATGCATCAATTACACCCAGTTGCCCTGCAGCCCATAATGGCACCCAACAACCGTTCAACTTTCTCATCAGGGCTACGTATCTGTGCTCCGTCCTCTCAAGCTTTTTCTCGTCTGAATCCGTGACATCTGTTTCTTGGCGAACCTCAACATAATCTACAAATCTGCAAATCTGCCAGCTGGGTCATCTTAAGTCACCTCCCGCACCGTGCCTAGGCGCCCAGAATGACTTCCAAAAACCTGCGAATCTGGGTGAAAGACTTCAATGTCTCACTGGAGGAACCAGATCCAGAACTCGCCCCCACGAAATTCGTAATGCCGGGGGATTGAGGCAGACGAGAGATTACTACAGGTGGGCGCTTAAGCTCGTAGGCAAAGAAAACAAGAACAATGCATCAGATAATGGATTGGATGGGCTAACGATCTTCGTCTGTGCAGAACCCATCTCCTCTCCTGATTCTGTTTTCCCACATGAGACGGCTTGGGGGAGATCTACAGTGCAAGCCACCAGCGAGTGCCTGTGTTGTGTTCAATGATGTCTACCCAACACCGAGAGTAATGATGCCATCACGGGGGCGCGTGGCATGGGGCGTTAACAGCCAAGCGCGTATTTGTACGATCATAAATGTCGCCTGGTCCACTGGTAGTGCATATAGCGCGATGTATTCGCGAATGCTGGTAATTACGAGCATCTACAGCCGGACTTGCAAATCCGGCCTCTCAAATGTCCGCGGACGCGCGGCACTAACCGAGCACCTCTCAAATGTTGTTTCGCAAATTCACGTACCGTAAATTTTGATCTTTAAATTCATGCACGTCGATAATACGATACAAATTGTATGAATTTCAAAGTTCAAAATCAAGCAAAGTAAATCATAGTTCAACAAACCGGTCATGCCAAAATGAAATCAATGTCCGAGCATGACGGATGGCCCTGGATCACTGGTCGAGCACCTGCTCCGAGAAGAATGCGTCGTGCTCTACCCGAAATGCGTCCTGCTCCGCCTGCATCCGGGCTGCCTCCTCCGCCTGCATCGGGGCCGCAACCGCTCTCGTCGTCTCGTACCCCATGCGGTCGTTGATCTCCTTCTTGTCCGCAAGCCACTTCTTCGCATGCTCATCCGAGAGGGTTTCGTCCGTCAACATGATCCTGGCATCTTTCGCGTTCGTGCAAGTTGCAACCTCTCCTTCTCAATCTTTATGTCGCCAAATGTCTTGGCCTTCTCGAGTTCCCATTTGATCGCCACGGCTTCTCCAACTCGATCTTCTCCCTCTCAATTTCAAGCTTCTTCTCCGCCCTCTTCCGCTCTCACGCCATCCTTTTCTTTTGCGCATCCAACATGAGCTTGTACCTCTCCTCCTTCTTGTTTTCCCTCACCGAAAAATGCCCGTCCATTTGGATGACATTTTGGCAGCCGAGGCATCACGGGCGGCACGTGCCTACGGGCGGCACGTGCCTTCTCCTACCTGTTTCCCATGACTTGGCAGCTATCCTTTGGCATGGTGGCTTTTCCATTCGTTACGACAACTTCGTCATCTTCATCGTCCAACCCAATTGATTGGTTGGAGCTTGAGCCATCATTCCTCTTCTTGCTGGTCTTGAGATCGGCCACAAGTTGGTTCCATTTCGGCTTGCCATTCAATATGACCCAACAATAACTAAAAGGAAATGGCTTCTTCTCCACCTCGTGATACAAAGTGGCCGCCACCGCCGTCTAGCAAACAACATATATATGAGCATGAGAATGCAAACACAAGAATCATATGCAAATGACGAGAAGATGAAGCAATTGAGCTTACGTGAGTTGCGACTCCCATCCCACTTTGAGGGCGTTTGATCACTTGTGAGTAGTAGCCGACGTACTTGTTCACTTCCCATTGAATGAACCCCCAATGATGTTGGAGAGATGCCACATTGCGGGTGGTCACGATAGGATGCGGCTCCACATACTCCTTTGTTCGTGATACTACTCCTTCCAAATCTTCGTCCAATAGGTATTCCCCTTTTGCTCGGTGCCGCATAGTGGATCCGTCGTTGCGACCAACCAAGTTTTGACCAACAAGATGTCCTCAATTCTTGAGAATGCCGGACATCTTGCCTTCATCGTCTTGGTCCTCTTCTTCTTCTTGCTCTGATTGGGATCGAATGTTGTCCCAACTTCAAATGTGGTGGTGGTCTCCAATTCATACTCATTTTGGTCGGATCTTCATTGCCATTGATCATGTTCGACAAGAACGCCTCCTACATGATTATGATTTGCAAGCATTCATCATGTGTGAAATGAACTAGTGGTCTATGCAAAAATCTGATCGGGTAGGAGGAAAGAAAACACACCGACTCTTGTTCCGTCATTCCGTCGAACATGTCGGTGGCAGCCTGTGCACTGCGGGTGCCCGTGCTCATCCGTGTCCGAATGAGCTGCGGCGAGTCACACACGTTGACTACCAGCATCTGCGTGGGCGAAAAGTTGTCCGAAATGGCCTAGTCGGCCGTCAAATCATCCTCTGTACCAACGGGGTCAGACGGCATAATCCGCGTCCCAAAAATCCAGGTCCGCCTTTAGATCACTACTTTAATGATCTAAACACCCTTATATTTCTTTATAGAGGTTGTATTAAGCAATTGATATTACATATAGAGGATATCGTGTATGTCAGAAAAACGATATGTTCCACCATGATCAAGCTAAATGATCTTGTGATATATTATTGATAACAAAAGTGGTTACTTTAGGTCGATATATCTTTTCTCCAGTACACGTGGGAACATATCATTGCATTAATTGATAGGTAGATGGAATACTTGAGAGCTATCGGTAGGTCGATCTATCTATATATATTAATTAGACGATAACATGTGCAACACACAACTTTAACAGTTTTGCTAGAACTTAGCTAGATGAGATTTAATTTGGTCACATTCACCTTTTATAGCCACTGGATGTGATGCTATAAGATGCGTGTGTGCCGACGTGGATGGTAGAAACTAGGGTTCTACCGGGTCTAGGTCGGAGGTTGTAGGGGAAAGAGGGAGCTGGTCGTGGACGAACACGCGGACGCTGGCGGCTGGGCGCCGTCATGCGCGAGGAGGCGGCGACTGAGAAGGAGATGGCGCAGAGAAGGAGGAGGCTAGGGTTAGGTCTCCCGGCTCCCTAAGGAAGCCGAGCAAATATGATTGCTTCTTGCTTGATTAGATTGATACATCTCCTCTCCTTATATAGAGAGGTTTACTTGAATCCTAAGCAAACGATAAGATAATCGAGCTAAGCCCGTAATAATAATAAGATAACTTGGGCCACAACCCATTGGGCTAAGCCCCTAATATGACGGTCATAACACTTCTCCCCGCCTGCACAAACAGTTCGTCCTCGAGCTGTAAGGTGGGGAAGCGCTTGCTGAACTCCTCGAGGTGATCAACCAGCGTCAAACACCTTCGCGACAGCTGGGGCGGTCTGGTCGGCGGCGACGGCGTCCTCCTCAATGTAGTCTGCAGCCTCCAGGTAGAAGAGTCGCGGGCAGACGTGGCCGGGCGTGTAGGGCTCGTCGCAGTTGAAGCACAACCCTTGGCGGCGACGCTCGAGTAGCTCGACCGAGGTGAGCCGGCGGAACGGGCGCGCCACGGTCGTGGCGAGGGGTGCCGCAGAAGCCTGAGCAAGCCAACCCTGTGCGGGAACATCTGATCCAGGTAGCGGCCCAGTGCCCCGGGACGGTGATGCCTGTTGCATGGCCACCGCGTGACGCTCGAACGCGCGGGCGTAGTACATGGCCGTCTGGAGGTCCTGGGGTCCCTGCAGCTCGACGTCCACGCGGATATGATCTGGCAGACTGCCGATGAAGAGTTCAGCCCGCTGGTGAGCCGTCACGCCGGACGCGTGGCACGCCAGGGCCTGAAAGAGGTCGGTGTAGTCTTGCATCATAGAGGTGAAGGGAAGGCGGCCCAACTAGGCCAGGCGGCTCCCGCGGATCGGCGGCCCAAAACAAAGGAGGCACAACTCATGGAAGCGCTCCCACGGGGGCATGCCACCCTCGTCCTGCTCGAGGGCGTAGTACCATGTCTGGTCTACACCGTGGAGGTGGTAGGATGCCAGCCAAGTGCGCTCGGACGCGAGCGTGCGCTGCCCACGGAAAAACTGATCGCACTGGTTGAGCCAGTTAAGCGGGTCCACCGTGCCGTCATAAGTGGCGAAGTCGATCTTGGTGAACCATGGTGGCGGCTGGGTCGGTGCGCCATGGCCGACCGGCTCGGCGGTGCGGAGCAGTGATGATGACGACGCTCGGTCAACGGCGGGGAGGCCGTAGTAGGCCCCCGCCGAGCAGGACGAGGCCCCAGACTGCAATGTGGGTACTGATGGGTGCCCAGCCTCCGTGTAAACTGGGGGTGGCGGAATTGGGGACGATGACAACGGAAACTGGACCTGCTGGATCGGGAGGCCCCCCGGTGTGGACTGGCCCAGTCCGGAGCTGGGCAGCGGCGGTGGAAGCTGGACCGGCGCGGCCGGCGCGGTTGGCGCGGTTGGGGCCGGCGCGGGCCAGTACGGCCACTACGGCACTTGGGCAGGCGCGAGAGGCGTGGGTGGAGCCGCGAGAGTCGGCGCGGGCCACTGCAGCCAGGACAACGCTGGGGTGGCTGGCGGCTAGAGCGATGGATGGCCCCCGACGATCGCCACGGGAACCGAGTACCAGGGCAGGGCTGGCGGCGGAGGCGTTGGCGGCCTGTACGGACCAGCCAGGAGCAGCCGGATTCCTTGGACCGCGACGACCAGATCGTTGAGGACGACGGTCATGGCCTCAAGGGAGTAGACGAGCGGCGTGGTGGAGGGTGATGGCGGCGGACCCGTGGAGGAGGGCGACAACTGGCCGGTCGATGCGCCGGCGGTGGAACCCATCGGCGCCGAGGGAAAGACCAGCGGTGCCGTGGAGAGGATCGGCGATGGCGCGGCGGCAGCGATGGTGAGGGGCAGCGGCGGGCTTGGTGGTGGTGATGACATGGTCGAAACCAAGCTAGCTGATACCAAGCTGGTAGAAACTGGGGTTCTACCGGGTCTAGGTCGGAGGTTGTAGGGAAAAGAGGGAGCTGGTCGTGGACGAACACGCGGACGCCGGCGGCTGGGCGCCGTCGTGCACGAGGAGGCGGCGGTTGAGAGGGAGATGACGCAGAGAAGGAGGCGACTAGGGTTAGGTCTCCCGGCTCCCTAATGAAGCCGAGCAAATATGATTGCTTCTTGCTTGATTAGATTGATACATCTCCTCTCCTATAGAGAGGTTTACTTGACTCCTAAGCAAACGATAAGATAATCGGGCTAAGCCCCTAATAACAATAAGATAACTTGGGCCACAACCCACTGGGCTAAGCCCCTAATATGACGGTCATAACAGTGGGTTGTATCCGTTTTTGTTTTCCAGGTGAATGAGACCAAATTACGTCTCATCTAGATGAGTTTTAGGTACTTTCCAATTTTAATACTCCATAATTCGGAAGGAACGGTCTGTCACCCAGCTGTCTCAATCATCATCCCGAATCGCCTTGTTCTCTCCGCTTCTTTTGTTTCCTCTGCCGGTTCTTAAACAAATTTCTTAGGGCATCTCCAACATTGAACCCTTAATCCGGATACCGTATCCGTCCGCAGATGACCTAGGTATGGGTCCGGTCATGGTGAGCATTAAGTGCTTCTTGGCCACGCTCGTGCCCGAGTTCGAGTGGGCGCCACCGGCGTAGGGCGGCGACGATATCGACATGACTGACCTCAACGTGTTCTTCAAGGTGATGAAGAAGCCACTTTCCACCCGTGTCACTCGACGCATCTATGCCGTGTAGATCTTGAAGCAGTTCTTCTTGCACCTGCACATGTGTGTCCTGGATGGTTCATCAGTTCGCCAGCTAGTTTCTCGATCATGAGATGTGCCAGTGCATGCCATGTTCGTTTTAGCTCGCGGCACGTGCAAAAAGACACCATGTCCGACCTCCCAAGGCTCCACAATCTCCCACACAGGCACACCAAAGTAATTGCCTGTGTAAGGGCATGCATCATGCTTCTCCAAAGAATAAGACTGATTAGTTTCATCTGCAAAATGAGGCGATGCCATTGTTCGCATAAACTTGTTTGTAGTCTGTACAGCCAACAGGGGACCGCAGTTGTAGTGCGTCGGTACAAATTTCCCGGAGAGGCGCCATGGGCGCTCTGGTTGGCACCTTCTTGAGCTATTCTCTATTTCTCTGGCGAGGAAACGTTGCACACACGGCCTCCATCTCCACTTCATAAGAGGAGTGTTTAATTGGAAGTAGTAAATCTTTCTTCCAGCCCTTATCTTGAGTTTTTGACAGACTTGCCCACAAAATTAAATAACTCCTCTCGGAGCCCCTTCTCCTCCCCAAACCTTTCCAACTTGAAGACGCCGAAATCTTGGCTCTCCGCGCCGGCAATTGGCGTCGGCAGTGGATCTTCGTCAGGGTCATGGCGCCGCCACCCTCGCTCTCATCTCCTCGGGCAATGAGAGGAGCAGCCGCCACAACAGCAGTCACGACTCCTCGCAGAGGCCGCTCTGACGGATGAGGGATGGAGCTCATGACGGAGCGCTCGCGTTGGGAAGACTTCTTTTAAAATTTAGACTCCACGTTAGACAGGGAAGAAAATGTTTTCAGTGTTAAATCTCTACTACCTAAAAAAAGCTTAACGTTCCGTCTCCCCTAAACCGTCATACGTCTTCGTCCGACTCCCACCACCCCGTCCATCAATCCCCCCAACCCATGCAAAAAAAATAATTCAATCCACCCAACCCGACATCCGATTCCCTCTGTAAAAATCGCACATGCCATTCGCTGTCTCTCCGCATCGTCAATTGCCAGAGGCGCGCGCATCTCTCTTTCTCTCTCTCTAGCACGAGCACTCTGCTGCCGCCTGCATCTTATGTCTATCTCGCCCCCATCGAGAGCAGGCAACGCCCTCGGCGATCGGTGGCCGTGACCAGGACCCTCCATCGCGCCCCTCTCTCCGGCCAATGCGCTAATCTTGTCGTCTCTCTTCACCCGCCTCCCTCTCCGCCCAGTAGCCTTCCCAAGGCCACCCCTGCAGAGACCACTAGAGTCGGCCATGACTAGATGCCACAAAGCTGTTCCTATCGGCCACGACCATCTCTGCCACGCCCCTCTCCTTGCATCTCTCCACCCCCGAATGCCAATCTATCCTCCAGCTCTGGCGGGGGGTTTCTCTTCCAAATAGCAATGCAAGGCACACCTTCTATCTCGTCTCCCGTGGCCGCGGTGCCTTTAATCTCGAAGCCGGCTGTAGTTGACGGAGCAGGTCGCCATGACGAAGCGCTGATGAGTGATGACTAATGCAGCAACGTAGTCGACGCCTGCCCGCTCCAAGCTCCTCGATCCCGCTACCGACGGCTGCCGCCCAGGATGTTCCGCCAATCCCGGCGACCCACTGAATCGATGTCGCCCCTTCTTGCTTCACCGTCGCCGGTGCCGGTTCACCCTACTTCACCAAAGGGGTCTCTCTGCTTTCTCGCCCGAGTGGTGCCACGATGCTCTTGCAGCCCCACGTGCTCTCCGGCTGCACTACCATCAGGGGCGGAGCCAGCGTAATGGCGTTGGGTTCAGTTGAACCCAACGACTTTTCCTGGCCGGGTATATGTATACGTATATGTACTTGCATGAACCCAGTGAAAAATAGAGCTTGAACCCATTAAACTTATAATGCAACGCAAGAAGCCCAAAAGCCCGTAAAGTGAACTCCATCCGTGACAGCCTGCCAGGCAAGTTCGTGGCTTCGTGACCCTTCTAGGTATTCCTATTTTCCTGTAGACATGTACGCGTACACAGGCAGCCGCCAGCGCCACGACCTTTCGCCGTTTGCTTCGTGGACTCTCTCCCAATCTCCTCAGCCGGCGACGAGCCCCACCGACAAGGGTAGGTCTGGGCGGCAACGGCGATGAGCCCCGCCGACAAGGGTGGGTCTGGGCGGCAACCTTGCCGCCTAATATAAACCAAAAATTCAAGGTACTGAGTCGCATCATCAGATCTCCTCTCCGTTAAACATGGTGTAGTTTTCTAATTGCTATTCCCTGTATTTTGATTGATCTAGGCCATAAGATAGTATTTTTCAGATATAAACTGATCACTAGATTGAGGTCATCCATTAGAGGTAGGCAAAGTGCACCAAATACGACTCCAAGTAGTCTTGTGAGGCATTCTATACAAAGAGGAATTAATTAAGACAAGTTGCCTTATGATCTGATTTATAGGAAAAAAAATTGAGTACACGAGAAATTCTAAGGAACTAGATGAGATATATTTATAACTATATAAGGGGCTTCAAATGTTACTGCTTAATTTGGATTATCCACAAAGAGAAATTGGAGATACTAAACTTAGATTTAGTCCAAACTAATGATGCGGACAAATAAGATATTACTTTTCCTCTGGGCTATCAACTTCTAAAGCTAGTAATAATACTGTTTGTTGTCACAACATCTGTGGATGGATGCTTTTCAGCTACGAATGTTGTGAAGAAAAAAATTGCACAATAAAATTGATGATTGGCTCATCGGTGATTGTTTAATTTGCTATGCGGAGAAAGATATGTTTTCTGCCACTAGTAATGATCTGGTGTTTGATCCTTTTAAGTAGATGAAAATCGAAAGCGGACACTCTAAAATTTAAGTGACTTTACAACTTCTTTCGCATGATGATACTTGTTTTTAAACTTCTCAAACTAACTTATCATTTTTTAATGTTTTTAGGAAGATGAGAAGCTACAACCAGGGCTGCAAAGTATTTTTGGTATTACTCTATTTTTAATATGTAAGGAACTCAATTTATAATTTCATCCAACAGGTATGCCTTGCACTTCAGCTTTCAATGTAACCCAATTTGTGATAAGTAATAGCATGTGTATGTTATTTTTAGTGCTATACTCTTGCTTAAACTTGTGTAAAATTAGACTTTACACTTAAATATAGCATACCAAATCTTTATAATGAGTTTATGAGTGAACCCAATGACAAAAAATTCTGGCTCCGCCCCTGACTACCATCCACTTCTGTCCCTCCGTCAGTGGCTCAGTGCACACGGCCATAGATTTGCATCCATGGCACAACGGTTGCGTGTGTCTGCTCTCGATGATGCATGCTCCCTCTTGTCTGCTTGCTTCGGTGGTACTGATGCTCTACGTACGCGCACACACACGCAAACTCCCACGACGTTCCACCAATACCGGCGAGTGGCGAATGTGGCTTAGCAGGCTTGGAGGTGGGTAGTGACGTTCCAGCGTTTGAAGCGCGGCGGGAGCGGAGGTGTGGAGCGGCTGAATAACGTGTGTGGATATGGGCAGCGGTTGTCTGGCATGTCCTGGGCGGAGCGCATCGAGGTGTGCACATCAATGGGTCGACGCGTGAGGCGTGGCGGGCGTCGAGGTGAGCAAGGGCGAGAGCAGTGCCCGTGGAGGTGGGCGCTGCGCCCTTGGGCAGCACGACCGTGGGCTCCTCTCCACGGTGCCGCTGCTCTGCTAATTAATATGTCAATACTGTGTGTGTTTCTCTCCTAATTGATACGCAAGTAGTGTTTCTTGGAAGTTCATAGTATGCTGAGAAGTTGCGTCGATACGAAGAGAGGCGAAGGGAGGGAAGCAGCAAAATGAACATCAGTACAGTTTGAAGGAATTGTTGAGATAATGTGTTGAGAAAAAAATATAGCAAAGAATGTCTATCAAGATACGCTTCTTGTGACATAAACATGCTTTCGCATGTGCTCCATGACAATCTAAATCCATTCTAGAAAGAAAGTCCAGATCCTTGCCGTCCTGGTTGCCAACAAAAAAAAAAGCTCAAATCATAACAAAAAAAAATAGAGTTCAAATTACAACAACAAAAAATCTCCAAGTGTACTTTTTTTTGGAACACACTGCAGATGCAGACGCTCATGCACTCACCTTTATAAACGCACGCACGCACACCATATTCCTATGAGCACATCCAAAAAACTGACCTACGTCTAGGACGTCTGATGGGCTGGGCATACCATTGTTCGCCAAACCATGCAACCACATGTTAGTTCGCAGAAAGAACTCTAAGCATACTCCCGGTGCATACATGAGGAACATTGTCTTAGAGAGATTCTTCGTGTTTAACCTATTGTTTGGGAATCGTGTATTGCGTCGCAATCTTCAGTCAACTGTTCACTTCAATTATTCGAAGGATTTACTTCATGTAACGGTACTTATCTATGTCATTTAACCATCTACTTGATTGATTGGTAATATTCTTGCTACCTGGTAGCAACAGACGGTCATTTAATAGAACGGTAGGATGAGCTATGATTGATCTAGGATATGTGAGGGCAAGGAAATAATGAGACAAGGTGGTGTGGGAACGAGAACCAATGCAACCAAGACGACATGGGATGAGTACGCCATCTAAGAAGGATAGGTGGAGATGGGACAAGGGTGGTTGGTCGATAAATAGATTAGAGTAGGAGACCTGCTATGCGAGGAGAGAAATAATCGAAATAGCTTGATTGAGGAAGGCGGTGGACACACCGACATGGTTAGAAACTACACACAACACCTTTTAATCAAATGTCACTATATCTTCTTTTTGTTGTGACAACGTAATATTACGCTCCCGGTGCAACGCACGGGCAATTTTCTAGTAGGGCTAAAAAAATTCAAGACAGTAGTGTCCAGAACAACCTATGCCCCGCACCAAACAGCATCATCTTCGTCTGATAATCTCCTCGGGACCTGCTGACGGCCCGACGCCCTCCGCCTCACCTCCAGCCAGGAACCGCTCAGGTTGGAACTCGTCGGGATCCCTCCATGTCCTCCTGTCCTCCCAATGTCCCCCACAACAAACCGCACGTTCAAGTAGCCGCTGCCCGGTACGGTACGTAGTTTCACCCGGCAACCTAGCGTCATCGGCGTAGGACGAACGGCACCGACGGGTGCATCCGGAGGGTCATACCGCGTCGCGAGGCACGAGGCGCGCGCGGAGCGGGCGATCCATGACGGTGATGAAGAACCCGCGGAATTCGGTGAGGTTCACCGCGTTGTCCTCTCCGTCGGCCTCCCACCACTCGAACTCCTTGACCAGGTTGGCCACGAAGTACTCGAGGTGCAGCATCGCCGGCACGATCGCCGGGCACGCGCGCCTCCCGGCTCCGAATGGCATCATTCTGAGCTCCCTCGTGCAGGTCAGGTCCGTGTCCTCGCCGTCCCCGCCGGGCATGAACCGCTCAGGCGTGAACTCTGTCGCATCCGACAACGGTACCGCGTCGCGGGCGATCTTCCCAACGAGGAAATTCACCGTCGCGCCACCGCCCGGCACACTCGTCAGGCCGACCGCCTCCGCGGCCTCCTTGCCCTCCATCCGGCGCACCACAAACGGAAACGGTGGGTGGCGCCGCAGGCTCTCGAGCACGACGGCCTTGAGGTAGGGCATTCGCGATAGCTCGGCCTCCTCGATGATACGCTGGTTGCAGCCAATGGCGTCGACCTCGATCCGCAGCTTCTGCTGCAGGTCGGGGCGTTTTACGAGGTTGGCCATCGTCCATTGTAGGGCAGCAGCCGTGGACTCCAAGCCGGCGCCGAGGAACTCCGAGATGAGGCTGACGAGTTCGCCATCCGTGACGGCCCGGCCGCCGTCTTCATGGATTCGCAGGTCCAGGAGGGACTCCACGTAAGTCTTGAAGCTGGCGTCATGCTTGTCCTTCCGGTTATTCTTGACCTCGGCGACGAGCGGCAAGAAAGATTCTTCTTGCTGCCGCCGGAGAGAGAGAAGCTGGCGCCACCGTGATGGGTAGATGAGCTTGCTCATCCTCGGGTACCTCACAAGCACCCCAAAAGAGGGCAACGCGACGAGGATGTCACGCTGGAACTTCTGCATGGCACGGAGGCGCGTGTCCCCGAGCTTGGAGACGACGTCCTTGCCGAAGCACATCTCAACGAGGACAGAGTACACGGCGAAATAGAGGCTCTCGGCTGCCGGGGCGCCGGATCTGAGGTCGCGCGCCAGGTCGCCCAGCACGCGGGCACGGGTGTCGCTGAGTCGGAAGAGGCGAGATGGGTGGAGGACACCGGCAGCTACGTTGCGGCGGACGGCGCG
Organism: Triticum dicoccoides; assembly: GCF_002162155.2. Lineage (NCBI taxonomy): Eukaryota > Viridiplantae > Streptophyta > Magnoliopsida > Poales > Poaceae > Triticum > Triticum dicoccoides. The sequence goes on along the minus strand of NC_041383.1, from coordinate 485,812,315 downwards.
CCAGTACGGGCCGTATGGCGCCGACAGGATGTTATGGTGGCGGTCACGTGTGAGGATGGTACTTGGCACCGCGCCGGTGGGGCGGTCGAGGAAGGCGGCGCTGTGCTCCACCAAGGCGCGGTGCGCTATCGCACGGCCTGTCACCTGGATGGAGAGGCCACGCCGGGTGCCCCGCGCAACCCGAGTGGTCACCGGCGCGAGCTTACGCAGCCAGCCTGTCACGTGCTCAATTCTACGAAGGTGAGCGGTCAAGATGAAGACAGCAACGAGGAGAAAACACAGGCTGGCGATGCAATCGGGGAGAGGCGTGAGCACGCCGATGAGGTGACCCATTGTCAATGGAAAAACCTTAGCTAAAGATGCAGATGAAGACCAGTATTTGTAGTCACTCAGGGCATATTTGGTTGCCAGCCATTTTGGCCTCTTTTGTGGAATTAATTAATAGAGATGGCTGCACGCATCGGTTGATGCACACGTTAGGGGTTTAACCTCCTTTTTCAAAAAAAGAAAAAAAAATGCCCCTTTGCTTATGTGGCCCTGTAGAGTCTGGGTTAAGGTAATGCAGGCTATAAATCATGTTCCGCACTTTTTTTGATACATGCATTGCATTATGAGATAGGTATTTTTACATGCGTCATGGAGTAGCTTGACACATGGCGTGTGGTTGGCAGCAGTAGTTGAGGGTTATGGATGTAAAGATGCAACAGTTTAGCTACATATCAATTGCCTGAATTCTTTCTTTTGGTTCAGTTGATTTTTTTTACTCGAACTTCCATGCATGCGTGAATTGCATGATGCAAAATTTTAAGCAAAAATGCTAGACGTACGGGAAGATTTTACAAGAGTTAACGGACTAACCCTCTCCCCTCACTAATCTCCCCCTCCTGATTTTCAGGATGGGGCCCGCTTCATCTTAACAATCAATCAACACATCCCACCTAAGCCTAGCCTGTAAAGCTCCTGTAAAACCTCTGTAGATGTAGCATTGCTGAATTTTAAGTGGGGTTATCTTTTGGATTAGCTGTATGCATGTGGTGTCATGCCTGCCGGTATACGCTGCACCTTTTCTTTTTTCTTTTTATGCGAGTTTTTTTTTATGCGCCCCGTGTGTGTGAGTGTGTTTTGTGTGGGCGACAGAGACGAATCTTTGACATTTGTATGTGTTCCATTTTGTTTTTCTGGTCGGGTTTTTTCTATAGGGGTATTTTTGAATGTTGGGTGAGTAAATGTATAGACGCAAGAACTATATAATATAGATATAATATAAATTATATTTCCTCTGTCTCATAATATAAGAGCGTTTTTGACATATGAGATGGAGGGAGTAATACACTACTCTATTATATTTTTATTATTCTCATATTACAAAATTTGTCATTTCAGTGCTAAATCTTGTGCATGTTTCCCCCCTTTTTCTTAAGGGTATTACCAGGGTTCAATTCATGGACTTGCACCCGTGCTCGTATTATGTGATTGTCCAATTGTACTATGCCAAAAAATGCCACAATTCATTCTCTCTTTAAAAAACTGTATTATTTTTATTTTTTATTTTTTATTTCATTTTTTCTACTTCTGGATATAAGGCTAATACTAATCGATGCAACTATTCGTTTTTCTTAGAAAACTTCATTATTGTCAAGTGAGAGGACACTACTAGGGAAAACCCTAGCAGTAGCGTGGGTTTTTTGCCTATCAGTAGCGCGGGACGACGCGCTAATGATAAGGCGCTACTTCATCCCACGCTACTGCTATACATGGCTAGCAGTAGCGCGTTTTAGTTCAGAGCGTTGCTGCTAATATCTGCAACGCTTTTTAGCAGGAAGCGCTACTGGTAAGGGAGTGCTCCTGCTAACTTTGTTCCCCTCGCTACTGCTAGTTTTATTAGTTTCTGTTTTTTTCTGCATATTTGTTTTGTATTTGAATAGGCTTTATACAATAATCTTTAGCATATCATACACATACAAATGTAATCATAGCATATACATATAAATAGTCTCATCAAATCATGTCATCGTCATAATCATCATCCAGCACAAAGTGGTCTCTTGTCATCATCTCGAAAATAACGATACAAGTCTCGATTACTTGCAACCACATCATCATCAGTCTAAACAATGATATACGCGAGAAGAGCTATCACTATGAGTGAGAGCGGAACTATGCAGTACATGAGTTCGTATCCCTCTCTCGCATTAGCGTGAATCTAAACTAACTACTGGCTGTCGCTCGGAAATCAGAAACCGGTACACCTGGGCCTGACACTCCGGCCACTCGTCGTATACTCCTGGCGTAGCACTTCTTCCCCATCGATGATCTATGCACCTGCATCGTCACATGAGTCGATGATATGCAACATATATAGTTGAGCAACAAAAAGAGAGAGACTTGGCAAAAATGGAAGCAACATATCATAAGCATAAATAGCAAAGTTCATCGTACCCAAAATGCCCTAACTAGAGTGATTTTCGCAAGTCGAGGAGGAGGACGGTCTAATTACATCACAAATAAAGTTTCGTCGTGCATACCTCAAAGTTTTGTCATACAGAAAGTATGGACTAAACGGACACATTGTCATATATCGACAATCACTCCAACATGTCGTTCCATCCATCCATGTCAGGGAGATAGTCCCCGAGCTGAGTGAAAGGCTTCATGTCGAGACGCTGAGAGGCTACGCGTGTTCGGACGTCTTCCCGCGACATTTGTCCTTCTTCGTAGAACATCCCTGTTTTTTCGACGACCTTCTTCATGATGATTTGCGCAAGTTCGCGCTGGATGTGATAGAACTCAGCTCGAAGTCGATGATCCTCGATATCTCCTAAGTCCTTTGCCCATTGCAGAATATGGGCATCGCCGGATCTAGGTGACATGCGAAGGTTCTGGTGATCCCGTCTGTACTCCAGCATGTGGTGTAGGATATAGAATCCATCATTAAGAGAATCACTCGGTTGTTGGATGTAGTAGAAGTTGGTCTTATGGCTGAAGGCGGGCCTGTCGTCCCTTGTCTTCTTGTCGTTGAACTCTCCACCCCGTTTGCTGTAGTAAAAGATAGCACTGTCGAGAACAACTTGATGTGGGTGTAATCCTTTTTGGTAATGTTCTTCGAAGAGTCCAAGTAAAGAGCGTGGGAGTATCGGGGGTAGAGGATCATGAGGACGGCGTGCCCGCCGCTGCGCAAAATAAGTACACGTCAAATTAATTAGCCTCCACCGTGCAAATGAATGATTGACATCGAAGGAAGGATATCCGTGCGAATAACTTACAGGGGATGATAAGGCACGAGAATCGCCTCCTTGTCCTTATTGGCGAGCATGAAATTGACGAGGTAGTCCCTCGCGTATTCACAGTGCTTTGCGCAGACTGCCAAGAAGCCCTCAGGCATGAAGTACGGGTCAGCGACACAGATAAAAGGTATCTGCTCAACCTCGATGAGGTAGTTCATGTGCAAGGCATAAAGGCGGACAAACGTAAAATCCTGCTTCTTCCAGTGAAACATGTCGAAGATGTAATCGAATCAAAGTAAGAACTTCTCCGCGGTGGGAATGTGTCGACGTACGACAATTGCCACAACACGTTAACCACGTAGAGTGGGTATCCTGGATTTTCCGAGGCAAGGAGGCCTTTCTCTATCCGCAACACATCGTCATGAAGTCTCCTTACATCACCGAATCTGGCCCCTATCGCTGCTTTAGGTAGGATTGGTTCACCGACGATATGCCATTTTGCTGCACCGGAGATATCTATACGGTCTTGAACTCGAGGCTGCTGAGGCGGCTGGATAATAGAAGCAGCTTTGTTTCCTTTCATCGGTCTCTTCCTAGACTTCTTTGCTACCGGAAGGTTGTCCATAATACGTTCAGACTTCGGAGGCGGCAATTCAGGCACCGACTCATGACGCTCAAACCCTAAGTAGGCGCCAGTATGGACATACTGTTGAGTGTCATCGTCATCGTCATCCTCATCTATGGCTACGTCACCAGCAACTAATGGAGCCTCTTCCTCACCCCCTCCGCTATCACCCAACACGACAGCCGACGCTAATTGGGTAGGTGAGGTGTTGATGTTCATACCTAACTGCGTGCTCATGGGTGTGCTCCCGGCCGCCTCCAGACAAAGCAGACTCTTTGGCCACAACAGGACCCACCCATTGCAACAATCACCAAGCCGTCGTGGGGTCTCGTCGTCATCCCCCACTAGTACCAGAGGAGCCAAATTCCCGTGGCCCGGTTTGACACTGGCCACGGAAACCTTGAAGACGTCCGGGGGGATCGGCCGACTGTGGAACAATGGTTCCTTCGGCTCCATTATCGTCGCCTTCTTCACGTCCACCTTCTGGTCGCCGATGGTGTACAATATGGTGCACGGGGTTTCGTCGGCCTGCAAAGAAAAGTCTGCGACATGAGACATTCGAAAGGCAACGAAAACAAGAGATTATACATTTATTGAAGAGGGCCGGTGTGACAAATACCGTGAGGGCGTCGAGCTCAGCCAAAGATGAAGCACCGCCGAGCACGTCCGATGCCGGAGCCGGTGTGGGAGCAGGTGCAGCTGCAGGTGCTGGTGCTAGTCGAGCTGCTCCCGAGAAGTCAGCGAGGGGAAAGTCCGCTGCATCTTTTTTTAGATTTTGCCCGCTCCAATTGAAAACGGCTAGAACCAAGGTAGTAGACATATCTACAAGCACCTGTTTTGCGGCAGCTACTGTTGTGGTTCTAAGTCTGACAGTAGTGTAGGGGGGTAGGAATGGAGAGGCAAGATCCTAGCTATGGAGTAGTTGTATACGCAAGGGATTTACGAGTTCAGGCCCTTCTCGGAGGAAGTAACGGCCCTACGTCTCGGAGCCCGGAGGCGGTCGACTGGATTATGTGTGTATGAGTTACAGGGGTGCGAACCTTTTACACTGAGGAGGGGGGTGGCTTATATAGAGTTCGCCAGACCCCTCCGGCCCTCAGTTATGTAGGGTTTAAGGTACATTAAGATCGGGCGTTACCGGTAACGCCACAAATAAAGTGCTATGATGACCATAAAGTCTACTTAATAACCGGCCGATCATGTGCAGAGTGACTTTAGATCTCCTGGCTGTCGAGTGGTTGGCTTCATGGTCGAGTGTCTTTGAGCCCGTCGAGTGGAACACTTCTGAGTCGATTGAAAGGCGGTTTCTTCTAGAGATGTCCTTGGAGAGGGTAGTTTGGACAGGTCCATGACCCTACCCTAGGTACATAGCTTCATCATTAGTCCCCGAATGGATCGAGGTTTGAGTGGGGAAGGAGTTGAGAACTCTTCCGACCCATTTTTCATGCTATGAGTGTATCTTGTTCTGGATCCATGAACTTAAGTAACGACACCAACTTCTTTTTCGGTCACCTTGATCCATTCTTGGTTTCAGTCGAGTGAATTTCTTTACTTGAAAAGCTCCGAGTGACGGTGTGGAGGAGATCCTCCGTCTGACAAGTTGCTCTACTGCTCGCGGATTTTGCGGGATTCGAATTTTGGGAAGCGCGCGGGGCGGAGGATGCCGCAGTAATCGGACGAGATAGGGCGGAGACGCCTCGATCTCCGCGCCACCTTTTTCGCCACGTATCGCGTGCGTGACTGTTGCGGGATTTGACAGGATCGTCTGGGCCTACAAGTCAGTCACTCGGAAGCAACTCCATATAAGCCGCTGGCCCAGGGCTTTTGAATAGTGCGCCCCCATTCTTCCTCTTTCTTCTCGAATTCCTCCGCCACCTCTGCTCTCATCCCGGTGCCGTCGGTCCGTTCGAGCTTCGTCTGCGGCGATGGTGAAGGAGAAGGCGGCGGCCCTGGAGCGCGCGAAGAAGGCGACGGCGCAGGCGAAGGCGAAGAAGTCCGGCCGGGGCGGATCTTCCTCGAGGTCTGCCTTGCCGCGGGGCTGGATCCAGGCCGATTGGATGCCCTCGGCGATTCTTCAGGAAGACATCGATGACCTGGTCGAGGGGGGACTCATTCTCCACGAATCTGCGCGCCTCCCGAGGAACGAGATCGAACCGCAACCTCTCGAGGGTGAGTGTGTCCTTATCGCCACCCACGTCGACCGTGGATTCTCCCTACCCCCTCATCCTTTTTTCCGGAGTTTCTTGAACTTTTTCGGAGCGCAACTTCATCACTTTATTCCAAATTCCATCGTGTATCTTGCTGCCTTCGTGTCTTTGTGCAAGAATTTCTCAGTCGGTTAAGAAAGCCAAGTCGAGTGACGATAAGACACAAGTGATTCAGATGTGCGGGGGTCTTGGGATCCAAATGAGAAGCAAAAGTTCCTTTCCAGCCATGACCCTTCCTGACTCAGTCCGCGGGTGGCAGTCGACCTGGTTCTATTGCAGAGACCGGCTGACCCTAGGACAGGCGACGGGTCTTCCCCCCTTTTCCCTGAACCAAGCAGAAAAACCTTCTTCTCTGAAAGTGACACCGGAAGAGAAGGCACAAGTCAAAGTGTTGGTTGGTCGAGTGGTTCAGCTTGTCCGCGATGGGGTGACTGGTATGGATTTGCTAGAGGTCTTCCTCCTGAGACGTATCCAACCGCTCCAAGCTCGTGACCATCCGATGTGGCTGTATTCGGGTCTCGAAGACACCACTCGGATTCACCCGGAGGAGGTCGACGAGGATACGTTGGAGGGGTGGTTGTCAAGCATCACATGGAACAAAGATAACCCCCGAGGAGCCAGGAGGATTCCTCCACTCGACCAATCGTATGAAGTAGATCAGGTCCAATTCTGCATCTCTGACTGCGGCCTTGCTTTCTTCATTCTATTTGCTTAAAATCAATCGACTAACTTTTGTCTTGTTTGTTGTCTTCTAGACCATTACTGACATGTACTCGATGCCCAACGGGGCGCAAGAATAGACCGAGGAGGAGGAGGCGAGCGGAGGTGAAAGTGGGGAGGAGTGGCAATCTGATGGCGAGGGGGAAGAGGATGGCGACGACTCCAGTGAAGAGGAGGAGGCGAGCGGAGGTGAAAGTGGGGAGGAGTGGCAATCTGATGGCGAGGGGGAAGAGGATGGCGACGACTCCAGTGAAGAGGAGGAGGAGGGAGTCGATCCTCCTTGCACGGAAAGGCGATCCAAGCTTACCCACAACCCCGCGAGCGAGCGTGGCAAAGCGGCTGCGCCTGTTGGGCAGTCATCAAAACGCCCTCGGACGGCTTCTCCGGCGCCGACTGAAAAAGCGCCGAAGCATCCGTGGGCGGCGTCATCAAAGCCGCCGAAGGCCTTGCCCAAGATGAGAATGACCATTCCTACCATTTCCGGGTAACAACAGAACTTGTGTTTTCTTGTTTAGCATGGACAGACTCTTGGTCGACTCGTTGACTAACCGACTGGTTTCTGAAATCTGCAGTGCTGCTACCTCCGAGACCTCCACCAGGAACGAAGACCGGGAAATGGAAGACGCTGTCACCTCCAACCTTGGTACGATTTCTGTAGTTTCACTCTTGGTCGATTGGATTTTCGTTTTTAACTTTGGATTTTTCCTATAGATCCTCCTCATGTCATTGATCTCCCTAATGATGATGACGAGGCGCCACTGAGGTCGAGGAGGAATAGAAAGGCGTCGGCTGGCGAGACTACTCAGATTGCGTCAGTTCCTGAGACATTAGTTCAAGAGGGTGGCAATATCACTCGGAATTCCGTGTCCTTCGCTGTGCCGCTAACGAGTGTTCGACCTTCGTCGTCGACTGCTGATCCGCCCTCCCTTTTCGCCACACACCACGTCCCAGAGGACCAAGTGGGTGTTGCTAAGGAGGCTATACGCCAGGCGGGGATCATGATGGAGCAGGTGAAGGCAGTCCGGGAAGCCAGCCAAGCGGCCTATGATGCTAGCTCAGCCCTTCAGAGCAACGTCCAGGTTAGTTGATCACCGCTTGTTCTGTTAGGATATGCTATCTGAAGACTTTCTTTCCGAAGATCTTTGTATCAGTACACCCACTGGGTGTGTCGATTGAATTTTTGGATTGGTGGGGGCACGCTGAATGCACCCACTGGGTGTAGTCCCCAGACTATGGTGAACTGCTTGCAGTCAACTGTAGTCTTTGTATTTTGAATTTCTTCACTCTAACTTCTTCACTCGGTCTGGATGGACCATGTCGAATGGAATCTTGGAACCAGTGGGGACACGCTGAGTGCACCCACTGGGTGTGGTCCCCGAGACCATGGTCGACTACTGGCAGTCGACTAAGGTCTGAAGAACCTGTGTGTTTTTTAGGTAGATCATGATAAGACCATGGCTGACTGCTGGCAGTTAGCTATGGTTTTAGGATCATAACCTCTTTGTCTCTTTTGGTCGACCGATCGGACTAAGTCGGCAGAACCAGTGGGGGAATGCTGAGTGCACCCACTGGGTGTAGTCCCCGAGACTACTGTTGAATATTTTGATTCGGCTGTAGTCTTAGAAATGTTACAATTTTTCTCTTAGTCACTCGGAAGCAACCTATCTTTGATGTCCGTCGACTGACCCTTCGCAGAAATCTTTTGTCACACCCTGATTTTCTTGGCACAACACTTAAGATGATAAATCATGATAAAATATGGTTTGACAAAAATTTTTGTGTGTTTTGGACTTTGCCTTGATTGAATTTTGTTTGTTGTTTGCAAGGGCTCTAAAAATCAAATAAATCCTCCAACTCTTATACTCCTTCTCCTTGATCCAAAACTTCTGCCCAATGATCATGCCATGTGTATAGTACAGTATAGAATTTTCTTATAAAAGTAATTTGGCCAAAAAGTATTTTTCTAAATTTAGTTTTCCAAAACCCCCTAGATTGAGGTTGCACTACAAGTACTTGATTTGGGGTATGAAAAATATTTTAAAGAGTATATTTGAAACCTATTAGATATAGGACTCCCATAAACCAAAAAAATTTAATTTTATATTTTATTTAAAGGCTTTTTCTTTAGGCCAGAAATGGTCTTTAATAGGTTAAAATTATTTTAATGCTTTAAAAATATTTGTGAAAATTTAGGGAAACTCAGTGGACATATTGTCCATAGATAAGAGTTTCAGCACATGGTCATGTTCAAAATATTGGACAAAACCTCCCAAAACCATTTCTGCCAATTTCAAGGATTTGAAATATTTCTACATGAAATATTTTCATAAAAATCCAAAAAAATTCCATCATGTCACAAATGCCCTATTTGGTGATCTTGCCAAGTCTCATGTCTTGGAGAACAATCTAACATCATCACATCCCCTTAAAACCATTTTTGTCCATTATGAAGTTTGAACAACTTTACATTGCCAAAAATTTCCAAATGTTCTCAAACATTGTGAACATGCTCAAATGTTCTAGTTATTCATCTAGACAAAGTAGCACAAGTTGGAGAACAAGTTAACTTGATCAAAGTGCCCCAAAACCCTTCCTGTCCAGAACCAAATTTGAACAACTCTACATTACCAACTTTCTCTCCTTGATTCCAACTTTTGTGAGAATGATCACATGATCAAATGAGGCCACCACACCAATTGGTGCATCAAGGAGAAGTGATTTGATCAACTAGATCTACACAAGTTCATTTCTACCAATTTTAGGGTTTACAAAAGTTGCATAGGCAACTTTTCCCAAATGAGCTCAAAATGGGTGGAAGGCCCTAATTATATGTGCCATTTCATCCTGTGGAGCCTCATGACAAATGGAAATCATCTTCTTGCCCAAACCAACATCAAACACGTTCTGGCAGAATCTCAAAATTCATGTTTTAGCCCCTTCCACTAATCTCCAAGAGTTCTCCTTTTTACCACAGCCCCTCCTAGTCCCCCTATACCTCTGGTGTGCTTCCCTGCCCGAGAGGCAATGATGAAAGGGGGCAGGGATCCATTTTTCCTCTCTGGACAACCACTTTCCCCTCCCTTCCTTATCTCTCTCTCACTCCTGGCAAGTCCCAGGGTATCCAATGCCTTTTCCACATTTTTTACTCCCCTATGAAGCCACTAGACACAAGTGGGCGCGTCAGGACGCGAGAAAAAGCCGCGGGTGCCGGCCATTTGCACGCTCTGGAGCACGTCAGCGTGCTCCCGACCGTTGACGCCGCGTCCCCCGACCACCTCGAGCCTCCCCCTTGTGCCAGTTGAGGTGCCTCGACATCCGCAACACACCACCATGCTAGCCCCCTCCTTCCCCTCTCTGTCCTGCCCATGCCACGCGTGACCAGAGCCGCCCGAGCCCACCAATGCGCGTGCGAGCTTGTGGCTCCACCCGGAGCTCGCCCCGCTCCCTCTCTGCCTTCCTGCACCCTACACCACCCCCACGAGCACCGAAGACAACCCCTCGCTCTCTCCCCTGGCCGCCCGAGTCGTTGCCACGGACCCGTGCGCCGCGTCCACAGTGAGCCACGGGGCGGCTATTTAAGGCCACACCCGAGCCCCCTCTCTACTCCTTTGGCTCTCTCTCCCTCCCCGTGCACCCCTAGACCAGCCCACACCTCTCCTCATGTCCTCCGTTCACCGCAATGGCCGGAGCGCCGCCGTCGGGCTCCGCCTAAATTTGGGCTATCCCGAGCCTCTCCTCTCTCCCTAGCCACTCTAGTGCCCCCTCGCCACCACCACCGACTCACCCCGCACTCCATTCCCTCCTCCCCGTGCCTGCCGCGCAGTGCCAAACCTCGCCGACGGCCTCCTCCGCGGCCACCCAAGCCATCGCCGCCGCAGCCCTCCACGGCATGCGTGCAACACATGGATGGGTGCGGCGTGGCCTCCTGAGCACGCCGGTGGCGGGCCGTCGTCGGAGACGCTCTGTAGCCCCGGCAATCACCGGCGGGAGCCGCTCCTCCCCACGGCCAAAGCGCGCGTGGGAGGTTGAAGGCGACCTGCAGCTGGGGCCCGCGCGTCAGCGACCCAGTGGGCGGGCCCCACCGTTTAAGTGGAGACGGCTCGGCAAAGACGCCTTCGACATCGCCTTGTCACCCGCGCGGCCGAGCTGCTGGGCCGGCCCAGTGCGCTGTGGTGCTAAACTACGCCCATGTGCACAGTTTAGGTATAACCCAAATATTTTTCTTTTTCTTTTCCAGTGAGCTTCTAAAATCCATAGTTAATTCATTTCCTGTCCAAATTTGATGATTCAAATTTCCAGAGACGCCATAAATCCAGATCTATTAAATGAGGCATAGTGAACATTTTTACTGTGCTTGGTTTTCACTGGGTGCAATAAATAGGTCATTTATCCACATAAGTCCACTTCAAAAATCCATAGGATATTCATTTGGACTCCAAATCCAGTGAAACCAATTTCTAAATGTTTCTAAAATCATGCCTGATTTAATGGGTACTTCTACTCATTTTTATAGAAGGCATTATGTGGACAACTTGCAAATCCATTGAATCCATTTATTCCATCATATTGAAATGTTCAGAAATAACCACTGATTCAATTCCAATGAAACCACTCTGGTTATTCTTCATATAACCAGAGATGTCCCATAAAAGTCAAATCCATATTTTTAGAGCACTTTTATTTTCTGCCTTGTTGTGTTGCTTATTGTGATTGTTTCCGGCGTTAGTTGACGGAGTAGACGGAGTACTTGGAGAAGGACCAGAAGATCTCAAGACTCTGATGAACCAGGCAAGTAGCCTTTGACCATGTCTACAAAACCCTTTTTATGCATGTCATATAGCACTTTATTATTATTGCATCAGAATCATGATGAGGTGGTAAGCACTTTGGTGGGATTGCTTTCGCTACTTCCTTGTTAATACTTGCATTGTACATGACCCTACCTTCCTATGAGGGTTATGGCGGTGGGAGTAGATATGATGCTAAAGTAGTTGCTACGCAAAAAGGGACGGAATTATGCATGGTGATGGAGGCAAAGTATTTTCAAAAGACTTTTTGAAAACCCCGTCGGGTGCCACTTATGCTCGAGGGAGGTAATGAGTTGGATAATCACTTGATGACGAAGTGGTGTACCGAGGCAAGTGTGAGTGCTATTTTCAAAAACGGATTGGTTTAAGTTGTGACCGTTATTCCAACCTTACATGCGCAACCACTCTACCCTTGTATGGGAAAGGGCATTATTGATTACCTAGGCCGATACTAGCTTGGAGCCTGCATTACTAGTGATGGGAGAGTTGTTGGTGCGCTCTCTCGGGACGGGGTCATGCCAGGTAGGGCGGCCATGACTGTTTTCACAGGGCACCGGAGACACCGTTGGTACCCCGTGCTTGTGGTATGTGATGAATTGTGGAGCGAGGCTCCACAATTTTAAGATGTGAAATGTTGGGCACGGGGGTTACTACCAATCGAGTGGACTCCATGTTAGTGTCGTCTAGGGAAAGGTAGTGATCGGGTGCTTACCCTGGGTACTTGAGGTATCGCGGGTCGTGGATGACACGGAAGTTCTCCAGATCTTGTGGGTAAAGTGTGCAACCTCTGCAGAGTGTAAAACTATTCGAATAGCCGTGTCCACGGTCAAGGACAGTTGGGTATCCGCTCTTGGGCTACGTCCATATGTTTCTGAAAAACAACACAATTTGGTGATATTTATGATGTGACTCGTGAGGAAGTCACGATGAGCTTGAGCATGAGTTGTTCATAACTCTTCTCGATGTTGATGTCTGTAACCTCCTGATACTTGTTGCAGACGCACTCACGTCCTTGATAAATGTTGATCATACTTACATGAGAAAAACTAGCTTTCCGCAAAAATGTCAATTAAGCAGTAGATCTTTGCATAATTCTTTTGTTGTCACTCTTAGGTTGCTTGCGAGTACATTCAAACGTACTCACTGGCTTGTCCCTGACTATTTACTTGGCCAGGCTTGAAAGAGCAGGTATATGAAGAAGAGATTTTGGTGACGATTGTGCGAGCTAGGACGCTTCCCAGTCAGAATGCCTGTAGGGTTAAGGCAGATGGCATGCGTCCAAGTTATCGATGAAGATTTCCGCTGCAATGTTATACTCAAGACTTGACCATAATGGTCATAATTTATGTAAGACTCCTGTTATTCAGCTTCTGTGTGTTCAGTGAGCATTGATCTCTGGGATCACTGTACACGTGCATTCGGTGATCACGACTTATGAGTCGGGGTCCCCACATCTTGCGAGCTTGTGACTCGGTATACTGAATTGGAAAACAAACAGATCCAGCTCGACCTTGACTTGAAGCTTGTCCAGGAGAACTTTCAAAAGGCGAACGGCGAAGCAAAAGGTATGACTGGTGAGAACTTGACGACTGTCTTTATCTTTCTGCCCATTCCTGATTCTGATCTCATTGTCATTTTGCAGATAAAATGAAGGAGGCTCTGAAGAAGAAGGACCATGACCTTGCCGAGGCGCAGAAGGTGGCTTTGGACAAAACGAAGCTTGCGGAAGAAAAACTGGCTTCAGTCGGTAAACTAGAAGAGGAGAACGCCAATCTGAAAGCTGCTCTCGACGCGGCCGACAAGGAGGTCAGTCGTTTGAAGAATGATAAGATAGCTCCGAGTGACAAGGCTAGTGAACTGGTGGGGAAGAGGAACGATCTGGAGGCTTATCTGGGAGGGCTCGCCAAGAAGTTATTCATCATGCTTGAGGGTAATCTCTCCTACCCGACTGACTTGTTATCATCGACTTATCATAGAACTGCTGGTTTATCTTTGAATTGTGTTTACAGAACTCTGCCAAAACTTCGAGGAGGAGACCAGTCGAGTGGAGACAAGCTTGGACCCCATTAACTCTCCCGTGAAGGATGAAACTGCTATGAACGTGCTCCGACTGGAGTCTCGTGTTGCTGCTGTGGTTGACTACCTTGCTCGACTGAAGGTTGCGGCGTCGCTAATCGACACGACACTCTGGCCAGGAGCGACGCTTCAAAATGACCTCGAGTTTCTAATGACTCAACTGAATGAAGTTCCAGGTCGAGTGCAAGAATGGAAGAAGTCTTCTGCCAGGTGCGGCGCTGACGTTGCCCTGTCCCTGTTCCGTGTTCATTGCAAGGATGCGCGAGAGGAAAAGCTGGCGTCCATCAAAGTTGCCAATACCAAGAAGCACGACTTCCGATCTTTCATGGATACTGAGGGAGTCCCGATTAGGGGGTGTCCGGATAGCCGGACTACCATCATCAGCCGAACTATCATCGGCCGGACTATCATCATCAACCGGACTCCAAGACTATGAAGATACAAGATTGAAGACTTCGCCCCGTGTCCGGATGGGACTTTCCTTGGCGTGGAAGGCAAGCTTGGCGATATGGATATGTAGATCTCCTACCATTGTAACCGACTCTATGTAACCCTAGCCCTCTCCGGTGTCTATATAAACCGGATGGCTCTAGTCCGTAGGACATCAAACAACAACAATCATACCATAGGCTAGCTTCTAGGGTTTAGCCTCCTTGATCTCGTGGTAGATCCACTCTTGTAAACATCCACAATATCAATATCAATCAAGCAGGACGTAGGGTTTTACCTCCATCAAGAGGGACCGAACCTGGGTAAAACATCGTGTCCCTTGTCTCCTGTTACCATCCACCTAGACGCACAGTTCGGGACCCCCTACCCTAGATCCGCCGGTTTTGACACCGACATTGGTGCTTTCATTGAGAGTTCCTCTGTGCCGTCACCGATAGGAAGGATGCCTCCTCCCATCTTCAAGGACGGTATTTTCGCCAAAGGAGCCTTGGCCGCCGGCCAAACTATCCGGCTAGGTGGTTTTCTTATGACCGCCTGTCCGGCCACCGCTTCGACAATGACCTCTCAAGTCGTCAAAGGAAATCTTCGCGTCAGCTCAGAATTCGCCGAGCGGTTGGATCCAATAGAGCTCTTGTCCGTAAACGAGCTCTTGGATCGCATCACCGCCCTGGGAGTCGCTACAGACTACAATCAGATTGGGCTTAAAACCGATCTAAGAGAGATTAACTCTCCCCAGGTCACCCACCACGTTGCAGTGGTAGAGGAACAATGCGGCGACCCTTCTCCTGTATTGAAAACTAGTCATGTCCGGGCTCCCAAACCCCCCATGCCGGATTCCCGCGGAGGGACGGACTTCGATCAAGCACTGAACTTAAAGTCAGGCATCGGACCAGACTCGTTGGACAACGTCCAGCAATCCAAGCTTCCAAATTTGGAAACTTCTCGGCCCTTGAGCCTTGAGAGGGGTGGGGTTCCGGACTTAATTCCACCCACCCGCCCAGACATATGCGATCTCTCTATAATCCGGCAAGAGCCCGCTGAGGCAGTACATCACTACTGGGCCAGATTCCTCCTGGTTATGGACAGGATAAAGGACTGCCGAGAGGAAAATGCAATCTCAATTTTTTGCAATAATTGCACGGACGAGGGAATCTTGAACGCCGTCAGCCATCGTGAAATTACACGCTTCGCCGACCTGGCGTCAATAGTACGAAAGTACTGTGCGATGGAGAGTTTCTGGACAACCGAAAATAAGTTTTGGGACAATCCGGCCCCGAATACAACCCTAGTCCGCAACAAAAGGGTGCATTACACTCAGGCACCAGATACAAAAACCTCAAGCAAATACAAAAATTGACTGGATGCGTGGCGGCCCTAAGCCGCTTTATCTTCCGTCTAGGAGAAAAGGCATTGCCCCTCTATCGCCTCCTTAGGCGCACCGAACACTTCGAGTGGACGGATGCTGCCACCACCGGACTCGAAGAAATAAAGGCCATACTGGCAACAAATCCGGTCCTGGCTGCGCCCAACCTGGGCGAACCAATGTTGTTATACATCGCAGCAACGCATCAAGTCGTAAGCGCGGCACTCGTCGTCGAACGAGAGACAGAAGGGCATAAATTCCCTCTTCAAAAACCAGTATACTACGTATCCACAGTGTTAACCCCCTGTAAGTCCCGCTACCCGCACTATCAGAAGATAGCATACGCGGTGTTCATGGCATCCCGGAAACTTCGACACTACTTTCAAGAGTGTTCGATTACAGTGGCCTCTGAAGTACCACTTAACGACATTATAAACAACCGCGATGCGACGGGCAGGATTGCAAAATGGGCCATTGAGCTCTTACCATTTGATATAACTTACAAACCTCGGCGAGCTATAAAGTCACAAGTTTTGGCTGATTTTGTCGCTGAATGGACCGAAGCCGAACTCCCTAAAGAGTACGGCGCATACTCCAATTGGACTATGCACTTCGACGGCTCTAAAATGTTAGCCGGATTGGGGGCTGGCGTCGTATTGACGTCCCCGACCGGGGACACAGTCCAATTCGTACTTCAGATAATGTACACGAACTCCAACAACGCAGCCGAATACGAGGCCCTTTTACATGTTCTCCGGATGACAATCTCCATGGGCATTCAACGCCTAGAGGTGCGCGGGGATTCAAACCTCGCAATATCCCAAATAAACGGAGACTTTGACGCCAAAGATCCAAAAATGGCAGCATATCGCAACGCTGTCCTAAAAATGTCAGCCCGGTTTGAAGGACTTGAATTCCATCACGTAGCCCGGGATAATAACCAAGCAGCCGACGTACTGGCACGCATCAGCGCAAAACGCGACGCTCCCTCCTAACATCTTCCTGGAACGGCTGTTCAAGCCATCCGTACTATGGGAAGAGGAGTCCGGAAATAACAAACTGGAACAAGCCGCACCAACCGGCGATTCAGCCGATGACATAACACCTTCAGCCCACGACATAATGGCAGTAATTGCCCCGTGGACAGAACCATTCCTCGCCTACTTGCTTAGGCAGGAGCTTCCTAAAGACCAAAATGAGGCCCGCTGCATTTCCGGCGATCTAAAGCCTACAAGGTCTATGAGGGAGAACTTTATAAGAAAAGCACAACCGGAGTCCTTCAAAGGTGTATCTTCGAAGAGGAAGGGCGAAACCTCCTGGCTGAAATTCATGCCGGACTAGGCGGACACCACGCCGCAGCTCGGGCCCTTGTAGGAAAGGCATTCCGTACATGATTTTATTGGCTGACGGCCCGAGCAGATGCTCAGGACTTAGTCCAAAGATGCGTCGGTTGTCAGCTCTTTGCTAATCAGAGCCACATGCCACCCACCGCCCTCAAAACTATACCCATTACCTGGCCATTCGCGGTCTGGGGGCTTGACATGGTTGGACCACTTAAAGGGGGAACCCACAAGCAAAGGTACCTATTGGTCATGGTGGATAAATTCACCAAATGGATAGAGGCCAAGCCAGTTAAAACGGCAGAGTCCAGACCAGTGATAGACTTTATATCCGGGGTAGTCCACCGTTATGGTGTCCCCCACAGCATCATCACCGACAACGGCACGAACTTCATAGCCGACGAGGTTAAATCATGGTGCAAAAATATGGGTGTCAAGCTCGATTACGCTTCAGTCTATCATCCTCAAACCAACAATCAAGTGGAATGAGCAAATGGTCTAATAATGAGCGGCATCAAACCCAGACTAGTGCGGTCCCTTACGAAATCTGACACACACTGCGTAGAGGAGCTCGACTCCGTGCTCTGGGGGCTGCGGACAACGCTTAACCGTACTACCGGATTCACACCATTTTTATGGTATACGGCGCAGAAGCAGTTTTGCCCTGCGACATAATTCATGACTCACCTCGAGTGCGCATGTACGAAGAAAGAGAAGCCGAGTTGGATCGGCAGGACAGCTTGGACGCATTGGAGGAAGAACGCGACATCGCCAAGGCTCGTTCCGCATTCTATCAGCAGCAGGCTCGAAGATACCAAAGCAGAGAAGTACGGGCCAAGACTTACAACATTGGCGAACTGGTTCTACGCCTGCCGGACAACAAAAAGGACAAGCTCAAGCCCAAATGGGAAGGCCCCTTCATCATCGATCAAGTCCTGACCGGCGGAGCGTACCGTCTACGAAATGCATCGGATAACCGACTTGAGCCGAACCCATGGAACGCAGCCCGCCTCCGAAGATTCTATGCCTAGCGCCGGACTAAGAGTTCGTCCCTTTCCCCCCGTCCAATTTTTTTCTTTACTTCAGCTGCCTTTTGTTTATCTTTTTCTTCTCAACCCTATTCATCCAAGCCTTAAAGGGCCTACTTGCGCAACGTTCGCGCGCAATTGATGTGCTCGCCGCACTCATTATACCTGGGGGCTTCTTTACCAGAAGCTTAATTATAAGGGCTTCATGCCCAGCACATGTGTCAAGCCTCCACATGTACCTTTTATTCACCATTATATGCATCAATATGACTTAAGTTTTGGCCAAGCTGGGTTGCCTGGCTCCTGTGCTTACCCCTACGTTCCCGATTGTTCGGCTAGGAGGTAAAGGGAGCATCTCTGCGATTGTTACTGCCGGGTCAGCCGGATGTGTACCTCAGACTGGGTGAAGCCGAAAGCTAGCGTTCTTAAGGGAATATTCGGTCGGTGACTTAAAAGATGATTTCTTATCTACTTATTTATCTGCCCCCAGATGTTTTTCTGCTTTTTTCGCAGTCCGGACATGCACTTTAGGGCATGCCACCCCCAGAGGAAAGGAACCCTTAACGGAACTATTCTCCCTGGAAGATGTTTCTTACTACCCATGTAATATAACATAACTAGTTGGGCACTTGTCTGATAAAGCACTAATGACCCCTACGCCTGGTCTCCATGCATACCCTGGTTGTTTCATAACCGAGAAGGTATTCGGACACACTCCGGACTCTAGGGTCCCGAGGTCGAAGCGAAAAGGTCGGCAAAGACAAGCGATCTACAATCCGACTAGAAGGAATTTTACATGTCATTTTATAATACATTGTCAAATCGACTGATTGTATTCTTCCTCAATCCCGTCTAACAGGCTGTCTAATTTACAGTCCTGTTGGGAGAATTTAGCGGCCAACTCTACTTGGCCGTATACTAAACTCACAGGGATCTCCTTCCCATCGGGCCCCACAGGTCCGACTTCGGCCATGTGGTTGGGATCCGCCTTCTTGTACCGCGTCTTTACCATGGCCCAGGCCTCCCTGGCACCTTGGCGGCAGGCCGAAATCTTCCATAAATGGAAGCGCTGCCGCACTCCCTGAAGCTTCTCCGCAAGCTCCCCAAGACCCTCGGGTAAGGAGAAGGCTGGCCATAAAGCCTGGATGACGCCGCTCATTGCCTGCCGAACTCGTTCGATCAGTTGCAACAATTCGGGAAGTTGGTCACCCGTTGATACGGGCATCTCCTCCGCAGGGCGACCTGTGAGAATACCTGCAGACATATTCTGTTAAATTGACTTCCTTGCCGAACTCTTCTTTTCAAAGGAGTTCGCTCAAGCACTTACTATAGATGCCGCGACGAAGCCACTGATTCTCCTTAACGGAGCCTGACAGCTCGGCCCGAACGCCTTTCAGCTCTTCTCCAAGCTGGGCATGGGAATCCTGTAGCTTGTTCCTTTCATGCTGCACCTTATGCAGCACCCTCTCGCTGGCCTTTAGTTGGCGCAGAAGTTCTTGCCTGTCCGGATCTTGTCCGGCAGCACCTGCAACGTCATTTTTTAGACTTACGCACAGGCCAAACACTACTTATCTTTCTACGATAATGCGTTACCAGGAGAGGTCCCTGCGTTTCCTCCTGTGCCAGAGAGTGCGGCCTCAAGTTGGGCCTTGCACTCTTGCAGCTCCTGAGATAGTTGGGTATTCTTCTCGGAAAGATCCTACGTTTCATATGATCCTTAAATCAGTTAATATAACTACTTTTAGTCTCGGGGGCTACTGGCATATACAACTATTAAATTCTCTTACCCGTATGTCTTTTACATACTGCTCCGTGGCTCTGGTAAAACCATCTTGAGCAGCACGAAGGTGCACATCCCCCGCGTTAAAGGCATTCAATGCCTCGGGGGAGAAGCACGCGTCACGAAATACTGTCCGGCGGCGCCGGTGATTCAGGGCACTCTCCACCTCAGACTTGGTGGCGAACAGTCTGCCGGCATCCTCCGTCGGAGGAACGTCCGGCTCGCGCCTTGCGCTCGCCTCCCCCTCCAGACCAGGTGCTGGAGCCTGGCTGGTAGAGGTTGGATTGGCAACCTCCGCGCCCGCAGTCCGGTGGACGCTTTTTTCCCTACAAAACTCATGAGCACTCAAATGCTTCCTAGGAACGTTGCTCCAAATAATGAATTGTGAGCTACACCTTTGCGGCGACGTGTCAGTCCACGCCGCGCTCCTCTTCCGCCTACTAGTCCGGACTGGCCTTTGTTGGCCAGCCATCGCGGGCTCGGCTTCTCGCCCTAGGGGCGCCTCCTGCACAGCGCCATCATATACGGTGGTCAGAAATAAGCAAGGAAGGAATGACGGTGTCAGGACTTCGGTCACAATCACCTGGGAAGCCGGATATAGTCCGGGATAGTCGGCCGTAATGGCGACTAAAGCATTGTCCATGCTGAGCTTGTGGAACAACCCGTCGATTAACTCCACCATTATGTCCGGATCCTCTTCGGAGGTCGGATCCCGGGATCTCTCTGGATCCTCGGGTTGTGGAGCTGGACTTAGCATGTCCTCCACGATCCGGCGCAGCTCCTGCGTCGAAAGAAGAACACAATATAAGAAACTTAAGTTTCAAAAAGCATGGGTCGGGCACACAGAGTATTCGCTTACCCAAGGCCGGGGATTGTTCATGGAGAACCCATTCAATGGGTTCGTCCGAAGGAAATCCTCCTTCTCCCCCTTATACAGGCCGGACAGGATCGTCACCAGATCTTTGACTGAATCCGGCCCTTTGCGGCCATGACGGGTGGCGTCGTCCTCCCCGTTGAAATCCCACATGGGGCGGCCCCTGTATTGCAGTGGCTGCACCCCCCGCATAATGCATGTTGCCATGACTCCAATCATGGTCAACCCGGCATGGGCCAGTAACCTTATTCGGCCCATCAAATAATGGACGCTCTTGTTTTCCTCCAGTTGGGGGCTCCGCGGACGCCAACTAAGGCGTTTCTTCAGAGGAGCATTGCTAAACTCCGGGAGGCCGATCCGAACAGGGTCCGGCAGCGGAGCGTCTTCTATATAAAACCATTTTGAAGGCCAGTCTTCGGACGCCTTCTTAGGGGTTCCGGATGGATATCCGGTCCCGGCAATACGCCATATTTCGGCGCCGCCCACTTGATATATGGACCCCTCGTGAGAGCGGGGTACAAGACAGAACAACCTCTTCCACAGCGCGAAATGGGGCTCGACGCCCAGGAATAGCTCGCAAAGAGCTACGTAACCCGCAATATGCAGGATTGAGGCGGGTGTGAGCTGATGAAGCTGGAGTCCGTAGAACTCCAGGAGCCCGCGGAGGAATGGATGTACGGGAAATCCGAGCCCCCTTATCAGATAGGGGACGAAGCATACCCGCTCCCCTTTGTTGGGATTTGGGGTAGCCTCCGCTTGCTTTCCACCTTTGTAGGTGGCCAGCCCGGCTCGAACCGGAACCTTGAAGGCCGGAGGGAGATATCCCCCTGCTTGGAGCTTCACTAGCTCGTTGTGCAGAACAGAGCATCTCCTCCAATCTCCTGGCAAAGGGCTGGGAGCGTGAGAAGAGGAGCCGCGTTGACGGTCCATGATGGAATGGATTCTTGGTCGGAAGCGCTCCGATGAGTATTTGTGGGAGGAAGATGGTGATTTGGATCTGGATTCTTGCCTCCCTTATAGGCAGATTATTCGCACAACTAGGTGGTAAAACATAAAAGACACCCTGGCTTTTCACATTCGCACGACGCATGGAAGAAGGCCATTATTGGGCGTGGAAGCCAAGACGAGCAACATTGAAGAGGAAGCCGGACACTGTTCGGCAGGTACGTGGAACTTGAAGGAGAACCCGCCTTGCAACGCCGAAGACTACACACATGCTGGACTTATCGTCATTGAAGCCTGGTTCGGGGGCTACTGAGGGAGTCCCGGATTAGGGGGTGTCCGGATAGCCGGACTACCATCATCAGCCGAACTATCATCGGCCGGACTATCATCATCGACCGGACTCCAAGACTATGAAGATACAACATTGAAGACTTCGCCCCGTGTCCGGATGGGACTTTCCTTGGCGTGGAAGGCAAGCTTGGCGATATGGATATGTAGATCTCCTACCATTGTAACCAACTCTATGTAACCCTAGCCCTCTCCGGTGTCTATATAAACCGGATGGCTCTAGTCCGTAGGACATCAAACAACAACAATCATACCATAGGCTAGCTTCTAGGGTTTAGCCTCCTTGATCTCGTGGTAGATCCACTCTTGTAAACATCCACAATATCAATATCAATCAAGCAGGACGTAGGGTTTTACCTCCATCAAGAGGGCCCAAACCTGGGTAAAACATCGTGTCCCTTGTCTCCTGTTACCATCCGCCTAGACGCACAGTTCGGGACCCCCTACCCGAGATCCGCCGGTTTGACACCGACAGATACCTTCATTGCTGCTGCTACTCGGATTGCTGACGGAATTGACTTGGACCAGTTTGTCGCGCCCTCCAGTCCTCCACCTGAGGAGTAAGAAAAACTTCTATGCTTCGCCTTAAATTTTCCTCGGAATGCCGAGTGGTTTTGTAACCGATAAACTTTTACAGGCCTGACGCTTGAGCACTTCTGCATCCGTAGGATGTTATCTAAACTTGGCTTATTGTTGAATATGCTTGCATTTGCCTTCGAGCGAACTTTGTTCTTCACTCGGAATATACTTTAGTTCTTGAGACGCCGCTCTGAGGTGGAAAATCCAGTCGACCTGCATTTCATCGCTCTTGCAGGTAGGGATGGAGCACAGATTGCAGTCGACCTGCGTCCTTGCAGATCGGGATGGAGCGCACATTGTATTTGTGGCATAGCTCTTAAGCAGAAGGCAGCAGTCGACCTGCACCTTGTCGTCCTTGCAGAGCGCACGTTGTATTTGTGGCGTAGCTCCGAAGAAGAAGGTAGCAGTCGACCTGCACCTCGTCGTCCTTGCAAAGCGCACGTTGTATTTGTTGCGTAGCTCCGAAGGAGAAGGTAGCAGTCGACCTGCACTTCATCGTCCTTGCGGATCGGAATGGATTTCTTACTTAGGCGAGTACTGGACTGCAGCTAAGCCCCCGAGTGGGAGGGTTGCTCTCCACTCGGTAGGATTTTTAAATACTTAGGCGAGTACTGGACTGCAGCTAAGCCTCCGAGTGGGAGCTTTGCTCTTCACTCGGTAGGATTTTCAAATACTTAGGCGAGTACTGGACTGCAGCTAAGCCTCCGAGTGGGAGGTTTGCTCTTCACTCGGTAGGATTTTCAAATACCTAGGCGAGTACTGGACTGCAACTAAGCCTCCGAGTGGGAGGTTTGCTCTCCACTCGGTAGGATTTTTAAATACTTAGGCGAGTACTGGACTGCAGCTAAGCCTCCGAGTGGGAGGTTTGCTCTTCACTC
>NC_041383.1:485747149-485788749 GCF_002162155.2 Triticum dicoccoides | reverse complement strand
CTCTCCACTCGGTAGGATTTTTAAATACTCAGGCGAGTACTGGACTGCAGCTAAGCCCCCGAGTGGGAGGTTTGCTCTCCACTCGGTAGGATTTTCAAATACTTAGGCGAGTACAAGACTGCAGCTAAGCCCCCGAGTGGGAGGTTTGCTCTCGACTCGGTAGGATTTTCAAATACTTAGGCGAGTACTGGACTGTAGCTAAGCCTCCAAGTGGGAGGTTTGCTCTCCACTCGGTAGGATTTTTAAATACTTAGGCAAGTACTGGACTGCAGCTAAGCCCCTGAGTGGGAGGTTTGCTCTCCACTTGGTAGGATTTTTAAATACCTAGGCAAAACGGATTCGTAGCTAAGCTCTCGAGTGAGAGGCCTGCTCGTCACTCGGTAGGATTTTTAAATACTTAGGCAAAACAGATTCGCAGCTAAGCCCCCGAGTGAGAGGCCTGCTCTTCACTCGGTAGGAACTTTTTTTACAAACTTAGGCGAAACGGATTCACAGCTAAGCCCCCGAGTGAGAGGCCTGCTCGTCACTCGGTAGGATTTTTTTTACAAACTTAGGCGAAACGGATTCGCAGCTAAGCCACACACTGGGGGATTTCTCACGTAAACAAAAGCAACAACAATCACTGGGAAAATTATAACACTCTTGTCTTTGATAAACAAACTACAGGGGTACTTTTTATTACATCTCATCCGAGTGAGTACTTAAGTATAAAAGGGGCAGAGCAGCTCCGCATTCCAAGCTCGTGGCTCATCAATCTGGCGATCGACATTGTAAAGACGGTACACTCCATTATGGAGAACTTTGGTGACGATGAAGGGGCCTTCCCAAGTAGGGGCGAGTTTGTGTGGCTTTTGTTGATCCACTCGGAGGACCAAGTCTCCTTGTTGGAAGGCTCGACTCTTCATGTTTCTGGCATGGAATCGATGCAAGTCCTGCTGATAGATAGTCGATAGGATCATGGCCATCTCTCTTTCTTCTTCTAGAAGGTCTACTACGTCCCGCCGAGCTTGTTCTGCTTCATCTTCAGAGTAGAGCTCGACTCGGGGTGCATTGTGAAGCAGGTTACTCGGCAGAACCGCTTCAACTCCATAGACCAGAAAGAATGGAGTTCGCCCAGTTGACCGATTAGGAGTAGTCCTCAATCCCCAAAGAACTGATGGAAGTTTGTCGACCCACGCGCCTGCTGCGTGTTTGCGATCACACATCAACCGGGGTTTCAGTCCTTTGAGAATTAGGCCGTTTGCTCTTTCTGCTTGTCCATTCGACTGGGGGTGAGCGACGAAAGCGTAGTCGACTCGCGTGCCTTGAGAAGCGCAAAAGGCTCTGAATTTGTCGGAATCGAAGTTTGACCCATTATCAGTGATGATGCTATGCGGAACTCCATATCTGAATATCAACTGTCTGATGAAGCTGATAGCAGTGCAGGTATCAAGATTCTTGATAGGCTTGGCTTAGATCCACTTAGTGAATTTGTCGACTGCCAACAGTACATGGGTGAAGCCGCTCCTGCCAGTTCTCAGTGGTCCAACCATATCCAATCCACAAACAACGAAGGGCTAGACGAGTGGAATGGTCTTCAAGGCTGAGGCGGGTTTGTGTGACATATTGGAATAGAACTAACATCCTTCACACTTGTCGACTATCTCCTTCGTCATTTCATTTGCTCTTGGCCAGTAAAACCCCGCTCGGTATGCTTTAGCCACAATGGTCCGAGAGGACGCATGATGACCACAGGTCCCCGAGTGGATATTGTCAAGAATTATCTGACCTTCTTCTGGTGTTATACATTTCTGACCGACTCCAGTCGCGCTTTCCCTGTACAACTGTGCCTTTATCACAGTAAAGGCCTTGGATCGATGGACGATCTGTCGAGCCTCTTCTTCATTCTCTGAGAGCTCTTTCCTTAGGATATACGCGATGTACGGCACTGTCCAGTCAGGAGTGATGACCAACACTTCCATGATCAGGTCGACCACAGCTGGGACCTCAACTTCAGTCGGATCTATGCCACTTTTTGGCTGCGGGGCTTCTTCGGTGAAAGGATCCTCCTGAACTGATGGTGTGTGGATGTGTTCGAGAAACACATTACTGGGAATGGCTTCTCTCTTGGAACCTATTTTTGCCAAGTCATCAGCCGCTTGATTTTTCAGTCGGGGTATATGATGAAGCTCTAACCCCTCGAATTTTTTCTCTAGCTTTCTCACTGCATTGCAATAACTAGTCATGGCCGGACTTCTGACGTCCCACTCCTTCATCACTTGGTTAACCACCAAATCTGAGTCACCATAGACCATGAGGCGACGGACGCCGAGTGAAATGGCCATACGCAACCCATACAAAAGTGCTTCGTATTCTGCTTCGTTATTGGAGGAATCAAAGTGAATATGGAGCACATATCTGAGCTTATATCCTCGGGGGGAAACCAACACTACCCCAGCACTGGAACCATTCAGCATCTTAGGACCATCAAAGAACATGGTCCAGTGCTCCGAGTGAATTTGAGTCGGCAGTTGCTGTTCAGTCCACTCGACAATGAAATCTGCTATTGCTTGGGACTTGATGGCTTTCTTTCCCTCAAACTTGATATCTAGGGGAAGGAGTTCAATCGCCCATTTTGCCACTCGACCAGTTGCATCTCTGTTGTGCAGAATCTCTGACAATGGAGCGTCGCTGATGACTGTAATGGAATGGTCAGAGAAGTAATGAGCAAGCTTCTTCGTGGTCATATAAATCCCATATGCAAGCTTCTAATAATGAGGGTATCTTTGCTTTGATGGGGTCAAAACTTCAGAAACATACTATACTGGGCGCTGAACTTTAAAGGCTTTTCCTTCTTCTTCCCGCTCGACCGTAAGTACTATACTGACGACTAGCCCCGTGGCTGCAATGTAAAGAAGCAAAGGCTCTTTGCTGATCGGTGCAGCAAGCACCGGCTGGGTGGAGAGCAGGGCTTTTAGCTCTGCAAATGTTGCATCAGCTTCAGGAGTCCACTCGAACTTGTCTGACTTCTTCATCAGTCGGTAAAGAGGCAATGCCTTTTCACCGAGACAAGAGATGAATCGACTTAAAGCGGCCAAGCAACCAGTAAGCTTCTGGACATCGTGCACACACACAGGACGTTTCATTCGGAGTATAGTACCAACTTTTTCTAGATTGGCGTCGATTCCTTGTTCGAAAAAAACCGAGTAACTTTCCACCAGGAACTCCGAATGTGCACTTTGATGGATTAAGCTTGATATCATACCTCCTGAGGTTGGCAAATGTCTCTTTAAGATCAGTTAGCAGGTCAGAACCTTTCCGTGACTTGACCACAATATCATCCATGTATGCTTCCACATTCCGACTGATTTGAGTGAGCAAACACTTCTGAAACATCCTCATGAACGTGGCTCCGGCATTCTTGAGGCCGAATGGCATGGTGACATAACAGAAGCACCCGAATGGAGGGATGAAAGCTGTTTTGATCTCATCGGGTCCATACAAATGGATATGATGGTAACCGGAATATGTGTCTAAAAAAGACAGGCGCTCACATCCCGTGATCGAGTCGACTATTTGGTCGATGCGGGGGAGAGGAAAATGATCTTTCGGGCAGGCCCGATTGATATGTTTGAAGTCGATGCACATGTGAAGTGACTTGTCCTTCTTGGGGACCATGACAACATTGGCGAGCCACTCGGAGTGGTAAATCTCTCGGATAAACTCCGCTGCTAAGAGTCGAGCCACCTCCTCGCCAATGGCCTTTCTTTTCTAGACGGCGGACCGTCGAAGATGTTCTTTGACAGGTTTCACTTTTGAGTCGACTCGTAGACGGTGCTCAGCCAGCCCCCTGGGAACACCCGGCATGTCTGAAGGCTTCCATGCAAAGATGTCCCAGTTCTCACGGAAGAACTGGATGAGCGCTTCTTCCTATTTGGAGTCGAGTGTTGTAGAGATATGAGTCGGAGCAGCACTGGGGTCGGTCCGGTGAATGTGAATCGGTTTCGTCTCACTGGACGACTGAAATGCTGATTCCGTAGCGGGCTTCTTGGCTCGCAACAAATCACTCGGGTTTGCAGTTTTCTGGTATTCCTGCAGCTCTACGACTGCCATTTGAGCATCGGCGATCTTTGAGCCTTTCTGAAAGCACTCTTCCGCCTTCTTCCGATTGCCAGTAATAGTGATCACACCTTTAGGACCAAGCATCTTCAATTTGAGGTACACATAACATGGTCGAGCCATGAAACGTGCATAAGCTGGCCTGCCCAAAATGGCGTGATAAGCACTCTGGAAATCCACGACTTCAAACGTCAACTTTTCTTTGCGGTAATTCTTGGAATCACCGAAAACCACATCAAGAGCAATTTGGCCGAGTGACTCAGCTTTCTTTCCAGGAATGACTCCATGGAAACTCATGTTGCTGGTACTGAGTCTGGACATTGAAATACCCATCCCTTTCAACGTTTCTGCATATAGTATATTCAGGCCACTGCCACCATCCATCAAAACTTTAGTCAGTCGAATGCCTTCGACAACTGGGTCGACCACCAAAGCTTGCCTCCCAGGGGTGGCTATGTGTGTCGGATGATCGGACTGGTCGAATGTGATGGCAGTCTGAGACCATTTCAGATAACTGGGTGTCGCTGGAACAACCATATTCACTTCTCGGTTGATAACTTTCAATCGACTTTTGCTTTCAACGTCGGCAAAAATCATTAGGGTGGAATTGACTTGGGGATATCCATCATCACTATCTTCTTTGTCCTCAACTTTGTCTGACTCCTTTTCCTTATCTTTGGGCTATTTCCCCTGGAATTGCTGGATCAAGAGCCGACACTGTCGAGTGGTATGTTTCGGGTAAATGAGTTTACCCTCCGCATCTTTCTTTGTGTGGATGTGGCACGGCAAATCCAACACGTCATTCCCTTCCTTGTCCTTCACCTTCTTAGGGTTCCAAGACCCTTTGGGCTTCCCTTTAAACTTTCCTTGAGTCACGACCAAAGCTTCTCCAGGAGCAGCTGGCTCGGCTTTACGCTTCTGCTTCCGACTGGAGTTCCCTCCTCCGGTTTCGTGGGCGACTGACTTATGCTTGCCACTCCGGAGCCGATCCTCTTCTTCACCATTGCCATACTTGGTGGCAATCTCCATCATTCGACTCAGAGACATGTCTCCGGTTCGACAGAATTTTAGATTTAGCTCTCTGTACTTAACGCCTTCCTTGAAGGCACAGACTGCCTGGTGATCAGATACATTCTCTATCGTGTGATGCAACGTGATCCATCTCTGGATGTAATCCCTCAAAGTTTCATTCGACTTCTGCACACAAGATTGTAGCTCTGTCAACCCTGCTGGTCGCTTGCAAGTTCCTTCAAATGTTCTGACGAATACTCGAGCCAGATCTTCCCAAGTGTAAATGCTGCTGGGTGCTAACTGATTCAACCATGCTCTGGCCGAGCCCTCCAACATAAGAGGCAGGTGTTTCATGGCTACTTCATCGTTGCCGCCGCCAATCTGAACAGCCACTCGGTAGTCTTCAAGCCAAGTATCAGGCTTAGACTCACCAGTAAACTTACTGACTCCAGTCGCCAACCTGAAGTTGGGAGGAATCACCGCGGCCTTGATGGCTCTGCTGAAACACTCTGGTCCCGAGACGTGTACTCTGCTACTGGTGGGTACATCTCTGTCATGACCTTCTCGGTGAGCTCTGTTCCTATCGACCAAACCTTGAACGATAATGGATCTCGCATCAAAGCCTGGTTCCCTAGGGTCGACTGGAATCCTTCGCCCAACACTGTGATGGCGTCTGTCATCCTATTGTCGAGGCGCGTACGATCCACCCCTTGGGGGAGGGGTGGGCACTCGACGTCGATCATCACGATCGAGTCGGTGATCATACTGCTCACGGTTCTGGTACTGATCACGCCAGTCTCCACGTCCCTCACGCCTCGGGGGCGATCTTGGGCTATGGGCCGACTGGACTGTATTTGCAGCGATGGATCTGCTGTGAATCCTATTCCGCGACTGTGATACAACTGAATTTTGATCTCCTGCTGCCTGGAGTAATGCTTTGATCTGTAACAAGCCTCTGCCAGCTTCTAACTGGGAAGGTTGAATCGACTCTGCTATACGGGCTGCAGCTGCTAAATTCTGAATCGGAGCTCGATATACCTGAGTCGGTGGTAGAAAGAGTTGACGTCGACTAGATTCTGGAATCTGTTGCTGGGCACGCTCGTCGAGTGCTCGCTGGAGGTTCTCCAGTCGAGTGTGCTCAGACAAGTTGGCCAAGCGCGCGTCTTCCAAGGCACGAGCCTCGGGGGTTTCTCCAACGATAGGAGTGTGCAGCGCATCCATGTTCCGGCGGTGAAGTTCTTCTCTCTGCAGCAAAGTGAGGGGCTCGGGGAGATACTCTTGATGGGCATGCGACGGATCGCCTCCGCCGACGCCTCCGTCGGTGCGGGGAAAACCGAGAGGACTGCGTGGTCCAGCGACCATTAGAACCTCTACCGCTGGATCACTGCTGTCGCACTCGGATGCAGTCTCTGCGGAGCCAGTCGACAGGTCGAACATGCCGTAGAGAGATTCATCGGGCTCGATCGCCGCGACTTGGGGGGTGGCTGACTGGCGAGCCACTGCGTGCCTCACCCACTGTTGAAGCCTCGACTGACCGGAGCGCTTGCGCCGGTGGGAAACATGGAGGGAGGATGACACAGGAGCCAACCGATACTAGGTCGACGGTTGCCGCAGGAGGACGCCGCAGACGCACGCGCGAAAGTGCATTGCCCCACGGACAGGGAGCGCATCGATGTCGAGTGGAACCTCCTAAAGCCAAGCGGAGTCGTCGGCGATGAACGTGAGCGCGCCGAGACGGATCTCGCGGCCCTCAACCAGAGCTCCGCCTGAAACCATGATGAAGGAGATCGGAAAAATCGCAACTTCTCCAATAAGTCGCTAAGACACCTTCCCCAAGGTGGGCGCCAACTGTCGTGGTTCTAAGTCTGACAGTAGTGTAGGGGCGTAGGAATGGAGAGGCAAGATCCTAGCTATGGAGTAGTTGTATACGCAAGGGATTTACAAGTTCAGGCCCTTCTGGAGGAAGTAACGGCCCTACGTCTCGGAGCCCGGAGGCGGTCGACTGGATTATGTGCGTATGAGTTACAGGGGTGCGAACCTTTTACACTAAGGAGGGGGTGGCTTATATAGAGTTCGCCAGACCCCTCCGGCCCTCAGTTATGTAGGGTTTAAGGTACATTAAAATCAGGTGTTACCAGTAACGCAACAAATAAAGTGCTATGATGACCATAAAGGCTACTTAATAACCGGCCGATCGTGTGCAGAGTGACTTTAGATCTCCTGGCTGTCGAGTGGTTGGCTTCATGGTCGAGTGTCTTTGAGCCCGTCGAGTGGAACACTTCTGAGTCGATTGAAAGGCGGTTTCTTCTAAAGATGTCCTTGGAGAGGGTAGTTTGGACAGGTCCATGACCCTACCCTAGGTACATAGCTTCATCAGCTACCGCTGTTGCGACCGTCTCAGATGATTTCTTCTCAACCGCAATCTCAACCTTCTTGTCCATGTTTTCTTCAGTTAACCTCCGTCTTTCGTTTCTCTCCTCCATGGTCTCATGGTAGTACTTCTTCCACGTGGCGCCGTCTCCGACACAGTGCACGCGTCCATATGACGGTCGAGTCTCCACTGGGAGTCCTTTCAATATGTTCAACGCCCGGTTGAATGGAGTGTCCCACTTGGGCCTCGCCAACGCCTCAGACGGTGAGTCACTTTCTGCCGCAAATCTGTGCTGCTCTCTCTGCAAAAGGCACAAGGATCATTTACAAATATGACTAAAGTGCAGTCGAATTGATCAGAAACTAAAATTACCAGCAGTCTCATGAACTCCGTCGTGACCGCGTTTGTCTCGAAAACCTTCTTCACTGGGTCCCAACGGTGCCGGGCCCTGAGGACGTCACGCTCCTGCGGGACGGTGAACTCCTCCAAGGGGTTTGGGATGCCCAGACTCTCGGCTTCCGTGTCCTCCTTGACCCATATGGACCTCTTCCCGCCGTAACCACGACTTCCGAGGTGGTGGCACCCAATTTTCCTCTGTTGAAGCCCCTTCATGTACTTCGACTTTATTTTGGCAGCTTCGGCCTCGCAAGCCGCCTTGAATATTTGAAAGTGCTCTTCCGTGATTGTCAGATTATCCTTTACAATATCAGAGTAGGGTTCATTTTGTTGACGATCCGATATTTCACCCTTGTTTTCCAGGCGGCCAATGCATCGCTAAACTTGGTCATGGCATGTTTGTTTATCTTCTTCTTTGCCGGGTCCTTATATGGATCTTTATAATCCTTTTCATTCCGGCCCGGGAACAAGAATATCTGGTGCAACTTCTTTAGGAGGGAGGGCCTCATATTATCTATCTTCTTTAGTTTCTCATCGTTCATGGTGGCGATTGTCCTTATGATGCAGCTTATTTGATTGCCGTAGCACGCGCGCGCTTCCTTGGGTGCGTTTGGCTCAAAATTGTCGTTGTCCACCTCCGCGACCACCAGTCTAGTAGTCCTAAACTTGTTAGGAACCCGTTGCCTCTTTGCTTTCGGTTCTATACCAGCTCCGCTAGTCTCGGCGCCGGTCTCAGTCTCTGCGCCAGTCTCGATGCCGGTCTCAGTCTCTGCGCCGGTCTCGATGTCAGTCTCAATCTCTGATGTGACAGGTGGACCCAACAACATCAACTGTTGATCGTCGGCTTCCCTCAAAAATTCTTCTGCCGCTAGGTAGACATTGTCGCAGTCACCATAACCCTGTCCTTCATCGTTGCTAGCCATATTTACTACGATTAAATCTAGTCAATTAATTCTAGACATAATAAAATTAATAATGACATAAAAAGGCCTATGCTTTGCAGGAATGTTGACTCCTTTCCGGTGCGGCAAATCCCGGGCACTCGATATGTCCTAGTTTGTAGCACAAGTCATGCTGAAATTCACGAAAAATTTCGGCATGCCTTTTGCTAAAAAGTGGACAAATCGAGAACCTGAAATTTGCCGGAACGGAAATGAATCAACATTCCGGCAATAC
The DNA here is from genome assembly GCF_002162155.2 of Triticum dicoccoides. NCBI lineage: Eukaryota > Viridiplantae > Streptophyta > Magnoliopsida > Poales > Poaceae > Triticum > Triticum dicoccoides. The sequence continues at coordinate 485,779,697 of NC_041383.1, read as the reverse complement.
ATAGGCCACTCGGCTTCATTCCCTGGAAACAACAAAGCCACTTGGGCACAATTAAACCACTTCAACAAAAAGATATAACATGAGCAAACACTATTGAGGAATTTGCATATAACATGGCCACTTCAATGAAGAGATATAATAAAAAATAATGGAATATGCAAATGAACATCAATAATATATATCATATAACAACAATCTAGTTTTTTGTTTACATAGAAACAATTAGTTTAACCAAGTTTTTGAAAAGAAAAACAATTCTATTTTTTGTTTATAGCTAAATGCCATATCTACTGTTTTTATTTATAGCTAAATACTTTTGTGTTTTTGTCTAAAGCTAAAAGTGTAGGAACTCCATTTTCTCTAACCCTTCTGACCTCACCAAAATTTCCACAGCAAGACCTTAGTACCTACACCCAATTTCTTCAAAAATATTCAGGTCCATAGTCCAAATAATTCAAATTTCATTTGAATGAAATTTGGAACAGATTCAGGTCCATAGTCCAAGTAATTTTTTATAGCTAAGTGTTTTTTGTTTATAGCCTCTATTAATTTAAATCTAAATGCTACTATTATTTATATGCCCTCTATTAGTTTAAAGCTAAATGGAATTACTATTTAGGCATTTTCATAAAAATTTGCCCTAGCTAATTTCCAAAAAAAATTGCTAATCATTTTTTTTAAATGCTAAAAAATGCCTAATGCCGTAAACAAATCTAAGGTTCATATGAACACATAGAGTTCATATGAACATCAACACAGCATCAACATATATATGAATTGCCCTAGCAGAAAGAGAGAGGAGGGTAGGGGAGAGGAGAGGCAGAGCCTTACGGTCGGCGGCGAGGGCATGCTCGGGCTCGGGCGGCGGAGGTCCTGGGCTGGCTCGGGCGGCAGCGGTGAGCTCGAGGGAGGCGACGGTGAGGTCGACAACGGCCTCGGGCGGCGGTTGTGAGGTCGAGGGCGGCCTCGGGCGGCGGCGGAGTGGTCGAAGGCGGCAGGACAACGGCGGTGATGGAGCAGTTGGGGGACAGGGGGTAATAGAAGGGGGAAAGGACTTAGCGAAATTTTGAGCCCGCGCGGCCGTCAAACTAGCAGTAGCGCGTTTTGCCGAAACACGCTATAGCTAAGTTAGCTATGGGGTCTTCCAGCGAAACGCGCTACAACTATTCCTTTCTGTTTTATTTTTATTTTTCTTTTGTTTTCTTTACATTTTTTTATTTCTCATTTTTTTATTTCTTTCATTTTCATTTACTTTTCTACTTATTTTTATATTTATTTTCTTTTTCATAGCAGTAGCGCTCTACAGCATAAACACGCTGCTATAAAGTTTTTAGCAGTAGTGTGCTTATGGAAGAACCGCTACTACTATTCTTAGCCTACCGACACCAGTGAGGGAATTATAGTAGGAGCGCTTTTCTGCGCAGACACGCTACTGCTACAACAATGGTTGTAGCGTGCTTTTGCAACAAGCGCTACTACTAAATATCAATAGCGCCGAGTTTTGACCAGCGCTACTGCTATACCTCTGTGTATAAGGCTTTCGCTAGTAGTGGGAACGCGGTGCTGTGCTCCACCAAGGCACGGTGCGCTATCGCACGGTCTCTCACGCAACCGTGCCGAGAGTCCCACGCAACCCAAGTGGTCAACGACGCGAGGTTACGCAGCCAGCCTGTCACGTGCTCAATTCTATGACGGTGAGCGGTCAGGATGAAGACCGCGACGAGGAGAAAACATGGGCTGGCGATGCAATCGGGGAGAAGCGGGAGCATGATGATGAGGTAGCCTATTGTTTTTGGACTGGCCTTAGCTAAAGATGCAGATGCGCAGTTTTTGTAGTCGCTGAAATCTTGAGAGCATCTCCAATAGCTCAAAAAAGGGCCTTCATAGTGAGGCAGTAACACATTTCTGTATTTAAAAATATATAAATCATTTTTCTAGTCATTAGAGATGAATGCTCCAACAGATCCTCAATACTACCTCCGTCTAGGTGAATAAGTCATCCGCATAGTTCTAGGTCATTGAGGAATTAAATATTTTCTATATGTCATGAAAAGTATATCACTAGATTTCTACAAGGATGTAGTTTCTAAATATTTTTTTATCACATATAATATATATTTAGATAGTTAAATCGTCAACCTAAAACTACACGAATGACTTATTCACCGAGACCGAAGTAGTAACCAATTTGACATATGGAACCCATTTGTCAGCCTGACATCCAGGGATACACACTAGCAGCAATGCGACGCCACGACGACGGCGACGTGCGGGTGACGGTGGGTGGTGGCACCGCATGGCGTGGGTGTCGGGCGGCAATAGCAAGGTGGCGGTCCGGCAATGTGTGGCGGCACAATTGTCCGACGGCCGCGTGCTCACATGCTAGTATTTGGGAGGGTATTGGAAGAGAGCCAACCTTCCGCCATATAAGGGCAGATGCGATGTTTTATTGGTGATCATCAATTATTTACTCCCTCCGTCCAGGTTTATTAGGCCTAAAGACAACTTCTCTTAGACCAAGACACATAGTAATTTGCTTACATTAATTATTCCATTCCACTCCCAATGCACTCTCTCACATGCATGCAGCCAATGAAAAAGCACACATGAAGTGTATTAACTTTTCAGCCATGGCACCAACAACAATAGCTTTCAATACAACCAATAAAATGGTTGCATGCATGCACCTTTCCAATGCGGGGCCTTATAAAAGGGGACATGCTTGTGATGCTGAGAGGCCTAATAAACCCGGACGGAGGGAGTACTAAGGAAAGGGAAGCAGTTGGAGATGCTTTAAGGATGCACATGGGTCTGCCGACTAGCATTTCATTTTGGAAGTATCAAGGAGATATAAACATGACCACACACCAACCTCTACACAACCAGAAATACACACCTAACATTAATGTACTCATGCAAATGATCACGCATGTAAAGACCAATATCATACAAGATCGAAATAGGTGGAGTTAAAAGGCAAAATCAAGAAAAGACAAGGAATGATGATACACATCAAGCAGTTGTTGAGCAAACCAAGATGACGCACGCGCACATGATGTGAATCGTGGACACAACCACAGGGATTGAAACCACACACACACACACACACACACACACACGTGCGCGCGCGCACGCACACGCACACACACATGCACACACACACACACACATGCGCGCGTGCGTGCGCGCGCGCGCACACACACACACACACACCGTGCAAGCAATCCGACTGCCAAGAACTGTTCGCAGAGCCAAGAACATCGGTCGATGCACATGTGACACCAATCACTTACCAAAACAGCGATAGGAGACAACACCTTCATAATCCCACACTAGAGACGCTTCAGTGAATGTATGTGGTAAACATGGGCATGTCAGGCAACGCAATATGAGTCGTCGCTTCACCGCCATTGACATAATTGAAAGGATCAATACGGTCGACTGGAGGGGGATAGGAGACTACAAAATTTAAGCTTAACTAGTAGTTTTAGGGATTTGTGGATAAAGTAGGTTTTCTAAAAATTCAATTAGATGAAAACAACCTATATGACAAGCAAGCTCAAAGCAAGGTAAGATAAGGAACAATCTAATTAGCAAGCCCACGAGTGTACAAAGTAAAGTAAAATGCGTGAAAGGATTACCCACAAATGATTCAGGGACACATATTTTATCTGGAAGTTCACACTTTGTTGTGGATGTGCTAATCTCCGTTAGAGCGGTGCTGGAACCAAGGCTCAAAACATCACCGAGTGGCTCACCATATTCTCCTCGGGTCACCCCCAACGGATGAGCCTCGAATCACTCGGGGTTGGTCTCGAAGGTGACCACCACACCTTTACATACGTCTCCGGATCATGCCACATAGCAGGAAGCTCTCCGAGGAATCCTAACTGCCTAGGAGCTCAAGCTCCAAAAGAACATGTGTTGATGTAGAAATAGAGCGGGGAACACAAATTGGTTTGTTCAAGTTGTAGATCGGTCCTTGCTCCCTCTATCCCTAATGAATCAATGTGTTTGAGTTGAGGGATATAGAGTATTGAGAAATGAAGTTTCGGAAATGGTGGCTACTCACAAGGCTTGAAGAGTTTAATTTGGAGGAGGAAAAAGGGCTCTTATATAGTCCAACCTACCAAGTAACCATTGCCTACCAACAAACCCTGTGCACATGGGGGCCTGAGACCATGTGAACAGGGGGTGTCCAGAGAGCAAAGCACTATCTCGTTTGCATGAAGGTCAAATACACCGTGCACATGGGGTGTCGAGAGGCCAGGGCACTAGCCCTTGCGCATGGGAGTCAAAGACCCCGTGCGCACGGGGTGTCAAGAGACTTGGGCTTTACCCTATATGCACAATGAGATCTATTCATGCTTGTCTTTTGGGAATGTTGTCTTCATGTTGTTGTACGAGTGATCTATGATGGCCGCTACGAGGTCCCCCATGGAGTCCCGTTTGTCACCTCAATTGACCGGGAAATTCTCTAGGATGTCAATGTGGTGCTCGTCTGGAATTTTGATCCACTCACTAGCAAGCATGTCCTTGTATCTCCCGGTGTCCATGCTAGCGAAAGTCTTTGCTTTGTGTTGCAGGCAGTGCCTGATAACACCCGACCTGCAGTAGTGGTACATTAGAATTTGCTCTCGCATGGAAAGTTGCATGACAATTACCCCTTGCCGCTTCACAAGACTCCTACGGGTGTACTCTAGATCCATGCCCATGAACTTGTACTTGTCCTTCTGGATCCATTGCTCATACATGGTGATGGTTTTCTCAGCCGTTTCAGGCTCGTTGATGTAGACAAGCTCCCATGTGGTGGTGCCATGTACACCACTTCTAGGCTTGTTCCTACAATGTCGTCAAGTGGTTCTAGGAGGTAGATGAAGTAGGCATTATCCAACATCAATCAAGCATGGACACATTACGTTTTTTATTTCCTTTAGTAAGTCTACCAAGAAAAACATTGCAAACTCTGTGTATAGCCAGGTTTGAATCTTGGTGCTCCTTTTTTTCAAGAAAAACAAAACTAGGTTGATCTAAAAAAATTATCGTGTTTTTATTGAATATTTTTTATGCTTTGTATGAAGTGATGTTTTTCAACACTCATGACAATATATATGATCTCTAGTTCATTGTTCAAGTTACATCCACGTTCAAAATTGATTGCCCATTACAGGCCTCGTAGATAGACTTGAATATGTGAGTGACATGGTCCTACATCAACCCATTATAAAAGCAAGGTACAAGCAAATGAATGTCAAATGTAGTGAGGGTTTTTCAACCATCTCTTATGCCCATGAGATGACCCCTTGCATAGTGTAATATTTTTCATAAGATATTTTGTTTTTCATATTTTATGATAAAAAAGGCCAAAAAGCACATAAATCTTTAAAGTATCAAATGAGATCTAATCGATCTGAAATTTTGAAATCCTCCCTAATATGTGGAGTAAATAATGTATGCCAAGTATGGGGTATGTTGGGTAAATATTCTTCTAAGGTGCTTCACAAGGTGGCACTTATGATCTATCCGCAAAGTAGGATCTCAAATAATGGCATGACTATGGGCAATATGAAGTTACATATGTCACCACCCATGATAATATACATGACCTCTAGTCCATGTTTCGAGGTACATGCACAGTAAAAATTTATTGTCCATTACAAACCTATTAGGAGCTGACTATGTCAATAACATGGTACTACATCAACCCAATTTCAAGCAAAGTGTAAGCAAACAAATGTCAAATGTAGTGAGAGTTTTTTTAACCATCTCCTATGGCCATGAGATGACCCCTTAAATATTGTTGTATTTTCACATCGTATTTAGTTTGTTTTCTAATTTTATGATGAAAATGAGAAAAATGCACATAAACCATAAAAAAATCAAATGAGATTTAACCAATCTAAAATTTTGAAATCCTCCCTAATATGTGGAGTAAAAATTGTATAAAAAGCATGAGTTATGCTGGATAAATATCTTGCAATGTGCCTCACAAGGTGGCAATTATGAGTTTCGCAAAGTAGGATCTCAAATAATGGCATGTCGATCAACAAAGTGAAGTTTCATTTGTTACCACTCATGATAATATACATGATATCTAATCATGTGTTCAAGTTACATGCACATTTGAAAATGATTGTCCATTATAAACCTCTTAGATTGCCTAGAATATGTAAGGAACATGCTACTAGAACAACACATTACAAAGCGAAGTACAAGCAAACATATGCCTAATCTAGTGAGAATCTTTTAACCATCTCCTATTTCCATGATATGATTGCATGCATAATTGAACATTTTATTGACCATATTTATATTCTTCTATTTTTATGAAAAATTTAAGAAATACAAATAGAACCCTTAAAGTAGCAAATGCGATTTAAACAATCTGAAATTTCAAATCATCTCTAATATGGAGTGTGCTGGATAAATATTCTTGCTAGGGTGTTGCCGAGGTGGTAGATATTAGTTGTCCTTAGCGTATGATATCAAATTATGACATAACAATCGGCAACATGAACTTATGTTTGTGAACACTCATGACAATATATATGATGTCATCAATTGTTGAAGTTATATGCTGACAATGTTTACAAATATTGATGATAATTCTCAAACTAATTTTGGAAGTGTTGCTGAATATTCATGAAATCACTCAAATTAATTATCGATATCTTTGTGAGAAATTCATGTAGTGCTCGATATACTTTTGATAGTGCCCCGAATATTTAGGAAACTGGTCAAACCTTTTCTGAAAGCATTTAGAAATATTTCTAAAAATGCTCAAAGTTTTTTACTTCAAGCTCAATTTTATTTGCACTCCAAACTTTTTGTTTCCACAAAATTTTCATTCTCTCCACTCCTCTTGAATTACCTCCTCCCTCTCATCTCACTGAGTACGTCTCCCTCTCTGACGGTGGTACTTGCTCCGCCACCACAAATCCTTTGATCTCTTACGCAACATGACATGATTGACGACCTTGGAATCAAGTCCATCTGCTTAAATGGTAAAACTAACCCAATATCTCATCCTCAATGACGAGGTCACGATTCTCCCCTTGCCCCACATCTAAGTTCCAAATGAGACTAGGTCTATAAATCTAGTTCCTTTTGTGTTTGAGATGTAATTAAATATGTTGTTATTTTAAAGAACACGATTTTTAGGGTTTGTAGTAGGTTAAAAGTGTGGTCATTGTATCTATGGTTCTACTATGGTTGGATGTTTTTATTAAATTCTCCCTAATATGATCTACTGTACCTAAGTAAATTAATTATTCCTTAAATTTTAATCTTCTTGTTTTAGTTTATCTAATCTTTTTCATCGTTTTTGGTTTAGTCAATATGTCATTGAATATGGATCTTGTTTTAGACTAATATCTATTTTCACAATCTAATAATTCCTTGTCTAATTTCTTGATCACTGGACAACTTCATAAATGTTTGATCATTTTGGCACCATAGTTTATACATATTGGCATCGCATATTATAACTATTGTTAATTCCTCATCATCGTTTTTTTGGCAATGGCTGTCTGATCACAGATGCCATAAAGCTTAGGGCACAAACCATGAAGGGGAATGTCGTCTGTCGTCTAACATACTATCCGAAGGAAAAAAAATGGCATATCATGATCTTCAATGTATCAGATCCCTACACATTGTTTACTTTATGGTTGTGCACAACCAAAGATACAACCGAAAGAAGAAGATATGGACTCTGATCCTGAATATGAACCAACAATGCATAGTTGGCCCTTGTTGATGAGATTGTAAGATATTTAGACGACAATACACATGTAAACTCTTCATATATGGTCCAAATATGTTTACATACTCTTAACTTCTAAGGTACTATATATTGTACTTTATAATATTATGTCTTTAACTACATTATACTTGAAGTTGTTGGTTGAACAATGGAACATCAGAAGGAGTGTATAAAATGATACATCAAGAGTGGGAACGTATCATGCATCTTATTTCATATGTTGCCAAGCTCAAACACAAGAAGATAAAGCGGGTTCATGCGGCGAGTGAGCGAACTTTGTTCACTAAACACTTTGTTAAATTGTTAGATTGTCTCTCACATAACCTTGCACTGTATATTCGGTCACATGCATCTCTATTGTTTGTAATTTTTCTATACCAAAATATTGGACCGACCGTGCCATATGTTGTAACCTGGGTACATAATGTCTATAGCAAAGTTTTAATAATGAAAGGCTCACCTAAATGCAATCCTATCAGCTTGGACTTCTCAAAACTAAGCATTAGGAAAAATTTGAAGCTATAAAGAAGGCCCTAGAAGAAAAACCATTGGCTTTCAAAAAGAAGCTACAAGACATGGATCAATTTGTTGGAAGACTAGTTGCCCAATAAATAGAAAATGAAGAGGCCAGAAGGCAACAACATGAAGAACATGAAGCTATCAAGAAGGATCTGCAAGAGAAAACCTTTGGTTTGGAAACAAGGCAACAACAAATGGATGTAATGCTTAGTTACCTCCTTAGGACGATGTCCTAAGCATCACATGGCAGATTATGGAAACCACGCCTATCCTTTTGGTCATGTGTCTTACTTTCATCATGAAACTATGTCATGTGTCTTATTTTCATGTATGATACTCGGTTCCATGGATGATTATTGTATCGTCTGCTATAGTAGTGTTAGAATTGTCAAGGTTCGTTATTAACCAAAGTTGAGAGCTGAATTTGAATATAATTCTTGCATAAAGTAAAATTCATATTCAAATTTTGAGGAATTATATATTACATTCAAATTTGGCTGCAAATTGTGATGTTATACAAATTGACAACATGCATAAACTGTGACGGTAATTATGACAACAATGCATGTCGTCACCAATGTTTGGGCCCACATGTAAGTAGTCACGTCACCCATGTACAAACTCACATGCAAGCAGCCATATTAGTAGGCCCACCATCATTCACCGATCAAGCCATACGAACCAAATGGTTAGTCACGCCCACCATCACAAAAAACTACGCGTGGACCCCATGTCAATAATCATGTCAGCATCGTTGACCAGTCAAACATGATGAGCCAAATTATTAGTGACACACACTGTCACCAAAGAATCTACGTCTGGACCCACATGTAAGCAGCCATGTCACCACCTTGTGGACCATATGTTAGAATTTTTGAGCGGTCCAACCTGACACATAGATCGTTAGTGAAGGTTTACTGTCATTGAAACTGCCTTTTGGTCATAAATCGTCTGATAAAATGGTGATAGTCTTCATTATCACTTAAAATAGACTCCCTGAAAACTTAGAACCATCACCAAAGATATCATATTATGTGACGGAAAAATTGATATCATCAGCAATTTATTTTTTGTGACGACACCTCAGTGACGAATGGGATGATGTGGAAATTTTTCATGACCCCATTTTTTATGATTAAAATCGGTTTTACATCACACAAGTGACCCTTGACTTTGTAGCGATTCATCCCGCTATAGCATATCAATTCCATGTTGACGGTGTCCTGAACCAGGGGTACTAACCTAGTCGGCCCATGCTCCTCGGGATAGGCCGGTGGGCCCTCATTCTTCTCAAGATGGACTCCAGAAGCCCCACGCTGGAGGCGTGATCAAGACTTCATGTGCCGAAGACTTGCCGTGTACTCCAAGACTTCTCCTACCGCTTCCACGCCTAGATACCGACCTTGTAACCCTAGGAGCCCTACTTGGCGTATATATAAGCCAGAGGGTTTAGCCCGTAGTGGGTACTTCAAGTACATCTAAATCACATAGCCCTAGAGTTAGAACACATCTTACGATCTCGAGGTAGATCAACTCTGTATTCGATACATCTCCATCAATATAAACAAGGGCAGGACGTGGTGTTTTACCTCCATCAAGAGGGCCCAAACCTAGGTTAAAATTGTCTCCCTGTTCCTATTACCCACATTCCGAGATCCACAACTTGGGACCCCCTACCCTGAGATCTGCTGGATTTCACACCGACATTGGTGCTTTCATTGAGAGTTCCACTGTGAGATCGACAAAGGACCGATGGGAACAACGGTTAATGAAGTGAATCTCATGGGCACGGTCCCGCGCCCAAAAATTACGTCACAGAAAGGCCCTTCCTCCTTCACGAGCCAGAGGCGATCTTTGACCCCTCTCCAGCCCCTGATGAATCCCCTTTTAAGGGTGAAGGGTCGAGATACCTTTTGGAAGACGACTCTAACAGCGACCAGCTAGACACAACCGATAAATCTGATCTTCAAGTCAGTCCGGCCGATCCAATGGCTGCATGATTGCCACAAGATTAGGGTATTAGAGCTTTGATCCCAAGACCCATAGAGATCAAAACTTGCCCACCCACCTCCCACATCGAGTATTGCCCCAATAATTCGGGCCCACCAGATGTTTGGGATATAGCCTATGTGCAACAACTCCCCTGCAAGTCAATCAAGTTTTGGGCCAAGTTCTTGTCTATCAAAAACAAGATACAAGACTACCATGACTCATATATAATAATAGCCTTCTAGCATGGATGCAAGGACAATGGCGTTTCGAACGCCCTCGCTCGCTGCTATGTTCAGTCACTGTCGGAGTTATCCGATCTGGTGTCCAAATTCTGCACAACTGAAGTGCTTGGCTGGCTGGGAAAAGACATATTTGATCTGTACATATGAATTAAAATGTGATTGATTTGCACCTCGACGCGAGTCCGTCACATGGAACATACCGGACAAGCGACCTCGGAAGAAGAAGAAAGCCTCCGACCATTTTGGGACCACCCTTGATGGCCTCCTGGATAAACCATGCCTAATACATGCTATTCGGCTCAATTCTTGCCCGACTCACAGCCTTTGCGACTATTGGGTCGTGAGGCAAGTGGCTAAAGGAGGACACGCCGTACTCGCAGGCACACCCAATCACATAGAAGAATCCTCGGGCGAAGATGAGGTAATGATTATTTACGAGACCTTTACATCCAACAACCAGCACAAGCAGGCCCTCCAGGAAATCAATTCCACCCGGCAAGTGCCAACTCGTGATGCATGGATAGACACACCAATCACATTCAATCATAAAGATCAGACGAGGTCGGCCTCGAACAGGTGCCCCGCCGCACAGGTCCTCGACCCAATCATGGGCAACTGCCGTCTTCGGAAGGTCCTCATGGACGGAGGCAACAATTTAAACCTAATATATGTAGACACTTTGTATATAATGCAAATCGATAAATCGCACATATAACAGAGCACCACCACCTTCAAAGGTATCATACTTGTGCGAGAAGCATGTTGTAGCACAAAGATTACCTTAGATGTGATCTTCGAAACGCCGAATAATTACCGATAAAAGAAATTATGTTCCACATTGCCCCTTTTAAGAGTGGATATAATGCCCTCCTGGAATGGGACGCCTTCTCCAAATTCCAAGCAGCACCAAACTGCAGGTACATGAAGCTCAAAATGTCGGGCCCAAATAGGATCATTACCACCTTGAGTGACCCCGATGGAGCAGTCCAGGACAAAAGCAAAACGACTTCACTCACCCTCGAATCACAATCTGAAGCCCTTGAGACCAAGGAACTAACCACATTACGGGCCGAAGTTGACCGAGATGATGTTATCCTCGACAAATGGCCAGAATGTACCTCATTCAAGCTAGCAGATGAAATAGTTAAATTTCAAGTACATCACAAAAACCCAACCAAAACAACGTCCATATGGGCAAACCTCAGACTTGAGGTTGTTGAGGCTCTCTGCAATTTCCTTAGGGAAAATTGGGATATATTCGCCTCGCACCCTTCAGACATGCCAGGGATACCCCGCAGGCTCGCGGAGCACAACTTAAACATACTAAAGGGCTATACACCCATCAAACAAGCACTTCGATGCTTTTCAGAACCCAAGCGTCAAGCAATGTGGGAGGAACTGGCCAAACTCCTAGAAGCCGGGTTCATCCAAGTCATAAAACACCCTGACTGGCTTCCAATCTGGTCATGGTACCAAAGAAGGATAGGTCCTGGCGTCTGTGTGTCGATTTCAAAGACCTCAAAAGGCCTGCCCCAAGGACCCCTTCCCTCTACGGTGAATTAACCAGATATTGGAGCCAGAGCTAGACACGATTCACTGTGCTTTCTAGACGCCTATTCAGGATACCATCAAATAAAGATGAAAGAACCTGACCAGGCGGCGACAACATTTATCACACCTTACGGGCCATTCTGTTTTAACACGATGCCCTTCAGAATAAAGAATGTCGGTGCCACATACTAGCGCATGATTCAATCCTGCTTGGAAAAACACACCAGGAAAACCTTCGAGGCCTACGTCAACGATGTGGTTATCAAAACCAAGCATGTCAGACAATTGGTAGACAACCTCCGCGACACATTTGCCAGCCTGCGGGAGTACCAAATTAATCTCAATCTAGAGAAATGTGTCTTTAGAGTTCCACCCGGCAAACTCCTCGGCTTCATCATATCTAACCGAGGAATTGAAGCCAACCTGGCAAAAATACGAGCCTTGGATCGCTTAGAGATACCAACCGAGCTCAAACATGTACAAAAACTAGTGGGTTGCATGGCATCACTAAGTCGCTTTATCTCAAGACTTGGGGAGAAGGCCTTACCCTTGTATAGGCTGTTAAAACAAACAAAGACTTTCAAATGGACCAAGGAGGTCGCGGCAGCCGTAAAAGACATCGAAGCCCTCCTCGCCACTAACTTCATCTTAGCAGCGCCAGGTATATGTGTGCCAATGATATTATACATCTTGGCCACAAACTAGCTGGTCAGCACAGTACTCGTGGTCGAACGAGATATGGAGGGTCACCAGTTCCAGGTCCCAAATCCCGTTTACTATGTCTCCAAGGTCTTAACCCTGTGCAAGACACGCTATCCTCACTACCAAAAAATTGCCAACACTGTTTTTATGGCATCACGGAAACTTCAGCACTACTTTCAAGAGTGCTAGGTAATCGTGGCATCCGATGACCCATTAAGTGACATAATTAATAACAAGCATGCAATAGGGCATATAGCCAAATGTGCCATAGATCTCCTACCCTTTGAAATCACTTACCGACCACGCTGAGCTATTAAATCTCAGGTGTTGGCCGACTTTGTGGCCGAATGGATGGAGGCCGAACTCCCTCAAGAGCACAACACCTATATGCATTGGACCTTGTATTTTTAGAGTTCCAAAATGCTTGCTGGCCTAGGGGCTGGTGTAGTGCTTACGTCGCCCACGGGAGACAATATTCGATATGCGCTACAAATTATGTACACTGACTCCAATAACGCGGCCGAATACGAATCCCTATTACATGGATTCCGGATAGTAGTCTCCATGGGCGTCAAACGCCTAGAGGTACGAGGTGATTCCGACCTCGCCATCTGATATCTACTACGCAACTTTATTCTTGTAAACTCATGTTGGGCCTCCAAGTGCAGAGTTTTGTAGGACAATAGCAATTTTCCCTCAAGTGGATGACCTAAGGTTTATCAATATGTGGCAGGCGTAGGATGAAGATGGTCTCTCTCAAACAACCCTGCAACCAAATATAAGAAATCTCTTGTGTCCCCAACACACCCAATACAATGGAAAATTGTATAGGTGCACTAGTTCGGCAAAGAGATGGTGATAAAAGTGTAATATGTATGGTAGAAATATATTTTTATAATCTGAATAAATAAAAACAGCAAGGTAGCGAATGATAAAAGTGAGCACAAATGGTATTGCAATTCTTAAAAATGAAGCCTAGGGTCCGGACTTTTGCTAGTGCAATCTCTCAACAATGCTAATCTAATTGGATCATATAACCATCCCTCAACGTGCGATGAAAAATCACTTCAAAGTTCCTATCTAGCGGACAATATAAGAAGAAATTTCTTGTAGCTATTCTTTCCAATCGATCTATCCAAGAGTTTGTATTAAAATAACACCAAGTTATTGTTTCCGATCGATCTATCAAGAGTTCGTACTAAAATAACCCCAAGTTATTCTTTTCGATCGATCTATCAAGAGTTCGTACTAAAATAACACCAAAGCAAATTCAGATTCATAATACTCAATCCAACACAAAGAACCTCAAATAGTGCCCCAAGATTTCTACCGGAGAAACAAACGACGAGAACATGTATCAACCCCTATGCACAGATTACCCCAATGTCACCTCGGGAATCCATGAGTTGAGTGCCAAAACATAGCTCAAGTGGATCAATATAATATCCCATTGTCACCATGGGTATTCATATGCAAGACATATACCAAGTGCTCTCAAATCCATAAAGATATTCAATCTTATAAGAATGAAATCTCAAAGAAAAAACTCAATTCATCACAACAAGATAGAGAGGGGAAAACACTGTATGATCCAACTATATTAACAAAGCCCATGATACATCAAGATCGTGCCATCTCAAGAACACGAGAGAGAGAGAGAGAGAGAGAGAGAGAGAGAGAGAGAGATTTAACACATAGCTACTAGTACAAACCCTCAGCCCCAAGGGTGGACTACTCCCTCCTCATCATGGTGGCCGCCGGGATGACGAAGATGGCCTCTGATGATGATTTCCCCCTCCGGCAGGGTGCTGGAAAGGGGTCCAGATTGGTTTTTCGTGAATACAAAGGCTTGCGGTGGCGGAACTTCCGATCTAGAGTTATTTCTGATGGTTTCTCTATTTATAGGATTTTTTAGCGTTGGAATCATGCGAAGATGGGCCTCGAGGTGGGCACAACCCACTTGGGAGCGCTTGGGCCTCTTAGTGCACCCAGGTGTCTTGTTCTCACCTCCTTCACCTTTTGGTCCTCTCATGAAGCTTCTAGTGCCTCTTTTGTTCAAAAAAAAATCATCAAAAATTTCTGTTGCATTTGGATAACTTTTATTTCTGCACAAAAAACAACACCACGGTAGTTCTGTTGAAAACAACGTCAGTCCTGGTTAGTTCCATGCAAATCATATGAAAACCATATAAAATTGTCATAAACATGGCATGAATACATCATGAATTATAGATACGTTGGAGATGTATCAGCATCCCCAAGCTTAATTCCTGCTCGTCCGCCAGTAGGTAAATGATAAAGAAACAATTTATGAAGTGTAAATGCTAGCAAAGTGCATAAGTTTGATCAATGATAATTTCAATCACTTTTCCTAGCATCATAACAACAACTCTTTCTCATAAAACTCATCATGATAAAGTAGCAACCAATTCACATGTTAAGGTTCATACAATGAATTCTCTTGAAACTCAACAACCTACATTCTTATTCACCAAACAATTGCAATTCAACTTATTCAACAGAGTCTAAGTAAGAGCTCCACATACTCAATCATCATATAGTCTTCTATGATTGCTAGTACTAAGAGCGTATTTTTAGAACAAATGGCATCCATCGAACATAGACAAAGATAGGGGCTTAATGTTTCGCCTCCCAACTCATTTATCATAGAGATAGTTGTCAACAATAATAAATCATGATCAAATATATTTGATGCTTGCCAACTAGAGAATAATCGAGGTTGAAATGAGAATGCATACTATTGACTCTTGCATAAAAGTAAATACTGAAAAGTAAAAGATAGGTCCTTAGTAGAGGGAAGCATAGGTTCTCATGCATGTTTTATTTTTGGATGCCTAAACTCTTAATGCAAAGGAAAGTCACATTATATTTCCCCTTATGATAGCAACCTTTATTATGCAGTATGTCGCTTTTACTACTTTGCCATCACAAGTTCGTACGACGCTCAGTTTTCCCTTACAATAAAAGGTCAAACAAATTTAGGAGCAATTTGTATTGCTTTATTTCACCGATGACAACTTACTTGAAGGATCTTACTCAATCCATAGGTTGGTATGGTGGACACTCATGGCAAGAAACTGAGTTTAAGGGTTTTTGGATGCACAAGTAGTATCTCTACTTAGTGCGAATTTTTGGCTAGCAAAAGATTCTAAGCAAACACCACATTTTGGAGGATCCATAACAATATAACTTCTATGCAAATATACACAACCATAACTCAGTACGTTGTCTTCCTTGTCCAACTTGAACTAATTTGCTCAAGTTTGAAAATAATTAATGGGTATTCACAATCATAGAAGATGTCCAAGATAATATATTTGCATGTGAAAGTTCTCTTCCTTATACTAATCATTCATAAATTGCTTGTATGACCAATATTGTGATTGTCAAGCTTCAAAATATTTCACTTTCTAAACCCAATGTGAAGCTACTACTAGGCATGATATGAACATATAAATTCAACTTCATGACATTTAATTCATTCAACAATTCACTCATAGGATATAAGTGAAGCACAAGAGTAAATGACAAACTACTCCAAAAAGATATAAGTGAATATCAAGCGACTCATGTAAATGGGTAGCTATTTGAGGACTATCCTATATTTAAAAACCTTCAAATCTAAGTATTTTATTAAAACAACAAGAAAAACAAAATAAAGTAAAATTCTAAGAATAGCACACATCATGTGAAGAAGCAAAAACTTAGGCTCAACCGAAGCTAACCGATAATTGTTGATGAAGAAATGTGGGATGCTTAGCGGGGCATCCCCAAGCTTAGATGCTTGAGACTTATTGAAATATTAACTTGGGATGCCTTGGGCATCTCCAAGCTTGAGCTCTTGTGTCTTCTTCATTCCTTTTATATTACAGTCTCCCTAAATCTTAAAAGCTTCATCGACACAAAACTCAACAAGCACTCCTGAGATAAGTTAGTATAAATAAATGCAAAGACTTATCATTATCTACCGCAACAAATCACTAAAATTATAATTTAACATTGAATAATAAATTCCTCAGCATATTTAATACTCCTATCCTCAAATAGAATCATTAAACAAGCAAACATATGCGGACAATGCAAACATAACAACAATCTGTCTAAACAGGAAAGTCTGTGAAGAATGCAAGAAGATCCAAACTTCTCTAACTCCAAAACTTTTGAAAACTTACCACACTGTAGAAAATTTATCATATCTTAGTTTGCAAAAAGATTCAACATTTTATCGCATTCTTAATTTTCTCAAGAATTCACGCAATAGCATGCAACTTTCTGTTTTCAAACATCCACATATAGACTTGCAAAATAAGCATGGCAAAGGCTGTACTTGACATTTTTATTGAAATAAAAGACACAAAACATTATCTAAATAACAGAAATAAAATACAAACAAAATAAAATGACACTCCAAGCAAAACACATATCATGTGACCAATAAAAATATAGCTCCAAGTGAGGTTACCTATAATTTTGGAGACGAAAGAGGGGATGCCTTCCAGGGCATCCCCAAGCTTAGTTGCTTGGATCTTCCTTGTATATTACCTTGGGGGTGCCTTGGGAATCCTCAAGCTTAGGGTGTTGTCACTCCTTATCCTCCTCATATCGGCATCTCACCCAAAACTTGAAAACTTCAATCATACAAAACTTAATGGAACTTCATGAGATGCGTTAGTATGATAAAGAGCAAACCATTCAATTTGGTACTGTCCAGACAAGATTCATAATTTTTTTCACACAATGCCTACTGTACCCTATCATTTCTACAATTTATTTGAGCAATATAAGCCATAGAAACTAGAAAACAAGCAAACTATGCATTGAAAACAGAATCTGCCAAAAACAGAACAGTTTGTAATGATTTGGACAAGGACCATACTTCTGCAACTCTAAAAATTCTGAAAAATTAGGAAAACATAGGTAATTTGTATATAAATCATATGTAAACATATTCAGATCAAAAGCACATTCCAGTTAATTTTGAAAATTCCTAGATAGAGCGCAAAAGTTTCTGTTTTTGCACAGAATTAAGTCAATTATCATGCACACTATCCCAAAGGCTTTACTTGGCACTTTATTGAAACAAAAGCAATAAAACATGATTACTACAGTATCTTAATCATGTTAACACACAAAAACAATAGGTCATAGTGTTGGGTTGTCTCCCAACAAGCGCTTTTCTTTAATTCCTTTTAGCTAGGCATGATGATTTCAATCATGCTCGCATAAAAGTAAGGAAATGAAACATAACATGAGCACCATGAAGCATATGACTAGCACATTTAAGTCTAACCCACTTCCTATGCATACGTATTTTGTGAGCAAACAAATTATGGGAGCAAGAATGAACTAGCATAGGAAGGCAAAACATGCAATACCTGAAAACTTTCAACATAAAGAGAGGAAACTTGATATTATTGAAATATGTAGAAGCACATGTTCCTCTCTCATAATAATTTTTAGTAGAATCATGAATGAATTCAACAATATAGATATCACATAAAGCATTCTTTTCGTGATGCATAAGCATAGAAATTTTGCTACTCTCCACATAAGAAAATTTATTCTCATGAATAGTAGTGGGAGCAAACTCAACAAACTAACTATCATGAGACACTTGATTGGCATGATCAATTTGAGCATTAAAATCATGATGAAAAGTTTCATGGTTATCATTATTCTCTATGTCATCATCATAATCATCATAAATACGAGGCATGCTACCATTATAACAAATTTGCACATAAAATCTTGGGGGACTAAAAATATCATCTTCATCAAACATAGCATCCCCAAGCTTATGATTTTGCGTATCATTAGCATCATGGATATTCAAAGAATTCATACTAACAACGTTGAAATCATGCTCATCATGTATGCCAAACAATTTATTGAATTCTTCTTCTCTCAATTGGGAAATTTTTTCCTTTCCATCATTTTCAGGAAAGACATGATAAAGACGAATAATATGAGGCAACCTCAACTCATTTTTTTGTAGTTTTCCTTTACAAAACCAAACTAGTGTTAAAACAAGAAACTAAAAGATTTGATTTCAAGATCTAAAGATATACCTTAATGCACTCACCTCCTCGGCAACGGCGCCAGAAAATAGCTTGATGTTTACTACGCAAATTTATTCTTGTAGACTCATGTTGGGCCTCCAAGCGCAGAGTTTTGTAGGACAGTAGCACTTTTCCCTCAAGTGGATGACCTAAGGTTTGTCAATCCGTGAGAGGTGTAGGATGAAGATGGTCTCTCTCAAACAACCCTGCAACCAAATACAAGTAATCTCTTGTGTCCCCAACACACCCAATACAATGGAAAATTTTATAGGTGCACTAGTTCGGCGAAGAGATGGTGATAAAAGTGTAATAAGGATGGTAGAAATATTTTTTTATAATCTGAATAAATAAAAACAGCAAGGTAGCGAAAGATAAAAGTGAGCACAAATGGTATTGCAGTGTTAAAAAATGAGGCCTAGGGTCCGTACTTTTGCTAGTGCAATCTCTCAACAATGCTAATCTAATTGGATCTTATAACCATCCCTCAATGTGCGATGAGGAATCACTCCAAAGTTCCTATCTAGCGGAGAACATAAGAAGAAATTGTTTGTAGCTATTCTTTCCACTCAATCTATCCAAGAGTTCTTATTAAATTACACCAAGTTGTTCTTTCCAATCGATCTATCAAGAGTTTGTACTAAAATAACACCAAGTTATTCTTTCCGATCGATCTATCAAGAGTTTGTATTAAAATAACACCAATGCGAATTCAGATTCATAATACTCAATCCAACACAACCTCAAAGAGTGCCCCAAGATTTCTACCAGAGAAACAAAAGACGAGAACGTGCATCAACCCCTATGCATAGATTACCCCAATGTCACCTCGGGAATCCTCGAGTTTAGTGCCAAAACATATCTCAAGTAGATCAATATAATACCCCATTGCCACCACGGGTATTCATATACAAGACATCGCTAATTATTTCTTTATGTATTGTATCTGCGTCAGTATTTCCCTGAGGATTAATGGATGATCTAGTACAACGAAGGTAGGTATTTCCCTCATTTGTGAAACCAAGGTTATCAACCCGACGCAAAAAGAACAAATACTTGCAACCCGATGCAAAAGAGGGGTTGTCAATCCCTCTCAGGTAAAATATTGGTAAAGTGATAGATTGGTAGATGCAAATAAGATAAAGGCAGATAAAATGTATTTTTGGGGTTTTGATAATATAGATCTTGAAATAAAAGATGCAAATAAATAAATAAAAAGGCAAATAGCAATATAGATCTGAAGATATATGATGAGAAAATAGACCTGTGGCCCGTAGATTTCACTAGTGGCTTCTCTCGAGAAAATAGCATACAATGGGTAAACAAATTACTGTTGGGCAATTGATAGAACTTCAAATAATTATGACGATATCCAGGAAATGATCATTATATAGGCATCACGTCCAAGATTAGTAGACCGACTCCTGCCTACATCTACTACTATTACTCCACACATCGACCTCTATCTAGCATGCATCTAGTGTATTAAGTTCATGGGGAAACCGAGTAACGCAATAAGAATGATGACACGATGTAGACAAGGTCTATTCTTGTAGGAATATACCCCATCTTGTTATCCTTAATAGCGACGATCAATACATGTCTTGCTGCCCCTTCTGTCACTGGGAAAGAACACCAAATGATCAAACCCATCACAAATTAAAGCACCTCTTCCCATGGCAAGAAAACTTGATCTAGTCGGCCTAACTAAACCAAAGATTCGAAGAATAAATATGAGGCTATAAGTAATCATGCATATAAGAGATCAAATAAACTCAAATAATTTTCATGGATAAAAAGATCTGATCATAGACTCAAAGTTTATCGGATCCCAACAAACACACCACAAAAAGAGTTACATCTAATACATCACCAAGAGGCCATTGTATTGAGAATCAAAAGAGAGAGAGAGGAAGCCATGTAGCTACTAACTATGGACCCATAGGTCTACAATGAACTACTCACATATCATCGGAGAGGCACCAATGAGGATTATGAACCCCTCCGTGATGGTGTGTAGATTGGATCTGGTGTTTTTGGAACTTGTGGTGGCCGGAATTGTGTTTCGTCGACTCCCCTAGGGGTTTTGGACTTTTAGGGTATTTATAGAGCAAATAGGCGGTGCGTGAGGCAGACGAGGTGGGCACAACCCACCAAGGCGCGCCCAGGTGGGTTGTGCTCCCGTCGGAGCCCCCGTCTGGTACTTCTTTGGCCCAACAGGTGTCTTCTGGTCCAGAAAAATTCTTTAATTTTTTTTGCTGCGTTTGGACTCTGTTTGGTACTGATATTCTGCGAAGTAAGAAACAAGCAAAAAACAGCAACTAGCATTGGGTACTATGTCAATAGGTTAGTCCCAAAAAATGATATAAAGTTGCTATAAAATGGTTGTAAAATATCCAAGCATGATAATATAACAGCATGGAACAATAAAAAATTATAGATACATTGGAGACGTATCAGCATCCCCAAGCTTAATTTTTGATGATAAAGACGTGTCATCCTCGAGTAGGTAAATGATAAAGACGGAATTTTTGATGTGGAATGTTGCCTGTCATGTTCATCACATTCTTTTCTTTTATAGCATGGACATATGGACTTTTATATGGTTCAAGGCAATAGTCTAGTTTTGAGATGAAGATTTCAACACTCAAGCATATCTAGAAGCAACCATGTCTTTCAAAATATCAACACTAAAGCAAGTTATCCCTAGCCCATCATGCTCAATCATTTATCCATTCATGAAACACACTCGCATATTAGCTACATCCAATGCTCAAGTACGATCATAGTGCCCCTTAGTTGGTGCTTTATAAGAGAAGATGGAGAGCCAAGAAAAATAAAAATTGCATAAAGTAAAAAAGAAAGGCCCTTCACATAGGGAAGGAGGGATTTGTAGAGGTGCCAGAGCTCAAAGCGAAAAAGAGAGATTCAAACATTTTGGGTGGCATACTTTTCCCATGAACGAAAACAACCGACTAATTCCCAACACTTTCCATGCTAGATATATCATAGGGGGTTCCCAAACAGAAAATAATGTTTATTCCTTTTTCCACCATTCTTTCACAATCCATGGCTAGCCGTATCCACGGGTGCCCGCCATACCAACACTTTCCAAGGAATTTATTATTTGATAACATAAAATAATTTTCATTTCGGGACTGGGCATCCCTGATACCTTTGCCGTACTCTCGTGCAATGACAAGTGAATAAACACTCATCTTGAGAATAACACATCTAGCATGGAAAATATTGGCCACCCTGTGCCTCTTCATGAGCGGTACGAGCACACAAAAAGGAAATTATTTTGAAAATATAGAGATGGCACATACAAATTTGCTTAGAACGCCGCGGGAATACTGCATGTAGGTAGGTATGGTGGAGTCATATGGCAAAACTAGGTTTAAGGATTTTGGATGCACAAGTAGTATTTCTACTTAGTACAAGTGAAGGCTAGCAAAAAGATTGAGAAGCATCCAACCAAGAAACGAAAAATCACATAACCGAGCATTAAGCATAACTAACACTGAAAAATGCACCACAAGTAGGATGTAATTTCATTGCATAACCATTGACTTTTGTGCTTGCATAGGGAATCATAAACCTTAACACCAATATTCTTATAAAGCATAATTACTCATCAACATGACTCACATATCACTATCATCATATCTGAAAACTATTACAAAGAATCAAGTTTAATTTGTCCAATGATCTTCATGAATTGTTTTATTATACCCCTCTTGAATATCTATCACTTTGGGACTATTTTCATACGTTGCAATTGCTTTTTGACAAGCTCAAACAAATTTAAGTGAAGAACATGAGCATACAAATTCTCATGTCTCAAAATAATATAAGTGAAGCATGAGAGAATTTATTCAAAAATACTAACTCAAATAGATGTAAGTGAAGCATGATAGCATTTCTTCAAAAATATTAAATCACACGTGCTCAAAAAAGATATAAGTGAAGCACTAGAGCAATTCCATAGCTCAAAAAATTTAAGTGAAGCATAAAGAGCAATTCTAACAAATCATAGCATAATTTTGGCTCTCTCAAATGGGTGTGTACAACAAGGATACTTGTGACAAACTAAAAAGAAAAACAAGCAAAGACTCATATAATACAAGACGCTCCAAGAAAACTCATGATATGTGACGAATAAAAATATAGCTCCAAGTAAAATATCGATGGTCGTTAGAAGAAAGAGGGGATGTCACTCGGGGCATCCCCAAGCCTAGTTGATTGTTCATCCTTGAATACTATATTGGAGTGCCATGGGGCATCCCCATGCTTAGGATCTTGCTTCTCCTTATTCCTTCATTGACCGTGATCTCAACCAAAATTTGAAAACTTCAATCACATAAAACTTAATAAAACCTTCATGAGATCCGTTAGTATAACAAAGCAAATCACTACTATAAGTACTGTTGCAAACCCATTCATATTTATTTTTTCATTATATCTACAATATTATAACTTTGCTATGGCTTATACCCCCCGATAAAGTCCATAGATTCATCAAAATAAGCACACAAGGAAAACAAAACAAAATCCATCAAGAACAGAACGGTCTGTAGCAATCTAAAAACTTTGTATACTTCTGTAACTCCAAAAATTCTTAAAATTTTGGAAAATGTGGGAAATTTTTATATCAATCTTTTGTAACAAATTCATTGCAAAATCATGTTTCTGTCATTTATGAAAATTATTTTACTGAGTACAAAACTTTTTGTTTTTCAACAAGATCGAATCAACTATCACCAAACATGATCCCAAAGGCTTAGCTTGGCACAAACACTAATTAAAACATAAATGCAAAATTAAAACAGAGGCATAATTGTGCAAACACTCAAGAAAAAATGAAGAAGGAAAAAATAAACTTTATTCATTGGGCTGCCTCCCAACAAGCACTATCGCTTTACGCCCCTAGCTAGGCATAAAGCATAGATTCAAGTATTGCCATCTTTACTTCTAGATCCATAAGATGCCCTAATGATTGATTCATATGGTGGCTTAATTCTTGTTCTAGGGAAGTGTTCCATACCCTTAGTGGAATATGAAATTTAATATTGCCTTCTTTCATATCAATCACGACACCTATAGTGCGTAAAAACGGTCTACCAAGTATAATTTGGCAAGACGGATTGCAATCAATATCAAGAACAAAATCTATGGGCACATAATTCCTATTTGAAAGAATAAGAACATCATTAATTCTACCCAAAGGCTTTTTAATAGTAGAATCTGCCAAGTGCAAATTTAAAGAACACTCTTCAATATCGGTAAGACCAAGCACATCACATAAAGATTTCGAAATTGTGGAAACACTAGCACCCAAATCACATAAAGCAAAAAACTAATAATTCTTTATCCTGACTTTGATGGTAGGTTCCCATTCATTATGTAATTTTCTAGGAATTGAGATCTCTAATTCCAATTTTTCTTCCAAAGCTTTCATCATTGCATCTACGATATGTTTAGTAAAAGCTTTATTTTGTTCATAAGCATGGGGTGAATTTATCATGGATTGCATCAAGGAAATACATTCAATCGAAGAGAAACTATCATAATTAAAGTCTTTGTAATCCAAGAGAGTGGGCACATCACTAGTTAAATTTTTGACCTCTCCAAACCCACTTTTATCAATTTTTTCATCAAGATTTTCACCCTCCGAATTACCGGGACGCTTCTAGCTAAAGTTGACTCTTCTCCAGTCCCTTTATCATCAATTTTAATCTTAACAAACAAGGAATCAATAGAAGAAACACCAATTACTTTAAGATCTTCATCATTTTTATGAAAGCAATCACTTGTAAACGCTCTTTCCAAAAATTCTCTTTTAGCTCTAAGCATAGCGGTTCTTTTCTTACTTTCATCCATAGAAACATATAAAGCTTTAATTGATTCCTCAACCTTGGGTACAACAATTTTCATCTTGAGATTTTCTACATCAAGAGAAATTCTATCAATGCTTCTAGACATATCATCAATCTTATTCAACTTTTTTCTACCGTATTAGTGAAAACCTTTTGAGCATTGATAAATTCTTTAATATTATTCTCAAGATCAGAGGTGTTCCTATTATTATTATTATTATTATTATTATTATTATTATTATTATTATTATTATTATTATTATTATTATTATTATTATTATCATTATTATTATTATTATTATTATTAGAAGGATTACCATAGGAACCACCAAAATTATTAGAGGAATTTCCAGGAAAAGGCCTAGGATTAAAATTACCTCTATAAGCATATTGATTATTAAAATTGTTTCGTGAGACGAAATTCACACCTATGGGATCACTATTTTGATCAATCAAAGTAGACAAAGGCACATCATTAAGATCAATAGGAGTATTTTATTAGCAACCAATTTCATAAGAGCATCAACTTTTTCACTCAAAGTACTAATTTCTTCAACCGAATTAACTTTTTTACTAGTAGGAGCTCTTTTGGTATGCCATTGAGAATAATTTGACATAATATTATCAAGCAATTTAGCAGCTTCACCCAAAGTAATTTCCATAAAAGCACCACCCATGGCGGAATCTAAAAGATTTTTAGAAACAAAGTTCAATCCCGCATAAATTTTTTGTATGATCATCCAAAGATTTAAACCATGAGTAGGACAATTTCTTAGCATCAATTTCATTCTTTCCCGAGATTGTGCAACATGTTCATGATCAAGTTGCTTAAAATTCATAATTTGGGTTCTAAGAGAAATAATTTTGCCGGTGAAAAATACTTAGTAATGAAAGCATCTTTGCATTTATCCCAAGAATCGATAATATTGTGAGGCAAAGAAGAAAACCAAATTTTGCATGATCTCGCAAAGTAAACGGAAATAATTTCAACTTCACAATATCATTGTCCACATCTTTTTTATTTTGCATATCTAATAATTCCACAAATGTGTTAAGATGGGACGCGACATCCTCATTAGGAGTACTGGAAAATTGATCTTTCATGACAAGATTCAACAAAGCAACATTAATATCACAAGATTCCGCACTAGTGGCGGGAGGAGCAGTCGGACTGCTAATAAAATCATTATTATTGGTATTGGAAAAATCACACAACTTGGTGTTTTCTTGAGTCATCGTGACTACGCAAACAAGATTTCACACAAAAACAGATCTGACGAGAGAAACGGCGAACGAAAAAGAGGGCGAATAAAATGGCAATTTTTTGTGAAGTGGGGGAGATGAAAACGAGAGGCAAATGGCAAATAATGTAAATTGCAAGGAGATGAGATTTGTGATTAGGAACCTGATAGATGTTGATGATGTCTCCCCGACAACAGCGCCAGAAATTCGCACGTTGACGGGAGACTACCTTGACTTGATCCTCCCCGGCGACGGTGCCAGAAAATTTCCTACTAATCCTTTCTTTATGTATTGTATCTACGTCAGTATTTTCCCCGAGGATTAAGGGATGATGCAGTACAACGAAGGTAGGTATTTCCTCAGTTGTGAAATCAAGGTTATCGAACCAGTAGGAGAACCTAGCAACACTATGTAAATGGTACCTACACACAAAGAACAAATACTTGCAACCCGTCGCAAAAGAGGGGTTGTCAATCCCTCTCGAGTAAAAGATTGGTAAAGTGATAGATTGGTAGATGCAAATAAAATAAAGGCAAATGAAATTCAGCGAGGTATTTTTGGGTTTTTGATAATATAGATATGAAAATAAAAGATGCAAATAAATAAAAAGGAAAATAGCAATATAGATATGAAGAATGTATGATGAGATTATAGACCCCGGGCCGTAGATCTCACTAGTGGCTTCTCTCGAGAAAATAGCATACGGTGGGTAAACAAATTACTGTTGGGCAATTGAAAGAACTTCAAATAATTATGACTATATCCAGGCAATGTCATTATATAGGCATCACGTCCAAGATTAGTAGATCGACTCCTACCTGCATCTACTACTATTACTCCACACATCGACTATTATCCAGGATGCATCTAGTGTATTAAGTTTATGGAGAAATGGAGTAATGCAATAAGAAGGATGACATGACATAGACAAGATCTATTAATGTAGGAATATACCCCATCTTGTTATCCTTAATAGAAACGATCAATACGTGTCTTACTGCCCCTTCTGTCACTAGGAAAGATCACCACACGATCAAAACCATCATAAAGCACCTCTTCCCATGGCAAGTAGAATCGATCTAGTCGGCCTAACTAACCAAAGATTCGAAGAATAAATATGAGGCTATAAGTAATCATGCATATAAGATATCAAAGAAACTCAAATAACTTTCATGGATAAAAAGATCTGATCATAAACTTGAAGTTCATCCGATCCCAACAAACACATAACAAAAAGAGTTACATCAAATTGATCTCCAAGAGACCATTGTATTGAGAATCAAAAGAGAGAGAGAGGAAGCCATCTAGCTACTAACTACGGACCCGTGGGTCTACAATGAACTACTCACGCATCATTGGAGAGGCACCAATGAGGATGATGAACCCCTCTGTGATGGTTTCTAGATTGGATCTGGTGTTTCTAGAACTTGCGTCTGCTAGAGTTGTGTTTCGTCGACTCTCCTAGGGTTTTTGGACTTTCAGGGTATTTATAGAGCAAAGAGGGGTGTGGGCGGCGGCCAAGGTGGGACCAACCCACCAGGGCACGCCTAGGCCCCCAGGCGCGTCCAGGTGGGTTGTGCTCCCCTTGGAGATCCCCTCTAGTACTTCTTTGGCCCAAAAGGTGTCTTCTGATCCAGAAAATTCTCCAAAAAGTTTCGCGGCGTTTGGACTCTGTTTGGTACTAATATTCCGTGAAGTAAAAAACAAGAAGAATAACAACTGACACTGGGCACTATGTCAATAGGTTAGTACCAAAAAATGATATAAAGTTGCTATAAAATGATTGTAAAACATCCAAGAATGATAATATAACAACATGGAACAATAAAAAATTATAGATACGTTGGAGACGTATCAGACATATATCAAGTTCTCTCAAATCCATAAAAATATTCAATCCTATAAGAACAAAATTTCAAAGGGAAAACTCAATTCATCACAACAAGATAGAGATGGAGAAACACCATAATCCAATTATATTAACAAAGCCCGCGATACATCAAGGTTGTGTGGGATTATGAAGATGGCCTCCGGTGATGATTTCCCCCTCTGGCAGGGTGCCGGAACAGGGTCCAGATTGGCTTTTCGTGGATACAGAGGCTTGCGGCGGCGGAACTTCCAATCTAGGGTTATTTATGATGGTTTCTCTATTTATAGGATTTTTCAGCGTTGAAATCACGCGAAGATGGGCCTCAAGGTGGGCACAACCCACCTGGGTGTGCCTGGGCCTCCTAGCGTGCCCAGGTGTCTTGTGCTCACCTCCTTCACCTTCTGGTCCTCCCATGAAGCTTCAAGTGCCTCTTTTGTTCCAAAAAAAATCGTCAAAAAGTTTCGTTGCATTTGGAGAACTTTTTTTTTTTGCACAAAAAACAACACCACAGTAGTTCTGCTGAAAACAACGTCAGTCCGGGTTAGTTCCATGCAAATCATACCAAAACCATATAAAATTGCCGTAAACATGGCATGAATACTTCATGAATTATAGATATTTTGCAGACATATCACCATCTCACAAGTCAATGGCGAATTTGACCCAAAGGACCCGAAGATGACAGCTTACCAGAATGCCATCTTAAAAATCTCGGCGAGGTTGGAGGGGCTTGAATTCCATCACATACCCTGAGATAGTAACCAGGCCATAGATATACTTGCCCGAATGGGCGCTAAGAGGGATCAAGTCCCAGACAACACCTTCCTCGAATGGCTCTTCAAGCCATCCGTAGTGTGGCAAGATGACAAGGGAACATCAGAATAGAAGGATGTAGGGCAACCTGCCCCGCCGAAGATGACGAGGGGCAAGACATAGTGGTTGGCTCAGTTATCTAGGAAACAGCCTCCACATATGAAGTCATGGCAGTCATTGCACGTGGACCGAGCTGCTCCTCGCATACCTGCTCCATAAAGAGCTCCCCGAAGACCAAACCAACACAGGTCGGATTGTAAGGCAATCTAAGGCCTATAAGGTTCACAAGGGAGAACTCTATAAGTTAAGCACTACGGGCGTCCTCCAGCGATGTATATCCAAAGCGGAAGGAAGACTATTACTTCAGGAGATACACTCCAGCATGAGTGGACATCACGCCGCTGCTTGGACCTTGGTCAGCAAGGCTTTCCGAGCTTGTTTCTATTGGCCGACTGCGGGCGCCGATGCCTCCGTGTTAATACAGCATTGCCCAAGCTGTCAGGTATTTGCCAAACAAAGCCACATACCCCCCGCAGTCCTCCGCACTATCTCTATCACCTGGCCTTTCGCGGTCTGGGGGGGGCTTGATACGTCTCCAACGTATCTATAATTTTTGATTGTTCCATGCTAATATATTATCTCTTTTGGATGTTTTATATGCATTAATATGCCATTTTATATTATTTTTGGGACCAACCTATTAACCGAGAGCCCAGTGCTAGTTTCTATTTTTTAGTTGTTTTAGAGTTTCGCAGACAAGGAATACAAACGGAGTCCAAACGAAATGAAACTTTGGCGATGATCTTTCTTGGACCAAAAGCAAACCACGATACTTGGAGATGAAGTCGGAGATGCAATGAGGCGGCCACGAGGGTGGAGGGCGCGCCCCCTACATTGTGGGCCCCTCGTGGGTCTCCTGACCTAGTTCCTTCACCTATATATACTCTTATACCCTGAAAAGATCCGGGGGAGCCACGAAACCACTTTTCCACCACCACAACCTTTTGTACCCGTGAGATCCCATCTAGGGGCCTTTTCCGGTGTCCTACCAGAGGGGGATTCGATCATAGAGGGCTTCTACATCAACACCATTACCCTTCCGATGAAGCATGAGTAGTTTACCACAGACCTAGGGGTCCATAGTTAGTAGCTAGATGGCTTCTTCTCCCTCTTTGATTCTCAATACCATGTTCCCCTTGATGTTCTTGGAGATCTATTCGATGTAATATTATTTTGCGGTGTGTTTACCGAGATCTGATGAATTGTGGATTCATGACCAGATTATCTATGAATATTATTTGGTTCTTCGCTGAATTCCTATATGCATGATTTGATATGTTTGCAAGTCTTTTTGAATTATCGGTTTAGTTTGGCCTACTAGATTGGTTTTCCTTGCAATGGGAGAAGTGCTTAGCATTGGGTTCAATCTTGCAGTGTCCTTTCCCAGTGATTGTAGGGGCAGCAAGGCACATATTGTATTGTTGCCATTGAGGATAAAATGATGGGGTTTTCATCATATTACTTGAGTTAACTCCTCTACATCATGTCATCTTACTTAATGTGTTACTCCGTTCTTTATGAACTTAATACTCTGGATGCATGCTGGATAGCGGTCGATGTGCGGAGTAATAGTAGTAGATGCAGAATCGCTTCGGTCTACTTGACACGAACGTGATGCCTATGTTCATGATCATTGCTTTAGATATCATCATAATTATGCGCTCTTCTATAAATTGCTTGGCAGTAATTTGTTCACCCACCGTATTATTTGCTATGATGAGAGAAGCCACTAGTGAAACCTATGGCCCCCGGATCTCTTTTCCATTATATTGAATCTCTTTACCATCATACTAGTTTCCGATCTACTATTTTGCAATCTTTTACTTTCCGATCTATAAACTAGAAATACCACAAATATTTACTTTACCATTTATCTATCTCTATTAGATCTCACTTTTGCAAGTAACCGTGAAGGGATTGACAACCCCTTTATCGCGTTGCGTGCAAGTTGTTGATTGTTTGTGCAGGTATTCGGTGACTTGTGCGTTTTCTCCTATTGGATTGATACCTTGGTTCTCAAACTGAGGGAAATACTTACTCTACTTTGCTGCATCACCCTTTCCTCTTCATGGGAAAAACCAACACAAGCTCAAGAGGTAGCAGGGCTAGACATGGTCGGCCCACTTAAGGGTGGATCAAGAAAACATAAATATTTACTTGTCATGGTAGACAAGTTTACTAAGTGGATTGAAGCAAAACCAGTTACCTCGGTAACAGACAATGGGACAAACTTCACGGCCAAAGAGGTCAAAGAATTGTGTGCAAAAATGGGCATCAAGCTTGACTACGCGTCCGTATATCACCTGTAGTCAAACATGCAAGTGGAACACGCCAATGGACTAATCCTCAGTGACATCAAGCCTAGGCTAGTACGCTCCCTTAAAGAAACAGACTGCAAATGGGTAGAGGAACTTGATTTTGTCTTATGGGGTTTGCGCACTAGTGTCTACTATGCAACCTTCTTCTTGTAGACTCGTGTTGGGCCTCCAAGCGCAGAGTTTTGTAGGACAGTAGCAAATTTCCCTCAAGTGGACGACCTAAGGCTTATCCATCCATGGTAGGCGTAGGATGAAGATGGTCTCTCTCAAACAACCCTGCAACCAAATAACAAAGAGTCTCTTGTGCCCCCCAACACACCCAATGCAATGGTAAATTGTATACGTGCGCTAGTTCAAGGAAGAGATGGTGATACCAGTGCAATATGGATGGTAGATATAGGTTTTTGTAATCTTAAAATATAAAAACAGCAAGGTAGAAAGTAACAAAAGTGAGTAAAAATGGTGTTTCAATGCTTGGAAACAAGGCCTAGGTTTCATACTTTCACTAGTGCAAATTCTCTCAAACAATGATAACATAATTAGATCATATGGCAATCCCTCAACGTGCGACAAAAGTCACTCCAAAGTTCCTATCACAGAGAACATAAGATGAAATTGCTTGAGAGGGTACGAAACCACCTCAAAGTTATTCTTTCCGATCAATCCATTGAGCTATTCCTATAAGTGTCACAAACAACCCTAGAGTTCGTAGTAAAATAACACCATATGACACACATCAATCAACCCCAATGTCACCTAGATACTCCAATGTCACCACAAATATTCATGGGTCAATTATACAATATGCATCAAATAAATTCAGATTCATAATATTCAATCCAACACAAAATAACTTCAAGAGTGTCATGGGGAATCCACGGCCACCTATAGGGCTACGAGCCCCTTTCTGGTTCGGTGGGGGGGGGTAGCACATTGCACAAAGAGCGGAGGAGCATGAGACAACACGACAGAGATCACACGGGTAGTTTTTACCCAGGTTCGGGCAGCCGTGAGGCGTAAAACCCTACTTCTGCTTCGGTGGATTGATGGTGGAATATGGTGGAAAACTTAGAGCTCTTGCATGGGAGGGTTGCCTTGGGACGAGAACGGCTACGCGCGAATGAGTGCACAAGGGCCCGAATCCTTTCTATGGTTGCCATGGGCCTCCTTTTATAGATCAAGGGGTCACCACAATGGCAAATCAGTCATTACGCACTGATTAGATAGCAAATAGTGTTATCATACCTAACTCTGCAGGCTAATAGAGCGCATTAAATGCGCTGCTCAACGTCACATCATAGCTTGCCTGACAGGCTCTACTGGGCCGTTTCACCAGCTTGGCGCCTGCTTGTTCGACACGTCGCAGGACAGGTGTCGCTTGTAGGTATTTTCTATAGGAAGTGGCTGCCATGTGGCATTTAGCAACCACTTAGTCACCTTGGAGCTTGACACCGCACTGATCGATGACGTACGTCGTGGTGAGGTGGTGCAGTGAAGTGCCTTGCCTTCGCTAGTCCC
>NC_041383.1:485727529-485746960 GCF_002162155.2 Triticum dicoccoides | reverse complement strand
TGCCAGGCAGGGAAGGTTTTTTCCTTAGTAGTATCTTGTCCTTCTTGCTAGTCTTGGCTATCTTGATCTGTGCTTGGGTCCTTCAAGGGAATCAGTGCATCTTCCTTGAGTTGATCATGGTGTTGTGAACTTGTCCTCGTGCCTGTGCACAGTGTGGGCAATGGACCCAGGGTTTGTTGCACCGACAGAAGCCCCCGGACCTGGCACGAACACGCTGCTGGGCGTCATCGGGGTAGGCCCTAATTAGTGCACATGCAAGAGTGCTGAGGTGGCTTCGTCCCTTGAGATCTTCTTTGCTTCTTCATTATCTTGAGGCCGGGCGAGTTTCTGGTTTTTTTGCATGTTGCGTGACACCAATGGTGGTGGGACCATTCTTGTAATGACCCGTGAATGACTTTAAAGCATGGGTGGGTAACCGACAATTCACTCTTGCCACCACGCCCTTACCCTTAGCCACATATGCCACATGCATCAAGTGGGGTAGGTAACGGGGGCGCATGGTGCGGAGGGGTGTCAAGGCAGGGGCCCGGTGTTCTGGAATTGGTGGAGGAGGGCGGTGGTTACTCGTCGGGGAATCAGCCCCCAGCCCCCAGCTCGCCTATAAAAGGGGGAGCGGGGGAGGAGTGGAGGCATTCATCCACATTCCTCTCTTCCTCCATCTTGCTTCGTCTTGAGTATGCTGGAAGGGAGAGACCGAGGCCGGGCCCCGGGCCCAAGCTTGGATCTTTGCATGGACCTTAGGGGAGCGCTCGGGCAGCACGGTGGTAGCACCGGAGGTGGCGAGTCTGGTGCGTTTGTTGTCGGGCTGCCCGTAGCTTCAACTCTAGTGGGAGGCAACACAAATGACACCACGCCGAGGACCACAATGGGTGCAAGGCACGGTAGTCGGCTGTGGCCCATTTCTCCTTTCCCCGCAACGTCGAAGAGGGGTCGCAAGACGGTTTCGCCATTAGCCAAGGCAAATCTGAGCCCCCCTCAGCACCGTCTGGTTGTCGGGCAGGAGGGCTTTTTTGCTTCCACACACGCTTTCCGAACATGCGGTGATCTCTAAGGTCGGGACCATTGGGGACGACCATGCTCTCCGTGGAATTTCTCGGAGAGCACGGTGTTCGTCCCGGTTGCCGTGATGGGGTCTTCGGATGGTAGCGGTAGGGGGAGGGGGGTAGCGGAAACCCACAACACGCCAAGAACGGGGGCGATCATTCCGGCGAGTCATGTTTGCCGGTGACTCCGCCACCCTCGTCCGGGCTTCCTTCAGCGTCACCCTCTGTGCCTGCCCTCCGGTTTCTTGCTTCTTGTTGGGAAGCGGAGCTGCCCTGATCCTGGGGAGGTGCCGAATCCCACCCAGTCCCGCCCCCTGCCTCGTTGGTCCCTCCCTGTAGGAGATGGACAAGGGCAAAGGCATCATGGGGCACTTATCTTTTTTCAATCTTAAATCTGTAGGCACTTGCCAAATTTTAGTTCAAATAATGTAATCTCTCGAATCCATGTTTGTACCCTGTAAGGTTTGTACTTGTTTGAAGCATATGAATGAAAAATATAAACCTTGTTGGGTACTCATGCATATATATGACCATGCATAGGTGGAATGCCTCCATATTTAAAACAAATGAGTTTCCCTGGCAGACTATCCTGCCGGTACCATCTATTTGGCTGCCGCGGAGCTAAGCTTGCTAGGAACAAATCGTAATGAGGGACTATCCCCCCACCAACTTCTCTTCATCAAAGGTCACTGCGACCATCCTGACCGAAGCAATGTTTGAGTAAAAGGGTGGGAGCACCTAAGTTTCAAAAAGTGGCGAGCTTTTCCTATGCACAAGTCTACACTTACAAAACACGTATGGACAAGGGATAGAACTTATCTGTTTGGCCTGCCAGAGATCGCAGTGCTCGCTTGTTTTCTCATCTCCTCTTGGGGATTGAATCAACGGCAGGAGCCTGTAGATTATGCAGATGAAAATGATGCCAGATGCAACCTTATCTATATGAGGATGCTATGCTCATGATATGCTTATGCATGCATGCAACCTGTCGGGCCCCCCCAGCACTTCATTTATTTCTCTGTTGCTCAGGGTCTACACCTGGCTTTGTACAAGGGGTTACATGCAACTGAGGCAAGGCCTATACAGAAGGGTGGCTGCCGGGAAGGGCCCGACAGCTGTGCCTTATGGGTAGAACTTGCGGAGATGCTCAATATTCCACGAGTTCTGCAATTTAATACCATCTCCGGTCTCCAAATAGACTGCGCCAGGGCTGGTGACTCGTACTAACCGGTAAGGGCCTTCCCACTTTGGCATCAACTTGTTT
The DNA here is from genome assembly GCF_002162155.2 of Triticum dicoccoides. NCBI lineage: Eukaryota > Viridiplantae > Streptophyta > Magnoliopsida > Poales > Poaceae > Triticum > Triticum dicoccoides. Next base: position 485,744,653 of record NC_041383.1, on the reverse strand, counting down.
GCACCCTTGGCGGACTGAACGCGCCTAACGACAAGGTGGCTCCGGCGGGTTGATGTAGATTAAGCTACATGGGTGGCGACTTACGCACACCTGTTTCCATCAGTAAGCGGGCGCAGACGCCGGTGCGTGATGGTGCTGACGTACACTTCAGAGGCACAACCCGACACCACCTTTGCTGCACATAAAAATATATAGACCAAAGTAATTGTTCTTTGACAAAAAATAAATATATGCCAAAAAATATACTTAGAAGGATGTCACCGGATTTTATTTTTTTTCGGGTTTTTTGGTGAGATGACTGACGGTACATGAATTAGTCAGCTTAAGGTGCAGCAGCAGTCAAGCCCACATGGTGTAACCGCGGAGTTGCAGGAGTCGCCAGTTTTAGCACTGAATAAGTTGTTGATGACGCAGTTCCTCAGCATGCTTATGGGCAAGTGCGGGTCAGCGAACCACGGCGGCGGCAGAATTGAGGGTGCTCGGGGCGTTCAGTGACCCGGAGCAGAGGAGGAGTTGTGGCCACGCAGTAGAGGTGGAGACGGCTCAGCGGCACGGTCGGAGTGGCTGGTGCAGGTAGCAGGTGAACAACTCACTCAACCACGGACGACCAACGTGGCCTCGCCCTTGCAGACTTTCTTGAAAGAGACTATGCATGCTCGATGTAGTCGGGCTGAGTAGAACTACATGGAATTCCTTGCTGCTTCCAATATTCAGCTTTCTTCTTTTTGAGATGACTGCGATGGTCTCTGTGGCTTCTTCCTGGATGCAGGCTTGACGTGCAGCAGCGTGACGCCTGCCCCAGCGAGGCCGTCTTGCAATGAGGTGAGTTCGAGGCGGATCATAAGCTGGCGACTCACAGAGGAGCAGGCGTGGCGGATCGACCCAGGCGGGTTTGGCACAACGGTGAACTGGCCGGGTGACTCTTGGCGAGGTCCTACAGTGCGTGCGGAGGCGTATCACGGATGAGGTGAACGATGAGGTCATGAAGGTGACGACTCTTGGCATCAGCTTGAGGTGCCCGCATGAGTCGAGGCGGAAACCGCGGTCGTTGCGGCCAAGCAGTGCGGGAGGAGCGACGGCTCGACGCGACGCCTCCAAGCAAGGCAGAGGTGGTCGCTGGCTCTGGCTGCAGCTTAGGGATGGCTCTGACGGAGAACAACGACTCGGAACGGAGGCGCGACGGCCTCCAAGTCAGATGGTGTATTAGTGAGGTGGGAAACAGAGACCGGGGCTGGAGAGAGCGCCGGCGGGTCAGAGGCAGCACAGCTAAGGTGGAGCGAAGAAGCTCATGGCGGCTCAGTGACTTGGAGGTGAAGGTGGGTCGGTGAATGCGGCGGCTCTTAACACGACGTGAGGCGGTGATGGCTCGGCGGGCCACGGCGACAGCGAGGCCACGGGCGCGGTGACCCGGCAGAAGGCTTAAGGCGGAAGCGAGGTGAATCGATGAAACAGGTTGACGGAGGAGTCCGAGCCCGTGGATTTCCTTTACTTTGACTGTTTTCATTGACCCAGCTCGTACTAGTAATCCGCTCGATGATCGATAGAGAACAGCGGATCAACATCGGGAACTTTTTGTCCATATCGATGGAAACTGTAATTTGACAGCTTGTAGGACTCGATGAAACCAATCTTCCGTCAGTTTTGACATATCGCCTTGCGTTGGCGACGTACAGAACGCCAAACCCCAATTTTTCTGAAACTTGAACCGGCAGTGGTGATGGCTTAATTCCAGATCGAGTAGAGATGGACAAGGCGCAGCTATAAAGGCAAGGCGGAAACACTGCTTGGGGATGAACTGCCGCGGCAGAGTCGCCCTGGCAAGACAAGGCGATGGCGTAACTCTAATTCTTCTGTGACCGATTACGCCGATGCAGATCCTTCTGAACTGAAACTTCTTTCATCCGGAAAAATTGCAAACCTCTTGATCCCTAGTTAAGATCCCTTCAAGAACTCATCACCACCGTGCGCAGGCCCCATGGTGGGCGCCAACTGTCGTGGAATTAACATGTCAGATGTCCTTAGTGTCAGGACTTAGTCGCGAGGCCAACACATCTATGTGGTAGCTTGAGAGGGGTTGATCAAGACGAGAGACGTAACACGCAAGACAAGGATTTAGACAGCTTCGGGCCCCGGGAAACATCATCCGGTAATAACCCTACATGCTGTTTGTGGCTAGGTCTCATTATGCTCATGAGAGGAGTCGCCGTAAGCCAGCTCCCCCTTTGTGTCTAGCCCTAGAGATTGTTCTTGTTGCTTGTCCCTCTTTGGGGAGCCCTGCCCCTCCTTATATAAGTTAGGGGCGGGTTACATGTGGAGTCCAAATAGGATTAGGACTAGCCTATCTTGTGCTACAAGCCGGATACAAGTCCGGGTCTTGATTCCTTGTAAGGGAGATATTCCTCACGCCTTTCCTCTTAAGCCGGCCTATCATAACATAAGCCGGCCTTCTGGGCCTTGAGCCTCCTAGGCCCCCGGGTCTTGTCGCTCCTCTTGTCCGCTTTCCAGGTCACCCATAAGTCGCCAGGATCGGGCGGGTCATTTAGTGTGTCGTCCAGTCACGGCGGGTCGTTAGTGAGTCGCCAAGTCCGGCCGGGTTATACTTCCGGCAAGGTTACACCGCGGGGTATATCCCCGACAGGGCATGAACCCTGCGGTTGTGATACCGCCACATGGCTTGCTGATAGCGTGCAGCACACGTAGCAGCCCGGAGATGGTTCTTCTCGAGTAGCATAACATCGTCACGCTGGTACTGATCTTGTGCTACTTCATCATAGGCAAGCACTCGAGTGGACCCGTAAATGAGTTCAATGGGGATAACTGCTTTTACCCCATAGACTAGGGAGAAGGGAGTCTACTCGGTAGCTCGATTTGGTGTCGTTCTGAGGGACAAAAGAACCAGAGGCAGCCCATCGATCCATCGCCTGCCGCACTTCTGCAGCTTATCAAGTGTTCTTGTCTTGAGTCCGCGTAGCACTTCAGCGTTCGCCCTCTCAGTGTCCATTACTTCTGGGATGTGCAACAGAGGCAAATGAGGTCTTTCTTCCAAGGGCATGAACATATTGCATGAAGGCGCGCCTCGTGAATTTGTTGCTGTTGTTAGTGATGATCCGGGTAGGAACGCCGAAGCGGCACACCAAATCTTTCAAGAACTTGATAGCTGACTGAGCAGTCACCTTTCTCATGGCAGTTACTTTAGGCCACTTTGTAAACTTGTCAATTGCAACGAACAAGAATTCAAAGCCGCTGGTAGCTCGGGGGAAAGGACTGAGGATATCGAGCCCCCAGACCGAAAATGGCCATGACAAAGGGATTGTCTGAAGAGCTTGTGCAGGCAGATGGATGTTCTTGGAACGGAAGTGGCAGGCTTCATACTTGGTGACTATCTCGACCGCATCTTGGATGGCTGTGGGCCAATAGAATCCTTGCCGAAATGCTTTCCCAACTAATGCCCTTGATCCAATGTGGGAGCCGCACATGCCTTTGTGTATCTCCGCCAGCAGTTCCTTTCCTTCTTCCCGGTAGATGCACTTCAATTTCACACCATTGGGCCTTCTTTGTACAGAGTGTCATCGACAAACTGGTACATACTAGCCCTCCGGGCTACTCTTTCAGCTTCATCTTGCTCATCGGGAATTTCTCCGGTTTGGAGGAATTGGATTATGTGCCTTGCCCAAGTTGGAGCCTGGGGCTCAGCAACAAGGACTAACGGCACCTCCCTGCTCGTAGGGATGCGTTCCTCGACCACGGGTACCAGTGGTCCGACAGGAGGGTGCAACCCGGCAAGTGATGGGGAGTTTTTTCCGGCAGGGTCCCTGCCAGGAGCCCCGAGGGGCTCTACCGGGAGAGGCTTACGAGAGTCCATCTTTCTCCTTTTCTAGGCCATTGTTGCCGGGGTTACGGAGGGATGAGTAAGATGGAGAACAGAAGTTCCTGGTTCCATAGGAAGCTTTTGTGCAACACACTTTGACAGATGATCAGCTATGTTGTTTTCCACACGGGATACTTGCTCCATTTGCAACCCGTCAAAGCGCTCCGTCAATCTTATCACTTCCTCAAAGTATGCCTCCATCAATGGACTTTGGTAATCCTTGTTGACTGGTCTCACCAAAAGTTGCGAATCTCCTCCAAGATCAGCTTCTGAATTCCCAATTCAACAGCAATCCTGAGCCCGGCAAGGAGCCCTTCATACTCTGATGTATTGTTGGTTTCTTCCTCCCGGGGAAAATGCACCTGGACGACGTACTTCAGGTGCTCGCTAGTGGGAGAAACAAGAAGCATGCCAGCCCCTACACCTTGCAGGGAGAAAGAACCATCAAAATAAATGATCCATTCTTGGGGCGCTTCCTTGCTGGGAATAAATGTTTCCATCACTTATTTGTCAGGGGTTGGTGCCCATTCTACAATAAACTCTGCTAATGCCCTGCTCTGGATTGTTGAGGTGCTCTCAAACTTCAGGCCAAAGTTGGATAACTCCAAAGCCCACTCCGCTATTCTGCCGGCAACCTCAGGGTTCCGGAGTATCCTTTGCAACGGAAAGCGGGTGAAAACCGTAATCTCATGGGCTTGGAAGTAGTGGTGCACTTTCCTTGAGCCATTATGAGGCCAAAAATCAACTTTCACACACTAGAATACCTCGATCTAGTCCCCTACAGCAAGGAGTTGACAAAGTACACTAGGTGTTGCACCACTTTCTTCCTTGACGCGTCCTTGGGGTTGCCCTTGTTGTCGGGCTCCTCTCTGTCCTGATCCTCACCCGGTCCTGCCGGGCTTTGCTTATCCTCGGTTTCCTCTACTTCCCGCTGTGCCACTAGGGCTGCACTCACAACTTGATTGGTTGCCGCCAGGTATAGTAGCAACGGCTCTTGTGGTTTAGGATCTACTAAAGTGGGCATAAAGGACAAGTAGGTCTTCAGATCTTGCAGTGCTGCATCTACCTCTGGGGTCCACTTCATGGGTCCTGCCTTCTTCAAAATTTTGAAGAATGGCAAGGCGCGCTCGGCAGACTTGGAGATGAATCTGCTAAGTGCGGCACACACCCTATCAAACGCCTCACATCTTTAACTGTCCTGGGTGCCTGGATCTGCTCTATACCCTTGATCTTATCTGGATTGGCATCGATCCCGCGATGGGACACAAAGAAACCAAGTAGCTTTCCGGAGGGAACGCCAAACACACACTTCTCTGGGTTTAGCTTCAAGTTGATCTTGCGCACATTAGAAAATGTCTCTTCCAAACCCTGGATGAGGGTTCATTTGTCCTTGGTCTTGACCACAATATCATCCATATAAGCCTCAATATTTCTGTGCAACTGTGGTTCAAAACCAATTTGGACTGCCCTTGTAAAAGTAGACCCGAGACTTTTTAACTCAAAAGATATGCGCACGAAGCAGTGCATACCGCATGGGGTGATGAAGGAGGTGTCCCTCATCTTCCTTGGACATGAATATCTGATGGTACCCAGAATATGCATCCATAAAGGAGAGCAGATCACATCCAGAAGTGGAGTCCACAATCTGGTCGATGCACGACAAGGGGAATGGGTCCTTTGGGCAAGCCTTGTTCAAATCCGTGAAGTCAATGCAAAGCCTTGACTTCCCATTAGCCTTGCACACAACCACTGGTTTGCTAACCATGTTGGATGCAGTACTCCCTTGACCAAACCAGCTGCCTCAAGCTTCCTAATCTCCTCGGCAATAAATTGTTGTGCTCCAAGGCCTACTTCCGTACCTTCTGCTTGACGGGTCAGGCATGTGGGCAGATAGCAAGGTGGTGCTCGATTACCTCCCTGGGAACACCGGGGATATCAGACGGTTGCCAGGCAAACACATCGATATTCGCCTGCAGGAAGGCAACAAGAGCGCTTTCCTATTTGTCATCAAGAGTGGCGCTGATAGTAAAGGTACCATCAACGCCAGCCAGCCCTGCCAAGACCTTCTTCACATGCGGTGCAGCAACCTTGGCCCTCTTGCTATTGGAACACACCGACACGTCATCAATGGGTGCCGTGCACTCGGTAGGGGCACGCTTCCCGGATACCTTACCGGAGTCCCTACAATCCTTCTTCTTTCCTTTACTTTCCTTGGAGGGCACTGTTGCTTCGGCAGCCTCTCCCGTGATAGTGTCCCGATACATCTTATACATGCATCATCGCGTCTTTCTTATCTGATGGAATGGAAATGACGTCCATTGGGCTAGGCATCTTCAAGGTGTTGTAGGCATAGTGGGATGCCGCCATGAACTTGGCCAGGGCAGGACGCCCAAGAATTCCATTGTACGGCAGGGGAGGCCGACGACATAAAAGATAATCTTCTCAGCCCGGTAGTTCAACTCACTCCCAAATGTCACTGACAATGTGATCTTTCCCTTAGGATGGCTCCTGCCGGGATTAACTCCTTGGAACGTGCGAGTGGCCTTAAGCTCTTCCTCTGCTATCTGGAGCTTGCTGATAACATGTGGGGAGATCAGATTCAACCTAGCCCCGCCATTAGCAAGCATCTTTGTGACCTTGAGGTTGCGAATCGTTGGGGAGACCAACAACGACAGGCACCCTACCGAAGTGGTGCGGTCAGGGTGATGCTCCTCATAAAAGATGATGGGCATGCATGACCATTTTAGCGGTTTCCGTGAACTTGCCACTAGCTACATGGCATTGACTTCACATGCCCACTGTTTAAGTTGGCGGTGAGAGGAGTGCAAAGATGCACCCCCCATCAATGGACAGGGCGTCGATGGCCCTCTGGAATTCCTGCTCACTGGTTTCTTCTTCATCTCCTTCATCACTTCCTGCATCACAATCCTCTTTCTCTCTGCCCCTGGAGGGCTTCCCTTGGTTCTGAGGAGCTTTGTCGGGGCGATTTGCTTCACTGCCCCAGCCCTTACCGCCAATATCGTTCTGACCTCTTTCCTTATCTCGCTTCTCATATTCAGCCCTCTGCTTCTTGATGAGTTTCTCAACTTGATGACACTCTTGGAGATCGTGCCCCTTGGTCTGATGGATCTTGTAGTATGGCCCATCACTCTTCCTAGCTTTCTCGGCAGCCGTGGCCTCTCGACAGTCAGCGCACATGGCAACTTCCTTGCTGGGGGCTTCGGCTTTTGCCTTCTCGCCAGTACTAGGCATGCCCAATCTCTCAACCGTCATCACTGCCTTATCCTTGCGCTTCTTGTTGAGCTTCTTACTCATCTTCTTCTTCTGGCTAGTGGTCTTGTCGTCATCTTTGGAGTTGATGTCGAGGCAATCCTCCTCTCCAGGAAGTTTCCTCCCTTCCTCCACCCGAGCACATTTGTCCACCAAGGTGTACAACTCCTTCACAGTCTTGGACAGCTTGACTTCATCTTGGAATGTATCCTTCGGTTGCGCACATTAGACTGAAAGGCGGCTATCACAGCTACCGGGTGGATGTCCGGGATATTCCTATGAACTCTACTGAACCTTTGCAAGTACTTCCATAGAGTTTCCTTCATTATGCTGGACACTACTGGAATCAGGGAATTTGCCGTCTGCCATCTCTTTGTCATCCGCTAGCGGACGACAAAGAGGGTCTTTGCCATCAGCCATCTGCTTTCTTTGCCGTCTTCCACCTAACAGACTAACATCATATTTATTGTTGTCTGCTTTCTTTGCCGTCCGCTGCTGATGGCAAAGGCCCCTTTGCCGTCAACCTCAGAAAGCAGACGGCAAATTGGCTCTTTGCCGATCCTTACTTTGCCGGAGCCTTTTGCCGTCCCCGGCAGACGGCAAAGACCTTTGTCTTCCGCCGTTCCTGCCTTTGCCGTCCGCCATGGCTGATGGCAAAGTAGCTGATTCCTGTAGTGGGAGGAGCTGCAAATCGTTGGGCTGCCCTAGTTCTTGATGGCCTCCCGTAAAGGCGCCAAGGAACTCATGGCATAGGTCAGCCCAGGACGAGATGGAGTTCTCCGGCAAGTGCATCAACCAAGACCTCACATTAGACTTAAGTTCCAAAGGGAAATAATTGGCGAATACCTTCTCTTCTCTTCCTCCGGCAGCCTGAACAGCGATGGTGTAGATGTTCAAGAAGTTTGCCGGGTTCAATCTTCCATCATACTTCCTAGGTATCTCTGGCTTGAACGTGCGAGCGGACGACTAACGGACTTGCCGTAGATCATGGGTGAAGGCAGGGCATCCGACCTTGAAAGGTAGGTACCCGCTATCTCTGAGCGTGGGCTCGTCGACATTGGGGCCGTCACACCCGTTGGGTTGATGGTGGTCGTCATGACGCCGCATGATGATTGTGCGCGCGGCTTCCCTCTGCCTGTCCTTCGGGGCTCATCGTGGTTCTTGCCATGCTCGAGGATCAGAGGAAGCCATGGAGACTTCATCAGCCTCTTGGATACGTGGATCCCGTACAGCCTGCCGATGTGGGGACTACATCATGGGGGCAGCCCCTTTCGTGCGGCCAGCCGCACGAGCCATTGCCGTTGCTTGGGGAGGCCGAGGTGGGCCAGCCTGCTGTGATCCTCCTGCCTTAGCGAAACCAATCAAGCTTTGGATAGTGGCTTGCCACTCATCCATCTGATCAGCCGCTTGTTGGAATCTCAACAGCAACTGGGCCCGCGCCATGGCTTCGGAGGCGGTGCTTGGCAGGGGTGAAGATGATGAAGACCGCTGCATCGCTTGGCTCCTGATGGCGCCGGTGGCAACCACGTCATGTCCTTGCTGCCGTGAAAAGCCGTTTGGATAGCGCGGTCACACAACAGAGGTGCTTGAGGGCTGGCGGCTCCATCGACCACAATAGCTGGCCTGGCTTGTCCTGGAGGCAGCGCGTGCCTCGCAGCCGTACCCGTGGCGGGGGCGGCCGGAGGGTTGTGATTCGCCTCAGAACGAGCATCACCACTGCGGCTGTGCCCTTCGGCAACGAGAGAGGGTGCATGTAAAATAATCCCCCCACTCATACCTCGAGGAGCGTGTCCATTGAGATCTTGTTGATGCTAACCTTCCCCGGTGCCTCTTGCTTCTGCTTCGGCCACGGGGATGGTGGTGACAACCCCTCCCACGACGTCCACGTCTTCACGCGCCCCCTCATTTCCCACGATATTGGCGTTCGCGAGCGGCGGAGCTTTTGAGGTGGACGGGTGATTCGCAGCTCCGGGCTTCTTCTTAGGCGCCATAGTCGACGGAGCCGCCGACGATGAAAATGGCAATGAGGATGACGCGCTGCTCACGCTTTCGGGTTCGCGCAAGTGATCCCCGTACCTGGCGCGCCAAAGATGTCGTGGAGAATCCACAGCCACTTATGGGGCTACGAGCCCCTTTCTGGTTTGGCGGGGGGATGGCACATTGCACAAAGAGCAGAGGAGCATGAGATAACACGACAGAGATCTGACACGTCTTCGTCATATCTATATTTTTGATTGTTCCATGCCAATATTCTACAACTCTTACATACTTTTGGCAACTTTTTATACTATTTTGAGACTAACATATTGATCCAGTGCCCAATGCTAGTTCCTATTTGTTGCATGTTTTTTGTTTCGCAAAAAATCCATATCAAACGGAGTCCAAACGGGATAAAAACTGACGGAGATTTTTTTGGAATATTTATGAATTTTGGGAAGAAGAATCAACGCGAGACGATGCCTGAGGGTGCCATGAGGCAGGGTGCGCGCCCCAGGGGGTCAGACGCGCCCTGGGCCCTCGTGGCCACCCCGTAAGGCGGTTGGTGCCCTTCTTTCGCCACAAGAAAGCCAATATCCGGATAAAAAGCGTGTCCAAATTTCAGACCAATTGGTGTTACGGATCTCCAGGAATATAAGAAACGGTGAAAGGCCAGAATTTGGAACACAGAAACAGAGAGAGACAACGAGACATATCCAATCTCGGAGGGGCTCTCGCCCCTCCCACGCCATGGAGACCATGGACCAGAGGTGAAATCCTTCTCCCATGTAGGGAGAAGGTCAAGGAATAAGAAGAAGAAGGGGGGATGTCTCCCCCTCTCTCCCGGTGGCGCCGGAACGCCGCCGGGGGCATCATCATCACCGCGATCTACACCAACACCTCCGTCATCTTCAACAACATCTCCATCACCTTCCCCCATATATCTACAGCGGTCCACTCTCCCTCCACCCGTTGTACCCTCTACTTGAACATGGTGCTTTATCCTTCATATTATTATCCAATCATGTGTTGCCATCCTATGATATCTGAGTAGATTTTTGTTTTCCTATCGGTAATTGGTGAATTGCTATGATTGGTTTAATTTCCTTGTGGTTATGTTGCTGTCCTTTGGTGCCCATCATATGAGCGCGCGCGTGGATCACACCATAGGGTTAGTTGTATGTTTATAGGACTATGTATTGGAGGGCAAGAGCGACAGAAGCTTCAACCTAGCATAGAAATTGATGCATACAGGATTGAAGGGGGACCAATATATCTTAATGCTATGGTTGGGTTTTACCTTAATGAACATTAGTAGTTGCGGATGCTTGCTAATAGTTCCAATCATAAGTGCATACAATTCCAAGTCAGGGATGACATGCTAGCAGTGGCCTCTCCCACATAAAACTTGTTATCTATCTAGTAAAGTAGTCAATTGCTTAGGGACAATTTCGCAACTCCTACCACCACTTTTCCACACTCGCTATACTAACTTTATTGCATCTTTATCTAAACAGCCCCTAGTTTATATTTACGTGCTCTTTATATTCTTGCAAACCTATCCAACGACACCTGCATAGTCCTTCTAGTTTCATACTTGTTTTAGGTAAAGCGAACGTCAAGCGTGCGTAGAGTTGTATCGGTGGTCGATAGAACTTGAGGGAATATTTTTTCTACCTTTAGCTCCTCGTTGGGTTTGACACTCTTACTTATCCAAAGAGGCTACAATTGACCCCCTATACTTGTTGGTTATCAAGACCTTTTTCTGGCGCCGTTGCCGGGGAGTTATAGCGTGGGGCGAATATTCTTGTGTGTGCTTGTTTGCTTTATCACTAAGTCGATTTTATTTGCTGTTCTAAGTTGTTCTCTATCTTTACTTATGGATATCGAACACGAAATACCAAAAAAATTAGGTTTAATTGCTACTCATGGAGAAGGGGAACCTCCTAAAACCCTCTATGCTCATTATGTGATAGATATTATGTACTACTTTGATAATCCTGAGAAAACCCCATTCAATTATGTTATGGGAGACACGTTGGATCAACGTGAATACTTTAGGGATTATCGCTTGACACAAAAAGGGAAACTATTATGGGATTAAATTTATATGTTGTATTGGTATGCTAGGCAACTATGCTTGAGATATGATTATACTTGTTGCTCTAGGATGGAGGCTCCACACCTTCCCTTTTCATGCAAATTTAATGATAATGAAAGCTTAGCTTCTTATGCTAATGGTATATATGATTACTATGATGTGGAACAAATAGAAGAATTCGTTGCTTTTATGGGTGCTTATGAAATTGAATCTTTGTTTAAAGAGTGTGAAAATCTTGATGAAGCTGTTTACAGACCTGAAAATTTTGCTATACTTAAATATTGCTATGATAATTATGAATTCAATTCCGATATTGATGATTTTATTGAGAGAATCTCCGCTGTCCAAGAAGAGACTAATATTTTGCAGGAGTCTATGGAAGAAGGAATTGATGAAACTGTGGGCTCATTGGATGAAAAAGATGATGAGGAGAGTGAAGAACAAAAGGAGGAAAGAGTGGATTAGCTACATGTGCCCACCTTCTAATGAGAGTAACTCTTCAACTCATACATTGTTTAATGCCCCTTCGTGGTTACCGAAGGATGATTTCTATGATGATTGTTATGATCCCGTTGATTCTTTTGAAATATCCCTTTTTGATGATGCTTGCTATGCTTGTGGCCAAGATGCCAATATGAATTATGCTTATGGATATGAACTTGCTATAGTTCCTTATGTTAAACATGAAATTGTTGCTATTGCACCCACGCATGATAGTCCTATTATCTTTTTGAATTCTCCCGACTACACTATATCGGAGAAGTTTGCCCTTATTAAGGATTATATTGATGGGTTGCATTTCACTACTACACCTGATGATTTTGATAGATATAATATGCATGTGCTTGATGCTCCTACTTGAAATTATTATGAGAGAGGAACTATATCTCCACCTCTCTATGTTTCCCACATGATAAAATTGCAAGAAATTGTTTATACTATGCATTGGCCTTTACTATGTGTGCATGAATTGTTCTTTTATGACATGCCGATGCATAGGAAGAGAGTTAGACTTCGTTGTTGCATGATATATGTTACTTTGTGCTCACTACTAAATCAAAAATCATTGTTAATTAAAATTGGCTTTGATATACCTTGGGATCCGGGTGGATCCATTACTTGAGCACTATATGCCTAGCTTAATGGCTTTAAAGAAAGCGCTGCCAGGGAGACAACCTGGAAGTTTTAGAGAGTCATTTATTTATGTTGTGTGCTTTTATAAAGTTTAAGAATAAAAATAGTGTGCCAAGATTTACCTTTAGGATGTTTACATTGCTTGTTGGTTTGTGCGGTGCAAAACAGAAACTTTGGCTGTAGTGCGCAATTTTACATTTTTTACTGGAACGTCAAACGGTTCTGAAACTTTTTGCACTGTCTCTATATATAAATTGTTTATTTTTCCTAATTGTTTTAGAATTTTTGGAGTATGATAGGTATGGTGAATGTTCAGATTACTACAGACTTCCCTGTTTAAGACAGATTCTGTTTTTGATGCATAGTTTGCTTGTTTTGATGAAACTATCAATTTCTATCAGTGGATTAAGCCACGGAAAAGTTATATTACGGTAGCTACAACGAAAAAACAAAATATGAATTGGTTTGCAACAGTACCTAGAGTAGTGATTTGTTTTATTATACTAACGGAGCTTACCGAGCTTTCTGTTGAGTTTTGTGTGGATGAAGTGTTCGAAGATCGAGGAGGCCTCGATATGAGGAGAAGGAGGAGAGGCAAGAGATCAAGCTTGGGGATGCCCAAGTCACCCCAAGTAAATATTCAAGGAGACTCAAGCATCTAAGCTTGGGGATGCCCCGGAAGGCACCCCATCTTTCTTCAACAAGTACCGATATGTTTTCGGATTCATTTCATTCATGTGATATGTGCAAATCTTGGAGCGTCTTTTGCATTTAGTTTTCACTTTTATTTTATGCACCATGCTGGTATGAGATAGTCCATGGTTTATTTATAGAATGCTCATTGCACTTCACTTAAATCTTTTGTGTATGGCTTTATAGAATGCTTCATGTGCTTCACTTATATTATTTGAAATTTGGATTGCCTGTTTCTCTTCACATAGAAAACCGCCATTTGTCGAATGCTCTTTTGCTTCACTTAAATTTGTTAGAGCATGGGCATATCTTTTGTAGAAAGAATTAAACTCTCTTGTTTCACTTATATCTATTTAGAGAGATGATAGGAATTGGTCATTCACATGGTTAGTCATAAAATCCTACATAAAACTTGTAGACCACTGAATATGATATGTTTGATTCCTTGCAATAGTTTTGCGATATAAAGGTGGTGATATTAGAGTCGTGCTAGTTGAGTAATTGTGAAACTGAGAAATACTTGTGTTGATGTTTGCAAGTCCTGTAGCATGCACGTATGGTAACCGTTGTGTGACAAATTTGAAGCATGGGGTGTTCTTTGATTGCCTTCCTTACGAGTGGAGGTCGGGCTCGCGCGATGGTTACTCCTACCAACCCTTCCCCTAGGAGCATGCGTAGTAGTACTTTGCTTCGAGGGCTAATAAACTTTTGCAATAAGTATATGAGTTCTTTATGACTAATGTGATCCCAGGGATTATATGCACTCTTACCCTTCCACAATTTGCTAGCCTCTACAGTACCGTGCATTGCCCTTTCTCACCTTGAGAGTTGGTGCAAACTTTGCCGGTGCATCCAAACCCCGTGATATGATACGCTCTATCACACATAAACCTCCTTATATCTTCCTCAAAACAACCACCATACCTACCTATTATGGCATTTCCATAGCCATTCCGAGATATATTGCCATGCAACTTCCATCATCATCATATACATGACTTGAGCATTCATTGTCATATTGCTTTACATGATCGTAAGATAGCTAGCATGATGTTTTCATGGCTTTTCCATTTTTTGATGTCATTGCTACGCTAGATCATTGCACATCCCGGTACAACGCCCGAGGCATTCATATAGAGTCATATTTTTGTTCTAGTATCGAGTTGTAATATTGAGTTGTAAGTAAATAAAAGTGTGATGATCATCATTATTAGAGCATTGCCCCGATGAGGAAAGGATGACGGAGACTATGATTCCCCGACAAGTCGGGATGAGACTCCGGACTTTATGAAAAATAAAATAGGCCAAAGAAGCCCAAATAAAAAAAAGAGGCCAAAGAAGCCCACCAAAAAATAAAAAAAAAGAGAAAATAAAAAAAATAAAAAAAGAGAGAAAAAGAGAGAAGGGGCAATGTTACTATCCTTTTACCGCACTTGTGCTTCAAAATAGCACCATGTTCTTCATATAGACACTACTAGGGAAAACCATAGTAGTAGCACGGGTGGCCGCTCTACTAATAAGGCGCTACAACTAACTTATAGTAGTAGCGCGGTCCGCACTCGCGCTGCTACTGTTTGACAATATCAGCAGCGCTTTTGCAGAACACGCTACTATTAGTTAGCTGCAGCAATTTCCTTGTACCTCACTACTGCTATATCTTCTTTCATCATTTTCCCGTTGTACCCCTTTCCCTTTCGGTTTCAATAAACTGCAATTTTCAGATACTAGGTACTACTAGATATCAAATTCATAAACCATTATAAGTAGTTCCAAATTACTCATCGTGGTTTTAGTTCAAACCACGACGAGTAATTTGGAACAAAGGGAGTACTAGATAACAATTTCATGCATAGTCAACATGCATCCTCAAGCAGTACAAGGTCATATCAACGACGATCATCATATGTAGTTCTAGATGATATCAACGATGATCATCATATGTAGTTCTAGATGATATCGACGACGATCATCATATGTAGTTCTAGATGATATAGCCACACCCACACATATGTAGTTCTAGATGATATCAAAGACAATCATCATCCTCAAGACTGGGCGGTTGGTGTTCCTGATAGTAATTAGGATGGCCTGTCCAACACGAAGATTCTTGCCATCGAGGAATTTCTTCCACCCAACCGAGTTTAAGTGTGTGCGACCGTCTGTGTCCACGCGGAAATTACAGGTTGCGACGGAGCCCCTTGTGGTAAGGCGTAGTCCAGCTGAGCCTTCTTCATCAGGCTCGATACCATAACTCATAGATAGGCTCTTTGACAATTTCTGAATAAGAAAAACATATCAATTAATACATAGCCTCGCACATACTCTTGCAAATAAGTATATATGGATTATCTACACTATTAATAGTTCCTTAGATTCTACACTAATAAGCATGTGATCGAACTCTACACTAAAACATATCATCGACTAGATTCCACACAACATACCATACCATTGGACTCTACACTAAGTATTTCATTGGATAATTTGCATTTGTAAGTAAGACATACCATATCATGTCGATCAACCATGGTACTTGTTAGGCGGGTCACGAATGTCACCCCGACAAAGTCAGCACGTGGCGGAATTATGTCCCACAGGTTGGGCACCTCCTCTTCACTCAGCCTCATTCTTTGAGCTACGATGGCTTCATGAAGTAGGTCCTCATCATCTTCATCGAGTGGGTCCTCATTATCTTCATCATCTTCATGATCTTTGTCATCTTCATCATCTTCCACCAGGTTGATATAAATGACAGCCAGCTTGGGTCTTTGCTCTGAAGGAGAAGCTGATCAACTCACCACCAGTAAGACGCATGCGAGTGAGGAAACGGGCCCGTCCATCTCCTCCAATCTACGACATATTGCGTTCTTTATCGACCTCCATAGTGTACAGCCTCCCAGGAGCCTCAAATGTCATAGTGTCTCCTGTCAGCTTGTTGAATTTCAACCTCACATTGCATGGGACGATCTATGTAAAATAAGCAAAATGACACAATGCAGTAATGCCAACACTAAAAGTAAAATAGTTGTTACATTTCATACAATTTCTTACCGTTGCATGACGAAAACTCGGCTGGAAGTAGATGCCGAACAGCTTGCCAGTTGCATGGCTGCTGGCGCACCTTGACTTGCACAGTCGACATGGTGGTGGTGGTGGCGCCATTTTCCTAAAGCAATATGAGCAAAGGATTAACGATCTTCATAGGAAAGAAAAACAATAGCATGTGCTATTTTTGGTACTTCTTCAGTTATATTTTCATAGTGGAACCCGATCCCAAAAAGTAAACAACAAGCTCTCAATTTGATGAAGAGATTCTTCTGTGAGAAGCAATTTGATGGATAATTATAATCCTAAGATCTAGTAACATACAAGATGACAAGGTATCACCTACGAAACCATTTCAGTGGCACCTATTACCGAAAAAACTATTTGGCCCCTACCAAAGGTATAATCCTAAGATCTGTAATAAGTTATCTACCAAATCAAGGTACCACCTACCAAGACACATTTCATCTAATTTGGCCCCTATTGCCTAAGATAACTAATTAAAAAAACAAGTGGCAAATTTAATTGGGATTAACTTATCACTTGCAAACTAAATACTTGTATCAAAACCAATATCTAGCAGATTACTTGTATGAAAACCAATATCTAGCAGATCACGGTACCACCTACCAAAGCATTTCAACTAAATTGGCACCTACATTTTGCAAAAAATAACTTATTACAAAAAAAGCATCTAGTTATCCATATGAAATTCATAAGCCGTCGCTGAATCTAGGTAGGGCAGCCCTCGGGGGGTGCTGTCGAGGAGGGGGGATGGCGTGGTGACCTCGGTCAGGGGTGCTGACGAGGGGAAGGCCGGTGACTTTCCTACGAGAGGGGGCGACGAATGAGGCCGGCGAGGGGATCGAGGGCGGCCGGCCAAAGGCGCCCGTCCAGAGCTCGAGGGCAGCGACAGAGTGGGTGGCAAGAGGGTGGAGGAGCAGCGGAGGGGCAGCAAGAGGGGGGAGGAGCATTACCAGCGGCAGCGGTGGCGTAGGAGAAACCCTAACCACAGTTGCCGGTGTCGGGCGGAGCG
>NC_041383.1:485720819-485727279 GCF_002162155.2 Triticum dicoccoides | reverse complement strand
CGTTTTGTTTTGCTTTAGAAGTAGCGCGGGTATGGGGAGCACCCTACTGCTAAGACCTATACCAGCAACGCTTTGTCAAGAAAAAACGCTACTGCTAAGTCTAAGCATGTAAAAACATCAAAAATATACATTGGTCATCATTGATCTTTTTGTGTAGAATCTAAATAATCAACATGAATCCGCACTGTACCTGTATAGGTACAGGCGAGGATTCATATTGCAGCCACAAATCCTACACATATAGTTCAATGAAGAACAAGTGCTCGAGATAGTTTGAGAAGTAACATATTTAAGGTGGTAGACATCTGGTTCGCTTAGCATTATGAGACTAAACTTAATTAGTCGCCAGGGGTGATACTCAGTGGCAGCGAGTTTTGGGGAAAAACGCTGCTACTACGTAGTTTAGCAGTAGCGCATCCAGAAGAAGGGCGCTACTACTATATCTAGCTTGGAGGCAACACTGTGGCAATTGTAGTAGTAGCGCTTGTTTCACCTAGAGCACTACTGCTACTGAGCTGTTAGTAGCGCGGTTTCCTGAAGCCCGCTACTGCTAATTAGTAGTAGCGTCTGTTTTTAAACCACGCTGCTGCTTAGATTCTGTGTATAAGGTTTTCCCTAGTAGTGAGAGAGTCTCTTGAGTTATCACTTTCATATACTAGTGGGAATTTTCATTATAGAACTTGGCTTGTATATTCCGATGATGGGCTTCCTCAAATTCCCGAGGTCTTCATGAGCAAGCAAGTTGGATGCACACCCACTTAGTTTCAGTTTGAGCTTTCATACACTTATAGCTCCAGTGCATCCGTTGCATGGCAATCCCTACTCCTCGCATTGACATCAATTGATGGGCATCTCCATAGCCTGTTGATTAGCCACGTCGATGTGAGACTTTCTCCCTTTTTGTCTTCTCCACACAACCTCCACCATCATACTCTATTCCACCTGTAGTGCTATATCCATGGCTTACGCTCATGTCTTATGTGAGGGTTGAAAAGGCTGAAGCGCGTTAAAAGTATGAACCAATTGCTTGGTTGAAACCGGGGTTGTGCATGATGGGAGCATTTTGTGTGACAAAAATGAAGCATGGCCAAACTATATGTTTTTGTAGGGATAATCTTTCTTTGGCTATGTTATTTTGATAAGACATAATTGCTTTATTAGTATGCTTGAAGTATTATTGTCTTAATGTCACATGATAGACTATTGCCTTGAATCACTCGTGTCTTAATATTCGTGCCATGATTAGATTACATGATCAAGATTATGCTAGGTAGCATTCCACATCAAAAATTATCTTTTTATCATTTACCTACTCGAGGACGAGCAAGAATTAAGCTTGGGGATGCTGATACGTCTCCGTCGTATCTATAATTTTTGATTATTCCATGCCAATATTCTACAACTCTTACATACTTTTGGCAACTTTTTATACTATTTTTGGGACTAACATATTGATCCAGTGCCCAGTGCCAGTTCCTGTTTGTTGCATGTTTTTTGTTTCGCAGAAAATCCATATCAAACGGAGTCCAAACGGGATAAAAATAGATGGAGATTTATTTGGAATATTTATGGATTTTGGGAAGAAGAATCAACGCGGGACGATGCCCGAGGGGGCCACGAGGCAGGGGGCGCACCCTGGTCCCTCGTGGCCACCCCGTAAGGCGGTTGGTGCCCTTCTTTCGCCGCAAGAAAGCCAATATACGGATAGAAATCGTGTTCAAATTTCAGCCCAATCGGAGTTGCGGATCTCCGGGAATATAAGAAACGGTGAAAGGCCAGAATCTGGAACGCAGAAACAGAGAGAGACAGAGAGACAGCTCCAATCTCAGAGGGGCTCTCGCCCCTCCCACTCCATGGAGACCATGGACCAGAGGGGAAACCCTTCTCCCATCTAGGGAGAAGGTCAAGGAATAAGAAGAAGGAAGGGGGCTCTCTCCCCCTCTCTCCTGGTGGCGCCGGAATACCGCCGGGACCATCATCATCACCACGATCTACACCAACACCTCCGTCATCTTCACCAACATCTCAATCGCCTTCCCCCATCTATCTATAGCGGTTCACTCTCCCTCCACCCGCTGTACCCTCTACTTGAACATGGTGCTTTATGCTTCATATATTATCCAATGATGTGTTGCCATCCTATGATGTCTGAGTAGATTTTCGTTGTCCTATCGGTAATTGGTGAATTGCTATGATTGGTTTAATTTTCTTGTGGTTATGTTGCTGTCCTTTGGTGCCCATCATATGAGCGTGCGCGTGGATCACACCATAGGGTTAGTTGTATGTTGATAGGACTATGTATTGGAGGGCAAGAGTGACAGAAGCTTCAACCTAGCATAGAAATTGATGCATACGGGATTGAAGGGGGACCAATATATCTTAATCCTATGGTTCGGTTTTACCTTAATGAACATTTTAGTAGTTGCAGATGCTTGCTAATAGTTCCAATCATAAGTGCTTAGAATTCCAAGTCAGGGATGACATGCTAGCAATGGCCTCCCACATAAAACTTTCTTTCGGTCTAGTAAAGTAGTCAATTGCTTAGGGACAATTTCGCAACTCCTACCACCACTTTTCCACATACGCTATACTAACTTTATTGCATCTTTATCTAAACAGCCCCTAGTTTATATTTATGTGATCTTTATATTCTGGCAAAGCTATCCAACAACACCTACAAAGTCCTTCTAGTATCATACTTGTTTTAGGTAAAGCGAACGTCAAGTGTGGGTAGAGTTGTATCGGTGGTCGATAGAACTTGAGGGAATATTTGTTCTATCCTTAGCTCCTCATTGGGTTCAACACTCTTACTTATCGAAAGAGGCTACAATTGAACCCCTATACTTGTGGGTTATCAAGATCACACGGGAATTTTTTACCTAGCTTCAGGCCGCCGCGAGGCATAAAACCCTACTCCTGCTTTGGTGGATTGATGGTGGAATATGGTAGAAAACACAACGCTCTTGCCCGACAGGGTTGCCTTGGGAAGAGAACAACTACACGCGTATGAGTGCACAAGGGTCAGAATCCTTTCTATGGTTGCCATGGGCCTGCTTTTATAGATCAAGGGGTCACCACAGTGGTGCATCAGTAATTACACACTGATTGGATAGCAAATAGTTCTATCATACCTAACTCTACAGGCTGGCAGAGCGCATTAAATGCACCGCTCAACGTCACATCATAGCTTGCCCGGCAGGCTCTGCCGGGCCGTTTCAATAGCTTGGCGCCTGCTTGTTAGACACGTGCAGGACATGTGTTGCTTATAGGTATTTTCTATAGGAAGTGGCTGCCATGTGGCATTTAGCAGGCACTTAGTCACCTTGGAGCTTGACACCGCACTGATCGACGATGTACGTCTTGGTGAGGTGGTGCAGTGAAGAGGCTTGCCTTCGCTAGTCCCGGCAGGCCTGCCAGGACGATTCGCGAGGGGGGGAGGGGGCTTGTTTCCGGGGATAACCTTGTCTCCTCGAGGCTCACCTTCACGGCAGGAGAGGTTTTTCCCTTAGTAGTATCTTGCCCTTCTAGCAAGTCTTGGCTATCTTGTCTGTGCTTGGGTCCTTCAAGGGAATCAGTCCATCTTGCTTGAGTGCATCATGGTGTTGTGAACTTGTCCTCATGCCTATGCATAGTCTGGGCAACAGACCTAGGGTTTGTTGCACCGACAAAGAGCATCCCGAGATTTCTACCGGAGAAAGGAATATCAAAATGCTCATCAACCCCCATGCATAGATTACCCCAATGTCACCACGGGAATCCGCAAGATGATAACCAAAACATACATCAAGTGGATCAACAGAACATCCCATTGTCTCCACGGATATCCCATCAAGACACGTACATCAAGTGCTCTCACATCCAGAGATTCAATCCGACATAACAAAACCTCAAAGGAAAAGACTCAATTCATCACAAGGTAGAGAGGGGGAAAACACCATATGATCCAACTATAGTAACAAAGCTCGCGGTACATCAAGATCGTGCCAAATCAAGAACACGAGAGAGAGAGAGAGAGAGATCAAACACATAGCTACTGGTACATACCCTCAGCCCCGAGGGTGAACTACTCCCTCCTCATCATGGAGACCATCGAGATGATGAAGATGGCCATCGGTGATGGATTCCCCCTCCGGCAGGGTGCCAAAACGGGCTCCGATTGGTTTTTCGTGGCTACAGAGGATTGCGGCGGCGGAACTCCTGATCTAAGTTTCTTTCTGTGGTTTCTGGATTTAAAGGAATGTTTGGCGTCGGTTTCACGTCAGGGGGTCCACGAGTCAGCGACAAGGCAGGGGGCGTGCACTAGGGGGGTGGGAGCGCCCTCCACCCTTGTCATTGACTCGGGACTCTTCTGGCCCAACTCTTGTGCTTCGGGGGCTTCTTCTGGGCCAAAAAAATCACCATACATTTTCAGCTTGTTTGGACTTGGTTTTATATTCCTTTTCTGCAAAACTCAAAAACAAGGAAAAACAGAAACTGACACTGGGCTCTAGGTTAATAGGTTAGTCCCAAAAATAATATAAAATAGCATATAAAACATCCAAGATGGATAATATAATAGCATGGAACAATAAAAAATTATAGATACGTTGGAGACATATCAAGCATCCCCAAGCTTCATTCCTGCTCGTCCTCGAGTAGGTAAATGATAAAAACAATTTTTTTGATGTGGAATGCTATCTATCATATTTATCAATGTAATCTTCTCTATTGTGGCAATAATATTAAAATCCATAAGATTCAAAACAAAAGTTTAATATTGACATAAAAACAATAATACTTCAAGCATACTAGTAAGGCAATCATGTCTTCTCAAAATAACATGGCCAAAGAAAGTTATCCCTACAAAATCATATAGTCTAGCTATGATCCATCTTCATCACACAAAATATTCAAATCATGCACAACCCTGATGACAAGCCAATCAATTGTTTCATACCTTTGATGTTCTCAAACCTATGCAACTTTCACGCAATACATGACCGTGAGCCATGGATATAACACTATAGGCGGAATAGAATATGGTGGTTGTGGAGAAGACAAAAAGAAGGAGATATTCTCACATCAACTAGGCATATCAACGGGCTATGGAGATGCCCATCACTAGATATAAATGTGAGTGAGTAGGGATTTCCATGCAATGTATGCACTAGAGCTATAAGTTTATGAAAACTCAAAAAAGAAACTAAGTGGGTGTGCATCCAACTTACTTGCTCATGAAGACCTATGGCCATTTGAGCAAGCCCATTGTTGGAATATACAAGCCAAGTTCTATAATGAAAAAACTCCCACTATTATATGAAAGTGACAACATAGGAGACTCTCTATCATGAAGATCATGGTGCTACTTTGAAGCACAATTGTGGAAAAAGGATAGTAACATTGCCCCATCTCTCTTTTTCTCTCTCCTTTTTTTCTCTTTTTTGTTTGGCCTCCTTTTTTTGTTGTTGGCTTCTTTGGCCTATTTTATTTTTCCTCACATGGAGAAATGCTCTAATAATGAAGATCATCACACTTTATTTACTTACAACTCACTAATTAGAACTCGATACTTAGAACAAAATATGACTCTATATGAATGCCTCCGGCGGTGTACCAGGATGTGCAATGACTCAATAGTGACATGTATGAAAGAATTATGAACGGCGGCTTTGCCACAGATACTATGTCAACTACATGATCATGTAAAGCAATATGACAGTGATGAAGCGTGTCATAATAAATGGAACGATGGAAAGTTGCATGTCAATATATGTCGTAATGGCTATGGAAATGCCATAATAGGTAGGTATGGTGACTGTTTTGAGGAAGGTATATGGTGGGTGTATGGTACCGGTGAAAGTTGCATGGTAGTAGAGAGGCTAGCAATGGTGGAAGGGTGAGAAACTACTGGAATCAGGATCTTTGCCGCCAGCTAGCTCTTTGCCATCAGTTGGCTGACGGTAAAGAATGTCTTTGCCTTCAGTTTGAAGAAAGCTGATGGCAAAGAGAGAGCTGACGGCAAAGGTCATGTTTGCCGTCGGCCAGATCTTTTCCGTGTGCTAGCAGACGACATAGAGGCTTTGCCGTCAGCTGGCAGACGGCAAAGAGTGTGGGTGGCCCACTAGCGAGGACCACCTAATGGCTGCTTACATTGCCGTCTGCGAGCGGAAGGCAAAGTTTCCTTGCCATCTGCTAGCAGACGGCAAAGAAAGTGGCCAAACTAGCGTCCGTTAGCTAGGCTCCTTGCCGTTTGCTGGCATACGGCAAAGAACTGTGCCCTAACAAAATTCCAACGATGCTCGACCCATATCTATGTCCCCCCCCCTCTCTCTCTCTCTCCCTCTCTGTCCCGCCCCCATGCCGCCGCCGCCTCGCGCCACCCCCGTCGCAGTGCCGCCCCCGCCACCACGCTGACCCCCTCCTCCACCCCGCGCCACCCCCTCACCGCTCCGCCCCGCCCCCATGCCCGAGCTGCCGCCGC
>NC_041383.1:485679401-485720537 GCF_002162155.2 Triticum dicoccoides | reverse complement strand
TGTCCTTCCCCCTCCACCACTACCGCCGGGTACCGCCCCCTCTTCCAAGATGTCGAAGCGAGGTACGGCGAAAAATTCCCCCCTTCCTCCATTTCTTTCCAGCATGAT
Source organism: Triticum dicoccoides (assembly GCF_002162155.2). Taxonomy (NCBI): domain Eukaryota; kingdom Viridiplantae; phylum Streptophyta; class Magnoliopsida; order Poales; family Poaceae; genus Triticum; species Triticum dicoccoides. The sequence goes on along the minus strand of NC_041383.1, from coordinate 485,720,429 downwards.
TTGTTCCTGTTCTTGGTGCGAATTTGGTGGTGGTTTAGGTTCGTCAGTGGTTCATATGTGGTGTAGAAGATGCTTAGGAATGGAGTTGTACGGGTGTTTTTAGTACCAGTTAGATAGAAACAACAAAGTTTGAATTCAGATTCTATTAAGTGAATAGTGTGACTAGTTGTTAAATTCAGGTTGTATATTGTGTGAACTGAGATTGTTTCAGAATATTGAGTGTGAATCACTTGTTTTTTGTGTACTTTGATCATTGTAGAATGGTAATCTTGCTCGTATATTTAGTTTACAACTATGATGATAATTTGAAAGAAATATCTTATTTCCTTGTTTAAACTACAGGTACACTTTTTGTTTTAGTGAAATCCCATGCCTAATTTCAGTGAGAGTCTGAAGAAGCAAGCAACTAGAATAATTTGCCACTTTGTATTGTTGATATTTTCTCAAGTGATCAGTTCTGGGACGTAGTTCAGTTTAGTTTAGTTGATCTACTTTACTACCTGCACCTTCTTGTAATGACATGCTCACAAATTGATCTATTTTGCCATCTTCTCTCAAGGCCAGTTCAGTTGTAGGCAATAGTTTCCATTTAATTGTCTTCAAGTTCAATTATGGGAAAGATTTTGCAATTCGGTTTAGTTTAGTTAGGGGCAACAGCTGCCATTCAGTACAATTTAGAATTATGCACATGCAAAGGTTGCCATTTAGTGTAACATTCAAGTAAATATGCACAATCTGGAATTTAATAATTCTTGGTTAATATTACCGCATTTATCCTCTAGTGATTTTTTGGTGATGACCACAATATTACTGCTAATGTACCTATGATCAATTTGTGTATGATCAATTTGAAACATGAGCATTACCAATTGGTCTCTTCTGCTGCTTATCAGAGATGGGGGGAGGCTGCCACCGTAGGTTGCGCCCTGCCACACTGGAGTACGAGTTGGATGCTTTTGAGTTCTTCACTATCATACTTGAGAATTCCTCTAGGAGGTAGGTATATAAAAGGAGAGATCTCCCCTTCACCCATCTCTTTATGATAACTCTGCACTTTTCTACATCACTCCTTGACCCACGCTGCAGAGGCTGCCTGACACTTTTATGAAGATGCTAGACGGCCATCGGCCAAAGAATGTGAAGCTGCTACAGGTGGCAGCGGGCTTCGCAAGCATTGGGACGTGGAGGTGGTGATCAGGTATGGACACATGTACGTGTCATGACTGGGAGCAGTTCTACCGTGCCTACGACCTGCGGCACGGGTACTTCCTTATCTTCAGGTACAACAGCGACGCCATGCCCACCGTGAAGGTGTTCAACACGGCTATGTGCCACATGCCCTACCAGGACGATGATGATGCCAGTATGTTCTGCCTCTTCTTCCTCTACATTTGGCTTTGTCTCACATCGATTGTTAATGGTCATTGTTGCATTTGTTCAGGAAATGGGAGCAGCATCAGCGACTCTAGCTACAGCCAAAGCAGCAGCGACTCTGGCTACAGCAAAAGCAGCAGTGAGGATGATCTAGAATGGAGTGGGGAAGAAGAGGAGCAGAGTGGGTATGAGGAGGCACTAGTGCAGGATGCTGCTAACGCGACACTGCGCTCAGAGACCCTTTGAGAAACTGTGTGCGATACAGTAATTAATCACAAACGGTGGTATCAGAGAACCATAAAAAATGTCCAAAACATTTGCGATGACGGATGCATCAAACACGGTTCAGATTTTAGTTGCGTGTGCGTGCAGGGCATATGATTCAGTTCAATTAACTATTTGCGATGAGGAGTAACAAAAGAAACGGGCAGCCAAATGAAGGCATGTGCGATACACAACATACGGTTCACTAGGATGAAATGTTTGTGATTAGGCAACACAAGAACGGTCAGCCAGATCAAGGTGTGTGCCATATATAGCATGTGGTTCACTCGGATGAACTGTTTGTGTTGAGACAAGCGAACATAAACGGTTCAATATAACAAGATGTGTGTAATATGTGGCAAATAGATCTGTAATCAGAAATGTGTGCGAAGACTGATAATAACACAGATGATTGCTTCTAATAAGACGTATGTGATATGCTCTGTCTACACAACATGTATTGGCCATTGGGGGACGGGCGGTCATCCGGATATGCCGTAAGGATGCGAAGAGGCATCCTATATCAGCAAGGACTACCTGTTTCACCAGTAGCTCATCTAAGAGAACTCTCAAGTTAAGTGTGCTCAGGCTGGAGCAGCCATGGGACGGGTGACTGGATGGGAAGTTGTGTTGATGCTAAATTAGCTCATAGGATGGGTCATTCCGGTCATCAAGTGACAAAAATGCCCCATTCCCTCAGCTAATTTAACCTCGAGGTCCTTGATTTTATTTTAATTTTATTTTTAACATATGTTAAAGAAGGTCTATCACATTACTTTTTGACAATGTGTATACGTGGCATACAGTTGATCCACTCGACCTGTTTTTGATGGAATAAGCCGTGTGTGTTGTGGGAAAACTCTTGCTAGTGTACAACCTTTTGCGATTGATGAATTCATCACCGACGGGTTCCCTAGTGTGGTCCGTGTTCATCTCATCATGTGTACGTGTCCTTTCGTCCTTATCTCGCACATCTTGTCACCCCGCTGCCACAGACATTCGAGCACAAGCTTGAGCAGCGCGCGGGGGCATTCTTTTGTCCAACTAGTGCTGAGCCCGTTCCCGCGCAACCGCGCAGGTTCCCACGCAACCGCGCAGGTTCCCACGCAACCGCGCAGGTTCCCGTGCAAGCTTCCCGCCCAACTCGGTGAAATCTCCCAAAATCCCAATGCTTACCAGCCTACTATATAAATCCTCACGACCGGCGAGTCTTGCATTGCATTTTCCCCTCCCTCCCTGTAGCTTATCTCGTCTGCTTCTCCCAAAATCGGCAATGGCACTGGACCGTCATCGTCTCTCAGTCACTCTGCCGTCATCAGAGCATAGCTCCAGCTGGGAGGATACACCACGGCGGCGGCGCAGTCCCCGGCGTAGTATAGTGCGCGCGACATCCCAGTTGGGTCTGCGCGGAACACACACCACACGCTCGGTTGCCGGTGCCCGTCGACAGCTGTTGCCGGCCACCATTGCTGCCACAGCTCCGTCGAAAGCCAAGGCCATCACCCGCTTCGCTGCTGTGGCCATCACCCGCTTCGCTGTCATGGCCATCACCCCACTGTCGGCCAACATGGCCATCACCCGCTCCGCCACTGCGGCCCGAAGGTGGGAGGTGGTGGTCATGGCCGCCACCCCATCATCGTCCGCCGTGGCCTCTAGCCCAGCATCGATCACCGGGATCATCACCCGCTCCGCCACCATCGCCCACGGGAGGGAGGTGGAGGTGGAGGCCCGCATGTGCGACAACGACCTTGCGCGCTACATTGAGTTCCTGCTGGAGGAGGAGGAGCGCCTCGTCGAGCATGCAAAGAGCCTTACCACCGCCATGGCCGCAGCACACGCCGACGCAGAGGGGAGGAATCAGGAGATCTATGAGGAGAACCACCACTTCGAGAGGGGTTGTCTGGAGCGGCAAAGGGCGTTCGAGGTGAGCATCACTGAAGGTGCAGTAGCGGGAGGCACCGTATTACAGTTGTCCAGTTTGTCAGTAGCCTCCTCCTCCTCTTCCACTTACTGAGCGTGCTCGGCAGAGGAGAAGCTGTCGGAAGTAGTACAAAGCCCCTCCGTAGTAGTATTTAGGAGCTATTTTGTTCAGTTCATTTGACTATAGATGTGGTGGAACTGTACAACGTACTTAAAATTAGCTAGTATATATAGTTGAACTAGCTATTTCAGTACGTGGTTGGCAACAATTGAGGAAAAGTTTGGTCGGTTCAGCTGTAAAGTTGTACTGTTTGTATAAATTAACCATGACTGCTTAATCTATGAATGAAATCTATGCTCAATTACTGAATTTTAGTAGCAAAAATTAGATAGTGCTAGTGATTTTTAGCTTCATATTTTCACAAATCACAGTGTTACAAGGATTGACAAATGGCAATGTTACTAGATCAACAAATGTCAATCTTTCCAGTTTGCAAATGGCAATATACCCAATGTGACAGATGCAAATCTTACCAAATTGTCTGTACGTGGTTGCAGACAGGTCATCCAAAAAAGCCGTTTGCGTTAAAGGGGCAGAAATCCTGCTTGCCAAATTTTCTCTTGGCTTAGCGCCAAAGTCTCGCTTTGCATACCTTATTCAATCTGAACTGTTTGCGTTGAAGAGATGCACAAATCCTGTGCAACAAATTTTCCCTTGGCTTATTGCATAAGACCATAGTTCTCACTTTGCATACAGGTGTTCTATCTAAAACGTTTGCGATGAAGAGCTGAACAAATCCTGCTTGGCACATTTTCCCTTGGCTTACTGGGGAAGTTGTCAATGTACATATGAGTGTTCTATCTAAAATGTTTGCGATGTTAGAGTGGCAGCTAGTTGTTTCAAAATGCCTTTGTTGACTGTTATTTGAGTGCGCCTTCTCTCAAAATGGACACAAAAATTACCACATCATGTCGAGTGCCATTCCATGATAGCATGCCAAGTTTCATGAATTTCAGACAAGTTTGGGATTTAGTAGAATTTAAAAACAAAGTATCTCAACGTTTTGCAGACAGTCAATAGTGCTGGTGTTTGAAATTAATTCTCATTTCTTGCATGGGACCTAAGCATGCACCCAAGGACAAATATTTGATTTTTCAACCAATTTATATGCACTGGAGCTTGTGCATGTAGTTCAAATTTGAATTATGCACATAAAATGCCTAGAAAACCCAGTTAATATATAAAAATGTCCAAACGAACCACAAAAAATTCCAAAATTGAACACAACACTCCCGTTGTTCTATGTTGACACTAGAAAATTTTTGAAAGTAGGAAACGAGTATCGTTTCGTCCCCAAAGGTGGCACGTTCCCTACCGAAACCATCAAGCTTGTTGTGAGAAACTCTGGTTTGTGAGAAGCATACACCCAAACCTGCCCCAAATGGGCTAAAAAATTTACCATGGCATGTCGGGTGCCATTCCATGATAGGATGCTAGGTTTCATGAATTTCAGACGAGTTTTGGAATTACTAGAATTTAAAAACCAGGTATCTCGATGTTTGCCGCCGAGTGACGGTGGCAGGGTGTTTGACATTCATTCCCATTTCTTGCATGGGACCTAAGCATGCAACCAAGGACACATATTTGAATTTTCAACCAATTTATATGCATTAGAGCATGTGCATGTAGTTGAAATTTGAATTATGCACATAAATGCATTAAAACTCAATTAGTGCATAAGAAATGTGATAACGAACCCAAAAAATTCCAAAATTTAACACAACACTCATGTTGTTCTATGTTGACACTAGAGAAAAAAATAAATGAAGAAGAGGCAATGGCTATCGTTTCGTCTAGGAAGGTGGAACGTTCCCTATCGAAACAATCAGGCTTGTTGTGAGAAGCTCTGGTTTGTGAGAAGCTTATACCCAAACCTGCCCCAAATGGGACAAAAAATTTACGACGGCATGTTGATGCTGCTCCATGATAGCATGCAATGTTTCATGAATTACAGACGAGTTTTGGATTTACTAGAATTTAAAAATCACGTATCTCAATGTTTGTGGCCGAGTGACGGTGGCAGGGTGTTTGACATCCATTCCCATTTCTTGCATGGGACCTAAGCATGCAACCAAGGAGACAGATTTGAATTTGCAACCAATTTATATGCATTAGAGCATGTGCATGTAGATCAAATTTGAATTATGCACATAAATGCATTGAAAGGTCAATTAATGCATAAAAATGTCCAATCGAACCCCGAAAAATTCCAAAATTTAACACAACGCTCGTGTTGTTCTATGTTGACACAAGAGAAAAAAATTTAAATCAAGAAGAGGCAAAGGATATCGTTTCGTCCAGAAAGGTGAAACGTTCCCTACCGTAACCATGAGGCTTGTTATGAGAAGCTCTGGTTTGTGAGAAACTTATACCCCAACCTGCCCCAAATGGTACAATATTTTTACCACTGCATGTTGGTGTCGTTCCGTGATAGCATGTCAAGTTTCATGAATTTCAGACGAGTTTCCGATTTACTAGAATTGTTAAACCATGTATCTCAATGTTAGAGGCCAAGCGACGGTGGCAAAGGTGTTTGACATTCATTCTCATTTCTTGCATGGGACCTAATTAAGCATGCAACCAAGGACACAAATTTGAATTTTCAACTAATTTGTATGCATTAGAGCATGTGCATGTAGTTCAAATTTGAATTACGCACATGAATGCATGGAAAACTCAGTTAATGTATAAAAATGTCCAAGCGAACCCCCAAAAATCCCAGAAATTGACAGAACACCCCTGTTGTTCTATGTTGACACTAGAAAAAATAATTGAAATCGAGAAGATGCAACGGATATCGTTTCGTCCAGAAAGGTGAAATGTTGCCTACAAAAACCATCATGCTTGTTGTGAGAGAAGCTCTGGTTTGCGACAAGCTTATACCATAACCTGGCCCAAATGGGACAAAATTTTTTTACCTTAGCATCTTGATGTCGTTCCATGATAGCATGCCAAGGTTCATGAATTTCAGACGAGTTTTGTCTTTACTAGAATTACAAAAGCAAGCACCTCAACATTTGCTGGAGAGCCACGGTGCCATGGTGTTTGAAAGCATCCCCATTTCTTGAATGGGACGTAAGCATCAACCCATGGACACATATCATTTTACAACCCATTTTGGTGCACCGGAGCATATGCATGTCGTTTAATTTTGAATTGTGCACCTGAAATTCCTAGAAAACCAAGTTACCTTATAAAAATGTCTAAACGAACACTGAATAATTCCAAAAATTTTGACGACACACCTACTGGGCTGGTCTGTGGTAAACATAAAAGAAAAGGTTGTCTAGACAGGCCAGAGTGTCCTGCACAGCCCAGTTGACACCCTGCTTCCGTCTCAAAAACAAATTAGATAAATGCCACTCCAATTATGGCGATTCATAAAAATGCCACTACAATTTACAAAGTTTGAAAAATGCCACAACAATTTTTGCAAACTTTGAAAAACGCCACTGCAGTTTGCAACCTTTGAAAAATGCCACTCCAGACTTCGAAAAATGCCACTAGAAATGGCATGAAATGGCATTTTTCAAAGTTTGGAAATTGCAGTGGCATTTCTCGGATACACCAGATTTGGAGTGGCATTTATCAAATTAACCCAAAACAAAAATAACTGGGCGAGCTGCTGGGTCCCTGGTGTCAGCTGCTCGTTGTGCAATTCTCTCGTTTATTGACTATGTTGACAATGGCATGGGAGCCAGATGTCAGAAATCCACTAGGAGGAGCCATTTTTTTTATTGGCTTGAAATAAGGAGGCACTTGCTTGCATACTGCCATGACCTTGGCGGGCCCCTGCTGTCATCCTCTCCACGTACAATCATCTCCTGATTGTGTACGCGTCAACTTGCTAGGCCCACAAGTCAGCCTCTAAACCCGTGGAGGACAAATACAACCCATTTAAAAAATAACAGCCCATTTCATACGTTCAAACGAGAAGTTCAACATTCAGAGCAAAGTAACAGGTCTGATCCACATATAGAGTACTGAACTTCCATGTTGACAACCATCATAGCCAAGTTAACTATCTACTCCCACTAATACTATAGTAGCTACAAGTACTAACTTACTCTTACCTAACTAGACGATGCCGGCCGCCATCTATGGTACACGCTAAACGCTAGCACCGGCGTCCTGCACCTCGCCTCGGACTTGCCAGAGGTGCGATAGGGCGCGTTGCTCGCGCGCGTTGGCCCTTTCCATGCCAGCGTGGTCCACCGAAGCTTCGGCTTCCAAGCGGGAAACCCACTTGACAAGCTGGTAGTAAAAATCAGCGTCGTGAACACGTGCGTGCCCGACAGCCTCCAGGCATATTTGCTGGGGGGCGGCCTCCATGTAGTCGGCCCAGTTGCGGGCACTCTGCTCGTGACTCAGAGTGTCGATGCGCTACTTCTCCATGTCCCACTGGCGGCGCAAATCGGCGATACGCTGCTCCTCCGCCAGGCGGTCGCGCTCCAACAACTCCTCGATCTGCGCATTGCCATCTAAAGACAGATAGAATGCCTCCTCCCTCCGTATGCCTTCCGGTGAATAACCGAACACTAGTTTCGGCGGTGACCGCCTCTGGCGTCGCCTACCGCAGACGGGCGGGGGCATGGCGGATGTGGCGAGCGACGTCGGGCCGATGGGGGCTTATGAGGATATGGCGAGTTGGGCCACGGTGGCACCGGAGAAGGCCGGGAAACAATACTTATAGGGGGAAGGTAGCGCGATGGTCATCGGAATTCAATGCATAATGGCTTAGCACGCTAGCTTGCCGTGGAAAACTAGGGAAACTGAAATTATGACTGTGTCGTCCCATCCCGTCTGGGTCGCACGCCGGCATGGCGGTCAAACAAGTGCACTCGAATCATCTCCCTCCTTGTCAATAATGATTCCACAGATTTAAAAAGCCCGCAACAATTAAAGCGTATCTTTTTTCTCATCAGTTAGTTGCCTTAATTACGGCCGACTGCATGCAGGCACTCAGAATCGCTTGCAGGCAGTACGCGAAGCAGCATGCAATGAGTCGAAGCCGAGGGCACGCATGCAACCACTTAAATCGCTGGAATTAATTAGGCTTAAACTTCTACATGTACTTAATTATTGCCATGCCTTGGTCTTGCTGCTTTGCTCACGGGACTAATAAAGCCGGACGGAGGGAGTACCTTGGTTGGTGAGAGGTTTGAATTAAGCCCTGCAAACCAGAAAGGAGGTACTAGTACGTGTGTGATCCGCTATTTATTCGTGTAGGATCGAGTAGGTCGTTTCTTGAATTGAGCCCTGCAAACCGAAAGGGAGGTAGTGTGTGCGTGATCCGCTATTTATCCGTGTAGGATCGATAGTGTAGCTTGTCAGTTTCTTCAGAGGTAGGCATTTTTATCTGTGTAGGATCGATAGCGTAGTTTGTCAGTTTCTTTAGAGGTAGGCATTTTTATTAAAAAACTGCCACTTTGCATTTTGCATCGCAAATAAAACTGCCAGGAGCGCATTTGTAGGCTAGCTAGTAATCGATTAGTAACTTGTAAACACTGAGCGAATAGAAATAAGTAACTGTTAATGCATCTCAATGATTCACAGATCATATACAAATATGTAGCTCCAAAAGCAAAGATCAGCCACTTCGGATCTTGCGTCGCAACTAAAACTAACTAGTATGATTTCCATACATAAGATCAACATGTTAAGGCATCTCAATGATTCACAGATCATATAGAAATATGTAGCTCCAAAAGCAAAGATCTAGAAAAAACATCTGTTCTTCCTACTAACATGGTTGCTTCTCTTGGACAACATTCAGTACAGACCGAAAGACAAATTTGTTTGTGAAGTCTACAATTCCTCTTGCAAACGTAAGTGGTTTCACCAACAGCTGGAACCATGAGAATGAACCACACATGACGGAGGAACATCCACTGCAATATGATTTGGTGTTCTCTCGATCACACCGCGAGACTATTTTCGGAATACAAACTTTAACTTAGGCAAAATGATGCCCATTGTATAATAAGAACAAAGCAATCAAGCACCAACTGTTGGCCAGTAAATAGTACAATACTACTTTTCCGCAGTCCGTGAAGTGACTATCCAATCTTTGTGTCTATTTTCAAATGGCACTGCATGCAGTGACTATACTATTCTCTTGTGTAGTTCAACAAAATTGCGGACACTTTGTTTGTTTGCCAAATAGCAATGGGCAGATGCTACCTCTTGAGCACTGCGTTGGATTTCCCCGAAGAGGAGAGGATGATGCAGTAATGTAGCGTAAGTATTTCCCTCAGTTTTTGAGAACCAAGGTATCAATCCAGTAGGAGATCACGCACGAGTCCCTCGTACCTACACAAAACGATAGCTACTCGCAACCAATGGGATTAGGGGTTGTCAATACCTTCACGGTCACTTACGAGGGTGAGATCTGATAGAGATGATAAATAATATTTTTGGTATTTTTGATATAGAGATGCAAAGTAAAAAGTAAAAGGCAAAGTAAAAACAAAGCAAGTAATAAAGTAATGGAGATTGATATGATGAGAATAGACCCGGGGGCCATAGGTTTCACTAGTGGCTTCTCTCAAGAGCATAAGTATTCTACGGTGGGTGAACAAATTACTGTTGAGCAATTGATCGAAAAGCGAATAATTATGATGTTATCTAGGTATGATCATGTGTGTAGGCATCACGTCCGAGACAAGTAGATCGAAACGATTCTGCATCTACTACTATTACTCCACTCATCGACCGCTATCCAGCATGCATCTAGAGTATTAAGTTAAAAAAGAGTAACACCTTAAGCAAGATGACATGATGTAGAGGGATAAATTCATGCAATATGATAAAAACCCCATCTTGTTATCCTCGATGGCAACAATACAATACGTGCCTTGCTGCCGCTGCTGGCACGGGGAAAGGACACCGCAAGATTGAACCCAAAGCTAAACACTTCTCCCATTGCAAGAACTACCAATCTAGTTGGCCAAACCAAACGGATAATTCGAAGGGACTTGCAAAGATAAATCAATCATACATAAAAGAATTCGGAGAAGATTCAAATATTATTCATAGATAAGCTGGATCATAAACCCACAATTCATCGATCTCAACAAACACACCGCAAAAAGAAGATTACATCGAATATATCTCCACAAGAGAGGGGGAGAACATTGTATTGAGATCCAAAAAGAGAGATGAAGCCATCTAGCTACTAGCTATGGACCCGAAGGTCTGAAGTAAACTACTCACACTTCATCGGAGAGGCTATGGTGTTGATGTAGAGGCCCTCCGTGGTAGATGCCCCCTCCGGCGGAGCTCCGGAACAGGCCCCAAGATGGGATCTCGCGGATACAGAAAGTTGCGGTGGTGGAATTAGGTTTTTGGCTCTGTATTTAATCTGACGGGGATACGTAGGTATATATAGGAGGAAGGAGTACGTCGGTGGAGCAATAGGGGGCCCACGAGGCAGGGGGCGCGCCCAGGGGGGAGGGTGCGCCCCCACCCTCGTGACCTCCTCGGTTGTTCCTTGGAGCAGGGTCCAAGTCTCCTAGATTACATTCGGTGAGAAAATCACGTTCCCGAAGGTTTCATTCCGTTTGGACTCCGTTTGATATTCTGTTTCTTTGAAATACTGAAATAGGCAAAAAACAACAATTCTGGGCTGGGCCTGCGGTTAATAGGTTAGTCCCAAAAATAATATAAAAGTGGAAAATAAATCCCAATATAGTCCAAAACAGTAGATAAAGTAGCATGGAGCAATCAAAAATTATAGATACGTTGGAGACGTATCAAGTATCCCCAAGCTTAATTCCTGCTCGTCCTCAAGTAGGTAAATGATAAAAAGAGAATTTTTGATGCGGAGTGATACTTCGGCATAATTTCAATGTAAATCTTCTTAATTGTGGTATGAATATTCAGATACGAAAGATTCAAGACAAAAGTTCATATTGACATAAAAGTAATAATACTTCAAGCGTACTAATCAAAGCAATCATGTCTTCTCAAAATTTCATGGTTAAAGAAAGTTATCCCTACAAAATCATATAGTCTGGCTATGCTCTATCTTCATCACACAAAGTATTTAATCATGCACAACCCTGATGACGAGCCAAGCAATTGTTTCATACTTTAGTAATCTCAAACTTCTTCAACTTTTACACAATACATGAGCGTGAGCCATGGACATAGCACTATAGGTGGAATAGAATGGTGGATGTGGAGAAGACAAAAAAGGAGAAGATAGTCTCATATCAACTAGGCGTATCGATGGGCTATGGAGATGCCCATCAATAAATATTGATGTGAGTGAGTAGGGATTGCCATGCAACGGATGCACTAGAGCTATAAGTATATGAAAGCTCAACAAAAGAAACTAAGTGGGTGTGCATCCAACTTGCTTGCTCACAAAGACCTAGGGAACTTTTGAGGAAGCCCATCATTGGAATATACAAGCCAAGTTCTATAATGAAAAATTCCCACTAGTATATGAAAGTGACAACATATGAGACTCTCTATCATGAAGATCATGGTGCTACTTTGAAGCACAAGTGTGGTAAAAGGATAGTAGCATTGTCCCTTCTCTCTTTTTCTCTCATATTTTTTTTATTTTTTTTATTTTGGTGGGCTTCTTTGGCCTCTTTTTTTGGGGCTTCTTTGGCCTCTTTTATTTTTCATAAAGTCCGGAGTCTCATCCCGACTTATGGGGGAATCATAGTCTCCATCATCCTTTCCTCACTGGGACAATGCTCTAATAATGATGATCATCACACTTTTATTTTTTCTTACAACTCAACAATTACAACTCGGTACTTAGAACAGAATATGACTCTATATGAATGCCTCCGGCGGTGTACAGGGATATGCAATGAATCAAGAGTGACATGTATGAAAGAATTATGAACAGTGGCTTTGCCACAAATACAATGTGAACTACATGTTCATGCAAAAAGCAACATGACAAAAGTAATGTGTGTCATATGAACGGAACGGTGGAAAGTTGCATGGCAATATATCTCGGAATGACTATGGAAATGCCATGATAGGTAGGTATGGTTGTTGTTTTGAGGAAGGTATATGGTGGGTGTGTGATACCGGCGAAAAGTTCGCGGTATTAGAGAGGCTAGCAATGGTGGAAGGGTGAGAGTGCGTATAATCCATGGACTCAACATTAATCAAAAGAACTCATGCACTTGTTGCAAGAATTTATAAGTCATCAAAAACCAAAGCACTAAATGCATACTCCTAGGTGGATAGATTGGTAGGACAAGACCATCGCTCGTCCCCGACTGCCACTCATAAGGAAGACAATCAATAAATAAAATTGTGCCCCGACTTCATCACAAAGCGGTTCACCATACGTGCATGTTACGGGAATCACAAACTTCAACACAAGCATTCTTTAAATTCATAATCACCCAACTAGCATTGCTTTGATATTATCACCTCCATATCTCAAAACAATTATCAAGCATCAAACTTATCTTAGTATTCAACGCACTCAAAAGAAAGTTTCACATATCTTGAATACCAAGTATATTATCTTTAAGCAAATTACCATGCTATTAACAACTCTCAAAATAATCTAAGTGAAGCATGAGAGATCAATAGTTTCTTTAAAACAAATCCACCACCGTGCTCTAAAAGATCTAAGTGAAGTACTAGAGCAAAAATTATTACGCTCAAAAGATATAAGTGAAGCACATAGAGTATTCTAGAAAATTTGAAATCATGCATGGATCTCTCAAAAGGTGTGTACAGCAAGGATGATTGTGGTAAACTGACAAGCAAAGACGCAAATAATACAAGATGCTCCAAGCAAAACACATAACATGTGGTTAATAAAAATATAGCTCCAAGTGAATTACTGATGGAAGTAGACGAAAGAGGGGATGCCTTCCGGGGCATCCCCAAGCTTTGACTTTTTTGTGTCCTTGTATTATCTTGGGGTGCCATGGGCATCCCCAATCTTAGGCTCTTGCCACTCTTTGTTCCATAATCCATCAAAAGAATTCACCCAAAACTTGAAAACTTCACAACACAAAACTCAATAGAAATCTCGTGATCACCGTTAGTGAAAGAAAACAAAAGACTACTTTAAGGTACTGTAATGAAATCATTATTTATTTATATTTGTGTTAAACCTACTGTATTCCAACTTACTTATGGTTTATAAACAAATTTATTAGCCATAGATGCATTGAAATAAGCAAACAACACACGAAAAACAGAATCTGTCAAAAACAGAACAGTCTGTAGCAATCTGTAACTAACGCAAACTTCTGAAACTCTAAAAATTATACAAAAATAGGAAGTAATGGACAATTTGTTTATTGATCAGCATCAGAAAGAATCAATGCAAACGCACGTTTCTGTGATTTATTTAATTATTTCTTGTGAGCACAAAGTTTCTGTTTTTTCAGCAGAATCAAATCAACTATCATCATAGCTTATCCTATAGGTTCTACTTGGCACAAACACTAATTAAAACATAAAACCACGTCTAACCAGAGGCTATATTAATTATTTATTCCTAAACAGAAGCAAAAACAAAAAAACAAAAAATAAAATTGGGTTGCCTCCCAACAAGCGCTATCGTTTAATGCCCCTAGCTAGGCATTGATATTTCAATGATGCTCACAAGAAAGACAAGAATTGAAGCACAAAGAGAGCATCATAAAACACGTGATAAACACATCTAAGTCTAACATACTTCCTATGCATAGGCATCTTATAGGCAAACAAATTATCAAGGCAAGCAAAAACTAGCATATGCAAGGAGGCGGAAAGAAACAATGGCAATCTCATCATAACGAGAGGTAATTTATTATCATGAAAATTTCTACGACCATATTTTCCTCTCTCATAATAATTACACATGGGATCTAAAGTTGACACTCTTCCAAACCCACTTTCAATATTATTTCAAACAATATTATCAATCTCATATTCATCATGGGGATTGAATAAATTTTCAAGATCATAAGAAGAATCACCCCAATCATGATCATTGCAACAAGTAGTAGACATAGAAAAACTAGCATCCCCAAGCTTAGGGTTTTTCATATTATTAGCACAATTGACATCAAGAGAATTTATAGTAAAATCATTTAAGTCATTCTTTTCGTTGAGGGAGCTATCAAGCATGGGTGCAATAGCAATGATCTCATTTTTAACATAAGGAACTATAGCAAATTCGTCTTCATAAATATTGGCTTCATGGCCACAAGAATAGCAAGCATCATGTTCATCAAGGGATATTTCAATCAAATCATCGGAATCATCATTATCTATAGATTCATGCATATCATTATTTTCTTCCAAAGCAACGGTCATTCTTTCAATAAATTCTTGGACATAGACATTATGAGCAAGGTTTTCATTGCAATATTTAAGTATGCCGGAATTTTCAGATTTGTTGAGAGTAAAATCATACTTTTCAATCAAAGAAGCAACTTCATGAGCACCCTTAAAAACGACAAATTCTTCAATTTGTTCGATATCATATTAACTATAAACACCCTTTGCATAAGAAGATAAGATTTCATTATCATTGAACTCACATAGGTATAGAAGGTGTTTTTTAGGGTTCTTAAAGCAACAAGTAAAATCACACATTTCACAAAGATTCCAAGCATAGCATAGCAAACTATTTATATGATACGGTAAGAGTCTTCCTTTTTCAGATAAACAATGACGCACAAAATGAGCATGCTCATCTAAACATTTCCCAGCATCTAGGCTAGTTGGGGTTTCAGCACAAGCGCATAAGGATCGAAGATGATCCAAGTAGAACACTTTAAGTGGATCCATATCAATAGATTTTTAGCAAGCAAAGATTCAAGCATATAGAAGGCACAAGGAAACACAAACAAAGATACATATAGGAAGAAGGCGAACGAAAAAGAGAGGGCGAAAAAAACGACAAGGGTGAAGTGGGGGAGAGGAAAACGAGAGGCAAATAATGTAATGCGAGAGATAGGGATTGTGATGGGTACTCGGTATGGTTGACTTTTGCGCAAATTCCCCGGCAATGACACCAGAAATTCTTCTTGCTACCTCTTGAGCACTGTGTTGGATTTCCCCGAAGAGGAGAGGATGATGTAGTAAAGTAGCGTAAGTATTTCCCTCAGTTTTTGAGAACCAAGGTATGAATCCAGTAGGAGATCACGCACGAGTCCCTCGTACCTACACAGAACGATCGCTACTCACAACCAATGCGATTAGGGGTTGTCAATCCCTTCACGGTCACTTATGAGGGTGAGATCTGATAGAGATGATAAATAATATTTTTGGCATTTTTGATATAGAGATGCAAAGTAAAAAGTAAAAGGCAAAGGTAAAACAAAGCAAGTAATAAAGTAATGGAGATTGATATGATGAGAATAGACCCGGGGCCATAGGTTTCACTAGTGGCTTCTCTCAAGAGCATAAGTATTCTACGGTGGGTGAACAAATTACTGTTGAGCAATTGATAGAAAAGCGAATAATTATGATGTTATCTTCTCGGTATGATCATGTGTATAGGCATCACGTCCAAGAAAAGTAGATCGAAACGATTCTACATCTACTACTATTACTCCACTCATCGACCGCTATCCAGCATGCATCTAGAGTATTAAGTTAAAAACAGAGTAACGCCTTAAGCAAGATGACATGATGTAGAGGGATAAATTCATGCAATATGATAAAAACCCAATCTTGTTATCCTCGATGGCAACAATACAATACGTGCCTTGCTGCCCCTGCTGTCACTGGGAAAGGACACCGCAAGATTGAACCCAAAGCTAAACACTTCTCCCATTGCAAGAACTACCAATCTAGTTGGCCAAACCAAACGGATAATTCGAAGAGACTTGCAAAGATAAATCAATCATACATAAAAGAATTCAGAGAAGATTCAAATATTATTCATAGATAAGTTGGATCATAAACCCACAATTCATCGGTCTCAACAAACACACCGCAAAAAGAAGATTACATCGAATAGATCTCCACAAGAGAGGGGGAGAACATTGTATTGAGATCCAAAAAGAGAGAAGAAGCCATCTAGCTACTATCTATGTACCCGAAGGTCTGAAGTAAACTACTCACACTTCATCGGAGATGCTATGGTGTTGATGTAGAAGTCCTCCATGGTAGATGCCCCCTCTGGCGGAGCTCCGGAACAGGCCCCAAGATGGGATCTCGCGGATACAGAAAGTTGCGGTGGTGGAATTAGGTTTTTGGCTCCGTATTTGATCTGACGGGGGTACGTAGGTATATATAGGAGGAAGGAGTACGTCGGTGGAGCAACTGGGGGCCCACGAGGCAAGGGGGCGCGCCCAGGGGGGAGGGCGTGCCCCTCACCCTCGTGACCTCCTCGGTTGTTCCTTGGAGCAGGGTCCAAGTCTCCTGGATCACGTTCGGTGAGAAAATCACGTTCCCGAAGGTTTCATTCTGTTTGGACTCCGTTTGATATTCTGTTTCTTTGAAATACTAAAATAGGCAAAAAACAGCAATTCTGGGCTGGGCCTCCGTTTAATAGGTTAGTCCCAAAAATAATATAGAAGTGGAAAATAAAGCCCAATATAGTCCAAAACAGTAGATAAAATAGCATGGAGCAATAAAAAATTATAGATACGTTGGAGACGTATCAGCAGACATCTCTGTCTGCACAAATATCAAGCAGCTAGTAAACAAATCAAGCAGCTAGCAAACCACTAGTATTACTATCTAATGACAGTACAAAAAGAGTAGCAAGATAGTAGCAAACCATGTACCTTCGTAATGAACAGCTTATAGTGCCACCAATTGGATATAAAGGTTTGGAAAAAAACATGCTCCTAATGTTGAACCAGTTGGACTTTTTGTGCAGCTCCACTAAAATCGAGCATCCCTGTTTGCATAGATATTGAAAGTGTGATTACTATAAAAGTGGCACTAGTTGAAGCATAGACTCACAAATATAAGCATTCCAATTTCTTAATGGGAAAATGTAGCAAGATTGTTTCTAACAACCTGTTTGAAGGAATAAATAAAGCAACAGTGGCTGATGTCAGGAAGGCATACATAGTTTTTTCTGAAAAACTGAGCCATTCCTGACCTTTCCTCTTCTTTTAAGCAAATTTTGTGCAGTTCTACTAAAATAAAATGCCATCACCGCCTTGACATTCGGTGACACTTTACAAAAGGAAATGACTTAACATTACATCATGATGTCAGGTATGTATTCGACAGGCATTAGAGACAAACATACAGACCTCCTACGATAACATAATGAACATTAATTTTAACAAAGGTGTGACTAGCTTTACCGGGATAATTTGAGTGAAATCTACACCATTCGAATACTACAAATATACACTAATCCAGTGGCTAGTGCAACAGTAGAGTAGTTAGTTTATTACAGGGTACAGTACAATGGTTTTACTGAACAGATTTCAATAAACTCTAGCACTGGAAGGTTTCTATAAGAATTAACAATACAAAATGTAAAGGTAACAAGTTCCAGCATTGGTATACTAGCTGCGCATGAGCATTAAAGTGAGGTATGTAATCTATAAGCATTAATAGTGCAAAAATCTGAAGGTAGTAACAAGTTTCATCGGTGGTATATTGGCTGTGCAACAGCATTAGATTGCCTTAGCTGGAAAATCTTTAATACATCCACAATCAACAGCTAACCCTGAAATAATCCAGTGACATTAAATGGCATTGCTTAAATTTATCGGTGGCATTAGACTGAGAGCGGCATTAGTTAAATGTGGCATCACTTTAGCAGTAGCATTGCTTGACTTGACTGCTGGTGTTATACTAACAGCAAAAAAAGTGGCAATAAGAGCATGGGAGGCCCATTCGGACAGTGGGCGCACCAGTACGATGTACCTCCATGGACGCAGAGTGGTGAGGGAGGTATGGTTGCCCAGTGCAACAAATATCCAGGCAGCATATGTGGATTACGTCCCATTTTTGTTCTCTTTAGCCACCTTTTCCCTATGTGAGGACAACAAACCGATCGACCTGGTCATTCTCTATTGCGTTGTCATGCCTTTCTACCCTTCTTCAACCAAGAGACACAAGACTCGTTCCTTAGCTACTGATTTCCCCCTTTTCAACCTAGATGTGGGTTCGATGCCTACTCTCTTGGACAGTACAATCTCCCTTCCTTTCCTTATTAACCCAGACATTGGTTAGTCTGCATGAAGTAGGGTTTCCTTCAATAATGCAAATTATGGTTTTCGTCTTTGGGCCAGCAGAGCAGAGGATAGCAAATTGGGAAGATCGTGGAGTGGAAAAAGTTCCACATGCAACGACGTGGCAGATGGGGCAATAGAACAAGGGTATGGTTCGAAAAGAGGTAGCATACCTGAGGGTCGGCGGGATGTGGCTTCGCTCGTGGTCGTCGTCCTCCGCACACACTACGGCAGCGAGCTTCGGGACGGAGGCCATCCCACGAGGGCGCTAGGTCTGAGAGGACGGCCTTGTCGTCAGTGCATGACCTCGCTCGCCGACGACGAGTGCGTCAACGCTGCACGTCCTTTTCTTCCCCGGCGGATCTGTGACCACCGGTGAGGAGGGAGAGAGGGGCCGTCTTTTTTAGATCTGGAGAGAGGGTGGTAGTGTGAGAAGCAAGTGGGCAGCCCTTGGCAAGAAAGCGCTGAAGCTCCAGCCTATATATCTTTTTTATACTACTAGTACTGGAGGTGGAGTAATGGTAGAGTAGTTTATATTTTCTCTACGTACAATACCAGTTAGTCGTGCTTCAAAACTGAACAGCACACCATTAAAAAATAAAGGTCGATAACTAATGCGGCACCTCGGGCCAACGTGACCGGATCGCATTTTGCACGAGAAATTACACACCATGTTTCATTGACATGTGGTCCCGTTCCAACATATCAATGATACGACGGTGAGTAGTTGGAGTATTTCCGAACGGACGTGTAGGCCGGGGCGCCTCTTCGTGAACCGTGGCAAACTGGCAACCGTCCACTGACTCTTTGCCTTTCCCTCTCGACTTGGAACCACTATCACACGCTCTTCCTTTCCCTCCTCCATTTTCCTTCAGCCCTTCACCCTTTCTTCTGCCATTGTTCGATCGTCTTATCAATGGAGGGAAGAGGCCAGAAACGACCCCGTTATTCTTACCCCAATCTGAAAGATGACGTGGTGGAGGAACTCATTGATCGGTGCGACGTCATCACCTTGGCTAGCATGGCAGGTTCGTTCAAGCCCATTCTCGACTCAACTAATAACATCATTACAAGGAACCCAAGAGTCAAGGAGCGGTTTGATCTCCCCTATCTTCTTTGCCGTGACCCTGATGACTGGCGCTGGCACGACGGAGGCCTCGCCCTGTGCAAGTTGATGCCGCTTGATAATGATACATATGATGTTAAGATGCCATCGCTTGAGGGCAAGGCTTGGGCAGGCGCAAATGTAGATTGGGTTGTTTACATTGGGTCCAACTGCGAGTGGGAACTTGTGAATGTGTACGCTCGTGACCGGGTTCCACTTCCAAAAATCTCAGCAGGCTACCCAGAGGTTGAGCACACCGCTATTGTACGCACATTCAAATACGATCATGGTGACTGTCTTCTACGGAAGATAGCAATTTGTCAAGTTCCGAACCACTCTTGGAATTACAACAACTATGAAGTTGTTGCTATCTTCGACAAGCTTGTTGCCATCCTTGGTGGTTTGACTTGATGGATATTGCTCAAAAATCAGTTTCTGTACACGGATGAGTACTGTGATGCAATTCAATACGAGGGCCTTGTGTTTGGTGCCACCACACGTGGCACTGTTTTTGCATGGCATCCTCGTAGTTTCGGTACGTTTGTCTTCCACCGTAATTATAATTGTTTCATCCACATGCATGCGAGTTAGCAAGTTTCCCTTTACTAATTAACCTTCTTCTTGTGTTTCCAAGGTCCTGTGAACATTCCACCACCTATACTTGAAAATTTTTATAACCAAGGGGGAGATGACGATGGTGATGATCACGAGCATGAGGACGAGCAGCGCCCATGTACTCTTTGGTGCCTGGCAACTAATTCCAATGGATCACCTCTTCTTGTGTGTATACAGCCCACTGATGATGTTACTGCTAAGGAAGTAGGTGTAGTCTCCCATGGTCACACTCTCCAGACCTATTCCAACACCCGTTGCATGGTATTCGGGATGGATACTAGTGTGCTAGCGTCAACTCCTTCTCCCTGGTACAGAATTGATAGTCTTGGAGAAACTCGCTCTTCCTTGGACAAAACTATCCAATGATGGTGAAAGGCGATCCAACTTCTGTTCAATGTTACTACCATTTATGAGAAGAAACTGTGTCTATACCTTGGACATTTGGGTGGTTCCCTACCCTGGTACTGATATAGTAGGCCGCTTTAGCCTGGATGATTAGTCCTGCGTTGGTCTCCAGATCGACAATGGATGGCCCGTCCCAGAGAATCACTTGTGGTTCAAAGCAAGCCTTTCCAACACCGAGGAATGGTTGAGTTGAAGTTCATTTCATTGCTTGTTATTTGTTGTGTGGTGAAAACTTTAGTATTTATAATGTATCCTCATTGTCGATGTGGGTTGATGACCTGTTGTATGTAATAAAATGATGTGCTTGTGATAAACTTACTAAATTTATGAATGGCTTTCGAGTCGCTTCTTTGAGTGAGTGGTGCGACGAGGCAAAAAAATATTTTCCGAATACATAATTGTACGTGCATTGCAACAGGTTATCGGATGAGACCAATCAACAATAGTACTACACTATTTGTACTAGCTTCACATGCTTCACATGTCAGGCGGGTGTTTTTACTGTAGCCATATGTTAATGTGTTCGTTGTACGTAACTAGCACCTCGAATCCTCGATACTAGTACTATAGTAGGAGTAAGTAGTAGGAGTAGTAGGGTGGCATGGGCCATAACAAGCATTCACGTCTAGGAGTACGACACATGCCACCACCACGACATCCATCTGACACCATATTATTTCTTGGAGTCTGTGCTAGAGCAATCTCTTCAACCTCGTCGTTTCTCTAACTTCAGCCATTGCGTGGCGAGCGAGGTGGGGGTTTGCCGATAGTCGGTTTCCTTAACTGCGGTCCCACTTGTAAGGCCAACTCCAATGCACGACCCCAAACGGACCTCCGTTTTGCACGAACTCCAACGATAATTTTGACTAGAAAAGCAAGACCAAAGAAAACAAGAACCACAAGAATACATTTTACTACTCCTGTAAGTTGGATTAGTGCCTTCTCGATGCATTCATTGTTGATCTGCGGAGGCTCGATCTTGCGTGCTTCTTTCTTCTTCGAGTGTAAAGAAGTAGACGTTGCTTCCTCGCATCTAGTCTCATATCTAGCCTCTAGTCTAGTAGGAGTATCAACAATTGCACTAATCTCATCTCTAGCCTCTGTGCTAGCTAAAAGTTATAGAACATCTACTAAATTGCGCTCTATCAATATATGGATGTACTCTTCTTCCCAATACAAAAAATTGCATCCATTCTACTCCCTCTGTTGCACAATACATGCCTTCTATTTGTAAAAATATATATGTATCTAGACATGTTTTAGTATATAGGTACATCCATTTTTGGACGAATGGAAGTCAAGTATTTTGGAACGGAGGGAGTACACAATAATTTTTTTAACATAGCACAACTAGTCTAATCTGAGAGCACAACCGAAGATTTGGTCGGGTTCTTCCTCCTTTTGACGACACGTGTGACATCCAGCATCCAGGTCGTGTCATGAAAGAAAATAGAGTGGTGGTTGAAGCCACGAGATGTGCATCTTGGGTTAAACTGTAAATAGAATCTTACTACTCTTGAGTAACTCCAAAAGCGGCCACCGAAGATCTTTATTGGATTTGTTTTTCATCACCAGCACATCGAGGTGAAAGATGTGCAGGTTCAGTGGGTCCGCTTGCGTTTTCACTGACAAGTGGGACCGCATCTGAGCAAACAGACGATGGGCTCCGTGCGTCCACTGGCTGGCTGAGAAGAGAGATAGAGGAGGGATGAGCACGGACTGCAGGAAATTTGTTCTACGTACCTCGATATAGGCTCGATATAGCGGGGTGGCATGGGCCATAACTAGCATTCACGTCTAGCAGTATGGCACGCGCCACCCCACGCGTCCATCCGACACCAATTTTCTTGGAGTCCGTGCTACAGCCATCTCTTCTGCCTCCTATTTTCTCAGCCATCACGCGGTGGGCGGGGTGGGGGTTTGCCGATAGTCGGTTTTCTCAACTGCGATCCCACTTGTAAGTGAGGCCCTCTTTGATTTTCAGGATTTTCAAAACACTGGAATAGGGAAAATACAGGATTTGAGTGGCATGTCCACTTGAATCCTATAGGATTAGCCTAGAGTGTTTGATGCTACAAGAAAAACAAAGGAATTGAAAGAAGAGGTTGGAGTGGATGCTAGATTTCCAATGAAATGTAGTACACTTGATTCCATAGAAAAAAATCCTATAGGATTCAATCTTCTGAATCAAACGACAAATGTAGGAAAAAATCCTAAGGATTCTAACCCTCCAAAAGTCCCATGGAATTCCTTTGAATCAAAGGAGCCCTAAAAATGCAACAACGCACGCATTCTCGCTTGAGCGGCGTGCCGGACCAACCATGTGGGGGTGTGACTTGAACACGGCAGGCTTTTCCTTTTGAACTCGTAACTTGTAAATTTTGGTTTTGCTGCATGGCGCGACCGATAGATAGAAAATAACGATTTTGCCTAGAGTAATGAGAAGTTT
This sequence comes from Triticum dicoccoides, assembly GCF_002162155.2. Taxonomy (NCBI): domain Eukaryota; kingdom Viridiplantae; phylum Streptophyta; class Magnoliopsida; order Poales; family Poaceae; genus Triticum; species Triticum dicoccoides. Next base: position 485,697,099 of record NC_041383.1, on the reverse strand, counting down.
GGTTCTGGCGCCGTTCATGCATGGAGTACGTACGAAAATTATGAAGTTGATGTGAAAGGTAAGATAATTACTCTAGTATCATATACTACTACATGGATTTGTCGGAAAGATAAAAAGACATACGGATCCATCAACGACATCCTCATGCCCTAGTGCGCCGGGTCACCAACCGACGTGTGAGGAGCAGCGGCGTTGGCGGCGAGCTCAACATGCTTCTGAACAGTGCCGTCCAAGGTTGCCCTGGGTCCAAGAAGGCCAGCGTCCTATCGTCCTCATCTTGCATGTAGTAGTCCTTGTGGACAATTTGCGCGTAGACGTGGGTGATTATGTCGATGGTTTCTTGCTGCGCCAGGCGCTGTGCAGCGAGCGCGACCTCGAGGTGGACATTCTCCGGCGCGACAGCGGACAGTCGCAGGGCCACCAGTGCGTCAAAGAGGTTGTCACCATAGTGGCCGCTGAGGGTGGCGGGCATCGCAGAGCCTGGGCGCGTCGGCTGGAGGCTTACGTCAAAGTCATCCGCGAGCTTCTTGACGACGGTGAACTTGTCGAGGAAACCGACGAGGACCTCGTCGAACAAGGAGACGAAGCTGTCGTCCAAGCGGCCCCTCGCCCTGGCGGCCTCAAGCAATACTACCTGGAGACGTTCCTTGGTGCCGGGCCGCAGGCCGGCGTCGTGGACCATCTGGCACAGCCGGCTGATGCTCGCGATCATCGCCTCCATGGGTCTAGATTAGCTTCTAGTCAACTGATCTTGCGATTCGAGTGATCACTCTTTCCCTTGGTTAGCATGCGTAGGTGCGTAGGATATCGTACTACTCCTCGGCCCTCTACTGCACCTGCCTTTGGCTGTATGATAGGTGGGCTAGCCACCCCCTGGGCCCACGTGTCATTCACCCAAAGGCAATTGTCGTAAGTCAATGAAGCTGCGTCCCCCTCCGTGCCGGTGCAGTATAGTCATCTCACAGGAGACCGGACCTCTAGTTGGGGCCAAACGAGAGAAGTTTGATGTTTACTGGTTTATTGGTCCCCTTTGCATTTTGCGCCAAGTTTTGACCTTTGATTTAACTAATAAAATGTTAATGCAGGTAAACAAAAATGTTGTGTAACATTACAACCAGCCTAAGTCACATTACGAAAACCAAATAATCCCAAAACACTTAGGCACGGTGCATTAACTCCCTCCTTGTTTCTTATTTCGTGACATATCAACCAATGAGAGATGTGGGCCATGCATGCTTTCAATGACTTGAGACTACCAAACATGACATGCAGTGTTTAGTTCATTGCATGTAATCCTATTAGTACTCTAGTTAGCAAAAAAATTAAGTTCTCTCGCCGATAGGAATAAAACACCATGTATTTATTTACAGAGGGAGTAGTACATTTTTTGTGACATGCATTACTAGATATTGCTAGTCAAATACTAAAATCCAGATGGACGTGGTAGTACTCCTAAATCCAGACGGTGGTGCTACTAGTACTAGTAGTAGTACTACCAATGTAGTAGTAGGAGTACTAGCACTGTACTACCCATTGGTCAAATTATTACGTGCTGCTCCTCACAGTGAAGTGACAAGACCCTGCGCCAGAGATGACACCTGAGTATAGGCGCCGTGTTCGGCATACCATAGTCAGCCTCACCGTATGCAGTCACTATCATCATGGCTGTATAGCTAGCCTGCTTACAACTATCCCTGTTTGACATAATTTCCCGTGCGTAGATGCCCGTGCATTGCACGGAACACCAAGATTGGGGGTGGATGGCTCCGGCAGCGGCCATCGCGCTAGATTTTTCAACGACCTTCTAGATGTGGTGGGGAGGAGATAAGCCTGATTGTGAGAGACAAGGAGTTGTTTTTAAATAGGGAACAAGTGCGGGCTTCTTTTTGCAAAAAGGGAGAAGCTTGGTTTGTATGCGTCAGATCTAGATCCCACGGCTATTGGTGAAAGATGGGAGGCACAACATCATCACTAAGGGAGTCCTGGATTAGGGGGTGTCCAGATAGCCGGACTACCATCATCAGTCGAACTATCATCGGCCGGACTATCATCATCGATCGGACTCCAAGACTATGAAGATACAAGATTGAAGACTTCATCCCGTGTCCGGATGGGACTTTCCTTGGCGTGGAAGGCAAGCTTGGCGATATGGATACGTAGATCTCCTACCATTGTAACCGACTCTATGTAACCCTAGCCCTCTCCGGTGTCTATATAAACCGGATGGCTCTAGTCCGTAGGACACAACAACAACCCTTACAATCATACCATAGGCTAGCTTCTAGGGTTTAGCCTCCTTGATCTCGTGGTAGATCCACTCTTGTAAACATCCACAACATCAATATCAATCAAGCAGGACATAGGGTTTTACCTCCATCAAGAGGGCCCGAACCTGGGTAAAACATCGTGTCCCTTGTCTCCTGTTACCATCCGCCTAGACGCACAGTTCGGGACCTCCTACCCGAGATCCGCCGGTTTTGACACCGACATTGGTGCTTTCATTGAGAGTTCCTCTGTGTCGTCACCGATAGGCTTGATGGCCTCTTCAATCGACAACGACGCAGTCCTGGGTGAGACTTTCTCCCCGGACAGATCTTCGTATTCGGCGGCTTCGCACTGCGGGCCAACTCACTTGGCCATCTGGAGCAGATCGAAAGCTACGCCCCTGGCCGTCAGGTCAGGTTTGGAAGCCTAAACTTCATGGCCGATATCCGCGGGGACTTGATCTTCGATGGATCTGAGCCACAACCGAGCGTGCCGCGCTGTCATGATGGGCACGACCTAACTCTGCCGCCGGACAGCACCTTGGAGGCCGCACACGAATCCGCTCCAACCCATAGTCCGGAGCCGATCGCTCAGATCGAGGACAGATGGCTGGACACCGCCTCGAGAGCTGCAACTTCTACGGCGATGGAGCCGAACACTTATCTTGTCCCGCATAAAGCCCATGACTCCGAGGTGCCGGACTCCGAACCTCCTGCGCCCCTGCTAGTCGAATCCGATTGGGCGCCGATCATGGAACTCACCGCTGCGGACACCTTTCAGCACTCACCCTTCGGCGATATCTTAAATTCGCTGAAGCATCTCTCACTATCCGGAGAGCCCTGGCCGAACTACGACCGGGATGGTCGGGACGCGGACAATGAAGAAATTCAGAGCCCACCCACCACCCACTTCGTAGCCACCGTCAACGATTTAACCGATGTGCTAAACTACGACTTAGAAGACATCAACGGTATGGACGACGATGCCGGAGACGATCAAGAACCAACGCCTACAGGGCACTGGAAGGCCACCTCGTCACATGACATACATATGGTGGACACCCCGAAGGGAAGCGATACCGAGGAACAACGGGACGCGGCAGAGGATAATCCCACCGATAAACAACCAAAATGGCGACGTAGATGCCGCCCTAAGTCCCGCCTCGATCAAAGCAGCATTCCTAACGACCCAGCAATAGAGCAGGGCAAACCAGCGGACGACGAACATACAACCAAGCAACCATCCAAACAGGACGAACCGGATAATCAACCCCTTCACGGAGCAATCAACAGTCCGGACACACCACCGGAGCATAAGAACCTTCACAAAAGACTCATCGCCACTGCAAGAAGTTTGAAGAAGGAAAAACGGAAGCTCAAAACAGCGGAAGACATACTCAGAATGAAGTGGAGCAAAGTACTCAAGACCGCAGACAAATATGGCCATGGCCATCAAACAAAGAGCTACCCAAAGCGCAAGCTGCTGCCAGAATTTGACGAGGAAGCCATAGAGCCCTCATAGTCAAAAAATAAAGACGCCGCCTGGCCGGATAGACGGCCAGATGACAGGCCAAAAGCGACAAGCGGCGCCGCACACAAGCCGACTTAAGATCCTGGGAAAACAGACTGCCCAACTAGGTCCATCTACGGGCCAAAAAAGAGGGCCCCAGGAAGTAACACAACACGACAAGCGTTCAAAGATAGCGGCACACCCAAATACAGGGGCGCCGCACACCCGCTATGTTTTACCGATGAGGTACTGGATCATGAATTTCCAGCAGGGTTCAAACCCATAAACATAGAGGCATATGACGGCACAACAGACCCCGGAGTCTGGATAGAAGATTACATACTACATATACACATGGCTAGAGGAGATGATCTCCACGCCATAAAATACCTACCCCTCAAGCTCAAAGGGCCAGCTCGGCATTGGCTCAAAAGCCTCCCAGAAAACACTGTTGGAAGTTGGGAAGAGCTTGAGGACGCGTTTAGAGCAAATTTTCAAGGGACTTATGTCCGCCCTCCGGATGCAGACGATCTGAGTCATATAACCCAACAGCCCGGAGAGTCAGCGCGCAAATTCTGGAACAGGTTCCTTACCAAAAAGAACCAAATAGTCGACTGTCCGGACGCGGAAGCCTTAGTAGCTTTTAAACACAACGTCCGAGACGAATGACTCGCCAGACACCTCAGCCAAGAGAAGCCAAGAACAATGGTCGCGCTAACAAGCCTCATGACGCACTTTTGCGCAGGAGAAGACAGCTGGCTAGCAAGATGCAGCACCAGCCACCCGAGTACATCTGAGATCAGAGATGGAAATGGAAAATCACGGCGCAGGAAAGATCAGCGCCGGAACAAAGAAAAAAGCCCAAAGGGCACGGCGGTCAACGCCAGATTCAAAAGCTCGCGGCCAAACAATAAAACACTACCTCTTAAGGACAACAGCAACGAGCTATCAAATTTAAACAAAATTTTAGATCGGATATGTCAAATCCACAGTACCTCCGGAAGCCTGCAAACCATACCAACCAAAATTGTTGGGTTTTTAAACAGTTCGGCAGACTCAACGCCGGACACAAGGGGCTCGATGCGCCAAGCGAGGACAATGACGAACCCCACCAGCGGAGCACCGGAAGTCAAAAGACTTTCCCACAAGAAGTCAAAACAGTAAACTCACTTCATGTGATAGTACGGAAAACCAACAAGGCACTCGCTAAGACAAGTGTCGCACGGTCCACCCCAGCGGAACACCGAGATTGGATGTCAAAACCAATCACTTTCGACCATCTGGATTAGTCCAGAAGTATCCGGAACGCAGGATAGACTGCCCTGATATTGGATCCCATAATAGACAGACTGCAATTCACGCAGGTTTTGATGGACGGCGGCAGTGACTTAAACCTGCTATATCCGGACACAATCCGCAAGTCGGGATAAACCCCACTACAATTCGGCATAGCCGCACTTCCTTCAAAGGAGTGGCGCCAGGCCCTTACGCCAGGTGCACAGGTTCATTATTACTAGAAGTTGTGTTCGGGTCACCTGACAACTTCCGACGAGAAAAGCTAACCTTTCATGTCGCCCCATTTAAAAGTAGCTATCAAGCATCACTGGGACGGGAAGCTTTCGTCCGCTTCAATGCAATACCACATTACACGTCTCTTACGCTTAAAATGCCCGGCCCACGTGGCATCATTTCATTAAAAGGTCGCCTGAGACCCCGGACACGGCTGGACGAGTCCGGAATAAATAAGCTAGGGGCTACCTAGCCGCACACCCCTTCACAAGGGTTTGTACATATAAGCCATAATGAGCTAGCATAGGCTCAGCTCTATTAATCTATATTTCAATTTTTTATGCACTTTCTCGCATGATTTCTTTTCCAACTAAGTTCCTCTCTTTTCACAGATGAACAGCATGCACACCCGTCCAGGATACGGCACAACGGAGACACAGGCGCAGACGTGCAGTAGGGACCCGTTGCAAGGACTCTTTTCAGACTAAGACCCTACGTAAACCTTTCTTACTGTCTCTTGTTGCTATAATCCCCTGGTTTCTCATTATAACCAGAGTGGAGACTGGCATTTTGGCATCGGCCGTGCCAGAAGAACCTGCCCGTACCTGGACACAAGGGGCTTATTGCATTGTTTTGCCCGCTATTGTAAAGACCGAACACCTTCGGGAGTGTTCGGCGTCTCGAGTTAGGCCTTATATGCATCAGCTCCGAATCATGTCTTTGGTCAAATGTTGGGTTTGCCCGGCTCCTGTGTTTTGCTGCCTTACGTTCCGTATCATCGGCTAACGCGGCACCAGGAGAACTACTGCGATTGTGCCCCAGTTCGGCTGCGCGAGCACCTCAGTAGAGAAAGCCGAAAACTGACTGTCATGATACAGCGAGAAACTGGTCAACCACTCGATCGACCATGGGAATGTTTAGAATTCCTCCGCTTTGACGAAGGGCCGTTTCCCGGTCAGGCACATACGCGCCCCAAATTCGGAGAGCGCGGTGCCCCCAGGGGCTATGTCGTAGCCCCACCCTCGAACTCCATGGCTAAGTGAAAGTGATAAAGCATTATAGTCCGGTTGCCTCGTTTGCTACGCTACCACCTCCTTTATAGGACCGAGACATCGGATTAAGTGTGAAAACACGCTATTTTTTGCGAACACCCCCGCACCTTGTGCGTGGGGGCTGAAGCCGACGACTGCCATCTTTCAGGTTATACACACGTATACATGAACGGCCGCATAGGAGATATTCTATTACTTGAATGCACAAGTATAAAAGGCGCTTACATCATAAATATTGTTTTACATCATAAAAATGTTCATTCGAACGTAACATTTTTTGAGCACTGCGACTCTATTACACGAGCACCACGCAGCACTTCGCCAAAATAGTGCTCGGCGGGTAACCGGTTATCATTCGAACCCGGGGTCACAACAGCGGTGGCATCCATCTCTGTGCAATGTGTCCTCACACGGGCGAGTGCCATCCGCGCACCCTCTATGCAGGCCGACCGCTTCATCGCCTTGATATGCGGCACCGCCCCAAGAAATTGCTGCAATAAGCCAAAGTAACTCTTCGGCTCGGGCCTATCCGGCCGGGCATGGGTCACTATATCCGTCATAGCAAGCCCGGACAACCTATTTAGCTCAGCCCACTCGGCCGAACGGTCGGTCAGCGGAAGTGAACACTCCGGACTATGGAATTGAGACCAAAATAGCTCTTCCGTTTTGTGATCCTTCTGGCTTTGAAAATGCACAACGGCATCCGCCGCACTCGCTACTAAGTCCATATAAGGGTCCTCTGGACCCCACAGTTGGCCCAGCTGAGCATACTTTGGATCCGTAAACCTTCGGCGCAGCAGAAAAGGCTTGCCAGCCACAATATCTCCGGCCTGGCGTAGCTCTTCCTTTATAGCCCGCATTGCAGAGCGGGCATCCTTGGCTTCGGCGGTGGCCTTCCCCAGGTCTTCTTGCCCCGCTAGGCGCTCCTTCCCAAGAGCCTCATTGCGGTCGGTAGCATCTTTTAACTCAAGGCCATTTCAGCCATCTCTTCCCTGCTCCGGAAGTGTGCGACCCTTTCGGCCGCTAACTCCTCGGCCGCCCTCGAGGCCGCCGCATTACTCCTTCTGGCCTGCTCCTTGGCTTGAGCAAGTTCGGCCCGAAGGCTCTCCACAGCAGCGGCACTATCTGCATTTCACACACCTGTTGTAAGGAGCTGGCTTCGGCTCCCTTACCAAGTGACCGCACATAAACACTTACCTTGCGACTCATCAAGTCGCCTGTTAACCAGCGTGATGTCCGCATCCGCAACAACGAGTTGCCGCTTTAGTTCAGCAACTCCATCAGTCCGACTGGCCCCCGGACGACCCGCCACCTGCATCGGCACGGCGGGAATTTAAACCTGCGATTTTGATCCTCGGCACGCTGTCGATTTCGACAACCTACCGAGTCTCAGGGGCTACTATCTATACAGGGCGCATTCTATATGCAAAACTGTTAGAAGGTGTGTCATTTTTACGTACCTCAAACCCCGCCAGCAAACTCCTGACGGCATTATGCAACCCGCCTTCGGTGGACGAAATCCTTTCAATCACCATGCTCATCAATGCGTGGTGACCTTCTGAGATAGACACCTTCTCAAGCAGATCCTTCAGCCGTACACCAGTTGGCACCGAACTATCTGGCTTTGCCAAACTAGGGGGCTCCCTCCGTGACGACACTTCAGGCTTGTCCGCCCTATCCGATGGCGCCCCGGACGGAGGCGTCTCGCTCTCCATCATCTCCGGACGAAGGTCCCCCGAAGACGAGCTCATTTGCGAAGGACGGAGATCCGAACTACAAGGTAAAAACTTTAGTTATCCTCAGAAGCACAAATAGGGATGTCCCTTATGATAAAACTCCTTTCTTTCTACTTACGGCTTGTTGGAGGGCTGATTCTTTAAGGGAGATTGTGCGGCCGGGGCCTCCCCGGACGCAGGATCCTCTGGCGAAGATTTCTTCCATCGTTTAGGGGCTTTTGCCCCCGGGTCCCCGGAGGCAGTCCTCTTCTCTCCTTAGAGGGAGGGATTCTCGATCCCCCCTCTTTCAAGAGCCTCCTTAGGCGAGGCAGTAGCTTTCTTGCTTTCCCCTTCGCCTTCCTCTGGAGGCGCAACCTCAAGCATCCGAACCAGTACAGAATCTGGCGCGGTCTCGGGGAGGGGGGCCGGACACCATATCAATTTTGCTTCCGCTATCCACTCCTGTTTAGAAGGAAGTTGGTCATAAGGCGAATTATCGAAAGGTAAACAAACGGTATGTCCGGACTTGGAACTACTTACTTGAGAATCCGGGCGATTGCAGCTTAGGCCAGCATCCTCGGTCAATTCCGGACGCGCCTCTTGCGATCCGAAGAATAATTTGTACATCTCCAGGGGTGTCATACCCATGAAGTGTTGAATAATCCGTGGGCCCTCCGGATTGAACTCCCACAGCCGAAGAGGGCGGCGTTTGCAGGGCGGGAGACGCCTAATCAGCATAACCTGCATCACCACCACCATATCAACCTCCCTCGTTTGGAGATCTCGAATCCGGCCCTGCAGTAGGGGCACGTCCTTTGACGGCCCCCAGTTGAGCCCTTGGTTGACCCACGACATCAACCGTCGTGGAGGTCCCGGGCAGAATAAGGGCGGCGGCTTTTGTCTGCGGCCCCTCGGAACGGTAATATAGAACCACTCTTGCTGCCACGGGCCGAGCTCCTCTTGGAAGGAGCCAGCGGGCCACGGGGCATCGGCCCTCCTACTTATGGCTGCCCCGCCGCACTCTGCTTGACGCCCCCCGATCATCTTCGGAGCCACCTTGAAGGTCTTCAGCCACAGGCCGAAGTGAGGGGTGACGCGGAGGAAGGCTTCGCAGACGACAATAAATGCGGAAATATGGAGGATGGACTCCGGAGCCAAATCGTGGAATTCCAACCCATAGTAAAACATGAGCCCCCTCACAAAAGGATCCATCGGGAAGCCTAAACCCGACGGAGGTGGGATACAAAAACGACATACTCGCCGGGCTCGGGGGTGGGGATGGCCTGCCCTTCGGCAGGCAACCTGTGTGAAATCTCATAAGTCAGGTACTTGGCCTCCCGCGGCTTTAACACGTCCTCCTCCGTGACGGAGGAGGGCATCCACCGGCCCTGGAGGTCAGAGCCGGACATCGTTGAAGGTCCGACGCGCTCGAATCTGGAGCTCTAGGTGCTGGAACTTGGAGCGGGGAGAGGATTCGATGGAAGATTGAAGAAAAGAAACGAGCCTTGGTCCCGTTATAAAGAGGGAGAATACCAAGAGCCGTCTCCGTGACCGTTTGGGACTCGCCTTCGATAGAGGGGGCATGGCGACGGGCGCGGTTGGGTTACCCACGTCCGTATTGATGAGAATCCCGGATTAAGGGGGAACACGATCTCTGCTTCGACAAGACGTGCCAAGGAAACCGCTTCGCTAAATGTGCTGAGGTGGTAGAGTAAAAAACGATTCAAGTAATGGCTTGGTAGTGGCGTGACGTCATGCCGCAAAAAACGTCAGCAGATTGAACTTGTGTATATATTATTCTCTCTACGGTGGAATGTGGAATTTATTTTGCAGAGCCGGACACTATCCTTGTGTTCACAATCTTCTATCATTCGGAGAAGGAACCCGCCTTGCAATGCCAAGCAATATACGCGCCGGACTTATCGTCATTGAAGCCTGGTTCAGGGGCTACTGAGGGAGTTCTGGATTAGGGGGTGTCCGGATAGCCGGACTACCATCATCAGCCGAACTATCATCGGCCGGACTATCATCATCGACCGGACTCCAAGACTATGAAGATACAAGATTGAAGACTTCGTCCCGTGTCCGGATGGGACTTTCCTTGGGGTGGAAGGCAAGCTTGCCGATACGGATACATACCATTGTAACCGACTCTATGTAACCCTAGCCCTCTCCGGTGTCTATATAAACTGGATGGCTCTAGTCCGTAGGACACAACAACAACCCTTACAATCATACCATAGGCTAGCTTCTAGGGTTTAGCCTCCTTGATCTCGTGGTAGATCCACTCTTGTAAACATCCATAGCATCAATACCAATCAAGCAGGACATAGGGTTTTACCTCCATCAAGAGGGCCCGAACCTGGGTAAAACCTCGTGTCCCTTGTCTCCTGTTACCATCCGCCTAGACGCACAGTTCGGGACCTCCTACCCGAGATCCGCCGGTTTTGACACCGACAATCACCAACTCAGGACTTGTTTGATTCGCAGGATTTTGAAAATGCAGGAATAGGACACGGCAATATTACAAGTTTCAAACTGATATTACAAATGTTAGGAGTAATGCTGCACCTACGAAGTGGGAATTACTAGGAAGTTTACGTAAGAACTTTCGTTACTTTAGGTGGATGTAGCATTATCGTACAAACTAAAATCCACCGCCCTGACAAGTTACTAATGGGCAAATAAGTTTTCGAGTCTCTGGCCACTTGATGTTTCAAAAACAAATTCAGCTTCTACGGAGACTTTGTCATTTAGTCTTAGACGCTTGCGGTGATCAGCACGCCATTCATTGTTGTGCCAGAGAACGCCAAACCTCATTACCTTGAGCACACTTGCCTCGAAAACAAAGAACCTGGCCAATTTAATCTTAGATGTGCTGCCTCGGTAGTCGATCTAGTCAATTTCTGTAAGATGGAGATCAAGGCATTCGACGAGATTGTTATAGTGCAGCACATTTTTCACTTTTGGGTCTTTTTTTATCTGCAAAAGAAGAGAACATATTAGAGCAGCTGGCTGCATAAGATTGCCGTGTCATCAAGAGGTACCAATATCATTCGCTCATACGATAGGGTTGGATGGCTAGTGATATTTTTTCACTCTCTCTCTCTCTCTCTGTGTGTGTGTGTGTGTGTGTGTGTTTCCTCTCATTTAACTAGGAGCATGTGAAGAGCTTGGGCATTTGTTGCCTTCCACTATGTGGCCGATGCCATATTTCGCAAAAGTATGCCACATAATACGCATCAATGTCAAATCAAAAGATTTTGGCACCGCTCTCGCGATGTGAGAGAGTTGGCACCGCTGTGCACACAGACCCACGTGTATAAACAAATCAATCAAACGAACTACACCAGCCTCTCACTCTCCCAAACAAGTGTATTTTTATTGCCTCAGTCCTCTCTCTCTCTCTCCCACGCAGTGTTTTTTCATTGCGTGAGTTAATTTGGCACCAGAGCAAAGTAGGTGATCCAGATTGGGGCACCAGGTGAGCAATGGAGGGGCATCGATGCCAAATGCATCACAAGTGAATTTGGCACATGTTTTGGCCTACATAGCCCACTTTTGTACTCCCTCCGTCCCAAAATTCTTGTCTTAAATTTTTCTAAATATGGATGTATCTAGTTACATTTTAGTGTTAGATATATCCGTAGCTAAACAAATGTAAGACAAGAATTTTGGGACGGAGGAAATACTACCTCTTATTTAGTATAAAATTTTGACCATAGATTTACCTAAGAAAATGCCAATGCCACTAAAAATTACACCATTTGAAATTATGTTCAAATATGAATCCAATGATATAGTTCTTAGTGACATGCATTAACATTTTGTCAGTTAAATCTATGGTCAAATTTTGATACGACAAAATTGGAAGAGTAAACCAGGACGGAGGTAGTACTTGCTCTTAGGGTAACCATAGAGTTACTAGAGTAGTCTAAGTTACTTTCCACTATGACTAGCCTAGGCTACTATAGTAGTATAGCATAAAAATGATGCAGGTGATCACGTGAGAAAAAAATACTAAAAACATTTCTTTTGATGCAGTGCGTAGATGCAGTTCTGAACACTACAATTGTCATCGTAATTTGGGAAAATTACGATAAAAGTTGAGCTACATTGTGATTACCGTTTACTTATAGGAAAGAAGTTTCACCTCGACGAGTAGCTTCTCCGTGCACGGAAAGCATGTAAGGAATCCAACAACTTGATCCAGATTGGGGCCGATAGATTTTAGTGCTAAGATCTTCACTTTGCGCATGGACTGGGTCAAGCTTGTGGGAATCATTTTCTGGAAGACTGTCATAAATACATCAAGAAGAAATTTAAAAATGTGAATTTCAAGAAGATGGAGAAGAAGATGAGTGATGTACCTGAATGATTACGGATCCAATAAAGAGTTCGGAGAATTTGGCAGACAAGTACACCAACGCTGTCAATTTCGGCGCGTCAATGACCCTGATTTTTGTTGGACCTTCTAGATCCGATACAAGCAATCTCTCAAGGAAAGGTGCATTCTCAATGACCATAACGTGGAACAGCTGGAGTGATCTCTTCCCAATTGATGTCTTGTTGCGGGGCCAGCAAGACACATAAATCCATCGGAGATTCGTCGAGGCGATTTGGAGGCTAATGAACCTGTGGATCTGCTCAAGACAAAGGTACTCGAGCGTCGTACAGCTGCGGAGCAGGTGCTCCATAGCCTTCTTCGAGATGACAACGTCGAAGAGGTCGAGCTGCTTGAGTTGAGGGAGAAGAAGGGCGGGCGCGGCATTAATCTGGGGAAGATAGCAGGAGCTGAAGCTGGTGCGGCGCAGCGTTGGCGTGAGGCGGAGCGCGGACGGTGGCAGAGAGCGACATCGTCCAGCTTCAAAGCTGAGCTCCTTCAGCTGATCTAGGGCGGGGGATAAGAACCACTCGTCAAACTTGGGTTGGACCTTGCAGTTGGTACTGAACATGCGGATGTCAAGGCGTCTGGCTGGCCCAGGGTGCGATGAAAGGATCTTGGAGATTGCGGCCATGCGTTTGCAATCCCCATCGCAGAGGCAGCTGTCGACGGTGAGGTTGAGGGGGACGCAGCGCCACAGGGGGCGCCACCGCCGGGAGAGCAGGGCGGTTTGCACAGAAGATTTGGTGGGGAGGAGGCCGATGATGACGAGCAGCATGTCGTCGGGAAGGCTGCTGATGAAGTCCAGGCTCGCCGGATGCGGTTTTGGCTCGAGCCGCCTCCGCTTGTTGGCTGCCTCGCCGTCCATCTCAACCGGCGGCGACGCTGGTGTACACGTGTGCTGGTGTGTGTTGTGTGCTGGGTGTGCGAGAGTGTGTCCTTCTGTGCATGCCGCCGCACAGTGGTGAATTGTGCGCGAGTGCGTCCTTCGCGTGCAAGAAGTTTGTCCTCAATGCGCCCTCAATTTACTAGCGTGCGGGGTGCTACCCCGAGTGTTTTCAACTTTAATTCACCGCGTGTCAGATGGGCCTCTAGTTTACTTATTTTCACCCACTGCCACATGGGCCAGCACACCAAGATACAGAACACGAGCTGACAAGGCAGCATGTGGATTGGTTGACTGGTCAACTAAACAATATACGGAGCTATACGCTGACACAATGAGCGTATAATCCGTCGGTATAGAGAGTTCGAGTGAGAGGGGAGGCCCGTGAGAGATAGCAGAGAGAGAGAGAGAGAGAGAAAGAGCTACAACCTCCCTTTGATAATGTAGTTCCAACATTTTTTGAAGTCAGTTTTTTGAGACTTTGACCAAGTTTATAAAGAAATTACTTATATCTACAATACCAAAGATAAATGATAGTATGAAGTAAGTACATGTTGTGATGAATCTAATGATCGTTCCAGATGTAAATGTTTTTCTCCACATATACGTGGTCAAACTTTTCTGAGATTTGACTTTTCAAAACATCCATATGCTTATGGACGTGATAGAGTCCCTAACGAGAGAGAGAGAGGGAGAGAGAGAGAGAGAGTGAAAAAAGTGTGTGTGCGTGTGTGAAAGAGACATGGACAACAAACGATAAAAGTAGAGAAAAAGCATGTGTGTCTTATGCAAACATATCACACATGCATCTTCGACAACAGAGGCAAGGTGAGGAGATAGTGTGTGGTTGTTTGGAACCGAGAGAGCAAGACCCCTAGCACGTGGCCAAGAGTGGTCTGACAAACAAGGGAGAGAGGTCAAGAGAGACGTACGGAGAAAATGCAGACATGGGGAGGAGAGAGTGTATGTTTGTCATAGAGAGATCCCCTGGAGATCGTGATGGGACTACATGGGTGGGAGATCGAGTGACAAGGTGTGTCCGCGATAGAATATGCCCCAAGAGATATCGAGATAGACGTATGGAAGGAAGGAGACAATATGTGTGTTCCTAATGGCTATTAAGAGATAATCATACTTAGGAGGGGGGAGTGCTTGCGCCTATGGCCCTGTTTGGATACTCTAACTCAGTTAGAGGTTAGAGTTAGATTCTAACCCTGAACTAATCCTGAACTAACTCTATGTAAAGAGGTGTTTGGATGGCATGGTTAGATGGAGCGCGGATACGGCGAGGCACCTTCACGGGCGGTGCGAGAGGGAGGGAGGGAGAGGACGAGAAGCTTCGAGGAAGTGGGGAGGGATCTGCTGCGGGGAGAGCGAGAGAAAAAAGTGTTTATTAGTGGTCCCGAGAAGAACTAACCCAAATAAGCACCTCTTGGATGGGTTAGTTTTTTTGGATGGGTTAGATTCATCTAACCCAAACTAACCCTCATGTTTGGATCTTTTTGGGTTAGTTGACTCCAAACTAACCCAAACTAACTCTAACCCATGGATCGAAACAGAGCCTATGATGGAGTGAGGGATTATGGTACTTAGGGGGGTGCATGTCACATGGAGAGAGAACAAGGGCGGAGAGTGTTGGATGGGTCTATATGTATAGCGCGAGCGAGACATGTGTATGCATGTGTGAACCAGGGGGATATAAGGCCAGTTTGGCTTGCGTCCTGAGCATCTTTTGCGTGGCCTTGGGTTGTGGCTGGATTTCATGCACGCTTGTTTGGTTGCTACCCTGTGAAAAAGAAAGCCCGTCTGGGTTGGGTTCCCTTGCACTTTAATTAGCCTGGCTGAACTCCAGACACTGCAAGTGGCCTGGCCCAAGCGACCAATTCGAACGCCTGGTCGTGCCTGGTCGTGCGGCCACAAGGCTAATAGCAACATGGATGGATATTAGCATTAAATAATTGATGCATGGATTGATTGATGGGACATTGATGCTTTGCCTGGCCCAGTCATGAACTAAACGCTTCAGCACCACACAAGCCTGGCCAGGCAGAAATATTTTACATCTCACGTCCACACAAGGTAGTACCGGCCATCAAGGCATGAGGGTCAAGTCACAAACCAAACTGACCAATAAACTTTGAGAGAGATTGAGGAGCCCCGATAAGGCTGAGTGGTGCGTCAGATAGCTGAGAGGGGGGAAGAGATGTTCCATCCCTTGATAATGCAGTGCATGTAAATTTTTTAGAAGTCAAACTTTGGCAACTTTGATCAGGTTTATGCAAATGTTATTTATATCTACAATACCAAAGATGCATCATAAAAAACTACATCTCATGGTGAATCTAATGGTATACGTTTGCCGTACTAGATGTAATTCTTTTTCTCCACGTACATGGTCAAACTTTGTGGTGTTTGACTTTTCAATAAATCTATATGCTATGGACGGAGGAGAGTGCCTCAGACGAGACAGATCAAGTGCGTGTGAAGGAGAATGAGTAAGTGTGCAAAAAGAGTATGTGTGTGAAAGAGAAAGTGACAACAAATGATAAATTAGAGAGAGTGTGTGTGTTTTCGTTTCTTATGCAAACATATCACGCATGCATCTCCGAGATGGAAAAGCAAGGCGAGGAGATACATGAAGATAGCTAGTGTGTGATTGTTTGCAACGGAGAGACACACCCCTGTAGCACATGTCCAATAGAGGTCTAGCCAAGAAGGAAAAAAGGTCGAGAGGGACAAATGGGTGGCATGGATGCATGGGGAGGGAGAGAGGGTGTGTTTGTGATAGAGAGATCCCCTCGAGATCGTGAGGGGACTATATGGGTGGGAGATCGAGGGAGTGCATGCACGATGGAAAGATGCCCCGAGAGAAATCGAGATAGACCATGCACATGTTTGTGATGGAGACTAAGAGTAGCTAGTCATATACATATAGGGGGGACTGCGTGTGCCTCCAATTGAGTGAGAGACCATCATACTTGGCTAGCTGGGCATGAGATTGTGTGTGTGTGTGCGTGTGAGATGGAGAGAGAACGAGGGAGAGAGATAGAGTTTTAGATGGGCCTATCGAGTGCGAGTGAGATATGCATGTGTATGTGTGATCCAGGTGGATGGAGAGTTTGAGATAGGGGGGAAGAGCTCCGAGACGACATAGTGGTGCGTGAGAGAGTTACGGGCAAAGAGCCAAGGAATTTGTGTGCATACGATGAGTGCACCCAAGATATCTAGCTTGGACTAGCTAGAGTATCATACATAGTGTGCGAGAGAGACCTATAGATGGTGTATATATGCATGTGAACTAGAAAGACCCCCCCACACACACACACGCAGAGAGAGAGAGAGAGAGAGAGAGATGGAGAGAAAGGGAGAGGGACCAACAAGGTTTTTGTGTCGGATGCGTGCAACATAATTGAAGGTTGTCAGTGAGAGAGAGAGAGAGAGAGAGAGAGAGAGAGAGAGACAGAACAAGAGTCTGGGAGAGGGGGAGGTCGCGTTTTATGCATCAAAGACTGATATAAACCATGTTTCGATATAAAATTGCATTCAAATATTTAAATTGGAGAACATGTTGTCTGCAATCCACACATGAACGGATATATGCGTATATCAAACAAGTTCATTAATTTGACTTTCAACATGTTCATGGAGTACTATAATACTGTACAACATGCTACTCGATTGAGGTGTTCAATTTTGGATTTAGTTCACTATTTTGACCTACTGAACGAGCTATTTCATTGAATCGAGATATTTCATTTTGGGTTTGATTCGCGTTTTTGAGTGGGTCAACTATTTGTCATATAGTAAATCGCTAGCAACAAGCATGTAAAAACACATTACTCCCGAGCATCATCTCTCCATCTAAAAAAGAAGTGGCAAGCTAATATTTCAAAATTTGATTCGAATCGACTTGGTAAGGTAGACGTGGATGCTCGTTCTCCCAAAATTTGAAAGAACCATTAAACATCCTCTCTGCTCGGTGGAATTCGCCCGAGCAAATAAATGGGAGACGCGAAATTACCGTCCTATGTGGGACACATATCAATTGGCCCATTGTACATCGAGGGTAGGTTTGTAACTTCATCCAAGCGCGCCTTCTCCTCGGACGAAATGACATGTGCCGCATAATTCATAAACCATGGTCGGCAAAACACGCTCTCCTTGCCCGAAATAGCTCGCGCCCACTATTTCAAAACATGCTCTCCTCGCCCGAAATCGCTCGCGCCCACTATAGTTCAATACATGCCCTCCTCGCCCGAAATCGCACCCGCCCACTATTTGGGGAGAAGCACAGTTACTCTACTATCCCCGACCCTCAGTACACAAACCCAAGCCGAGAAGCCTATAGGCAAGGGTAGAACTGTAACTCCCCCTCACA
>NC_041383.1:485643696-485679180 GCF_002162155.2 Triticum dicoccoides | reverse complement strand
CTCCCGAGCCGCGAAACCTCAGCCCCACCTCCATGGCGCCCCCCACCGCACCAATTTCACAGCCGCCCTCCTCCCTAATGCCGGAGACGCTGTCCAATTGCTGTCGTGCACTGGGCCGTGTGCCTCTTACTCCGTGCTGCTGGTGCTGCCTCGACGACAGCCGCGTGAACCGTACCGGAGCCGATTCACCCCGCCGTTGTTCACGGTGCCGGAGTGGCTCCAACTTTAGATCCATCCAGAGTCCTGGCGCTGCTTTTGTGTAGCCGTCGACCGTCGCGATATCGCTCTTTCCCTACCGCCGGTCGCCACTGCAACCGCGCCGGCCTCACCGACTCGGCAGCTGGACCTGCCTACTTCACCATGCCGCCAGATAGGTCGCACCCTCATCTCAAATCACTCTATTTAGGCGTCAGTTGTCTGAATTTTTATTTTGGGCCAATCGATTCCTAATGGGAAGCAGCACCCCTCGAGGCGGCGAAGCTCCTAGGATGCCGGTTGGCTGGTGTCTAATGTAAGGGTGCGGGGCCGCAAGTTTGCCGCGGAAGCAGCGGTTAGATGGCTATCTTTTAGAGTTGTTTGGGTTGAAGGTACTGCCGTTGCCGGATCTGGATGACGGGGAGTCTTTGTGGATTGGCCCGGGGGCGGCGCAACCACGGCAGTGCGGTGGAGCGGGGAGCGGGGTTTTGTCCGGGGCCACGGACAGTGGAGGCAGGCTGCTTTGCCGTTGGTCGCTGGCTCTTCGGGGAAGATTCCGAATAGTGTCAGCCGGGAGGCACAAGACGGCCATCAAGCCATCCGGCGTAGATTAGACAGTACCAAAATAAAATAAAATTGTGTGACCCCAATTTAGTCTTTAGTCAATAGACGTGTGACCACTCTCGTACCTTGCTGTTGATCTCTTAGTGTATTTCTTCAGATCAAAGAGATATGTCGTTCTTAACATTATGTGTTATCTGCATCTTGAGACACACCGTCTTCCGACTCACCTGAGCTGCTCCAACAAGGGAAGCATACACCAGAAGGGAGCTATAGTCCCCACTCAACAGTTCCCTGCATCAAATGCGCGTGCCCGACATGGACAACCACAACAACTGTAGGGCCATCGACAAGTCAGCACATGATGCTCACTCCTACGGATGGCAGCCAGATAGGTTGTGCCCTCATCTTACTTGTGTGCAACATTTATGGCTTTGTTATTCATCTAAGCATGGAAAATAGATCATCACATTTCACTGTATATTCATGCTGATCTCTTACGGGTCTTGTTCAGGAGTTCACGCTATTCCATAGTTCAGCTAAGATACTTGTTCTTTAGGTAACGTTGTTCCATAGTTATCATCCATCAACCAATGCTATCCCATAGGCTGATGATTATAGTATTATACCACTTCTAGTATTACCTATGTTGTTCTTTAATACTTTTGTGTGCCATCTAGTTAATCTCAAGTACAAACGATACATATTCTATAGCTTTCATCTGTGTTCTCCCTTTAGTTTATGAGACCTATTGCTGCTAGTTAACCCCGGTCCTACTATTTATGTCGTCTCCTACAGGCACTCATTACATAAATCTAACTACTAGCTGTCTTGTATGCATGTCAGATATAATTGCACACACTGATATATCCACAAGAACCTCACGGAGCAATGTAAAGGCCAATAAACTTGATGTCAATGATACCCAATATGATGGAACATGTAAAGGCAGTTCTACAGAAGACTTGCAGAAAGATGATGAATCCTCTTCACCCCACAAGGTCCTTGCTCTAACTTGGCCTGTGATATGGGTACAACATGCATATAATGTCCTGCAGTGTATCTACTTTGTTGCAATGCCAAGTGCTTAGCATGCTGATCATGCATGTAAATATGTCATGCCTTCCTGTTTTTTAGTACATGTTTTCAAATTCAAGTACTGTCATTCTACTCTATCGCAATGCCATCTGCTTAATTTGGACATCATGCTTCTGAATATCTTATGCATTGTTATTCATCAGTATGTACTTCATCTATCTGCCATACCATGTTTTTTTTACATTGAAGTGTTGTTCTAGTGCTCTGTTGCAATGCCATCTTATTTTCCCAATCATAAACGTATATGTTGCCTTAGTTATTTCTGTACGTATTCCGCTAGCATATAGTTTTACATTCAACTAGTGTTTTTGTCTGTGCTGTCCTGTCGTATCCCTAGCTCTTACACCATACTCCCTCCATCCGGATTACATGTTGCCGAAATGGATAAAAAAGGATGTATCTAGAACTGAAATACGCCTAGACCCATCCATTTTTTTCAGGATGGAGGGAATACATGTCAATATGTCATGCCTTTCTATTCTTCAGTACCTATTCCATCTCTCTGCTGTCGCATGTTTTATAATTAAAGAACCATTCTTCTATACAAGGCATGCAAGGGGAAGACGACTATGTTAGAATCTGAAGGGTTACAAACAAGGCCTTTGCAAAAGATCCAAAATCCAGGAGATAATAAACCAACTCCAGTTTTTACAAATATTACTCCAGCACAGAGAAACCCAACTACTACTGATAATAAGCAAATTCCAGTGGCCAAAGAACTAGTCCGCTCCAGTCCAGCAAAAATATGTCAACTCAATTCTAAGAAGCATGTGTGTATCCTTGCATCATGAAATTTTATTGCATGCTGATCATATTTTCTACATGTTTCTTACCCATCTCTCTTTTAGAAAATAAGCTTAACAGATAGAAGAATTTCTGCAATGGTATCGTTTATGAGGAAAGATTCTTGCAGGAATTCTTTGTGCCCCAATGTAGATGCAAGTACCTGTTGTATATCAGTATATTTTTACAACAACATGTATTTTGTTAATCGGCGTGAATCCAACCTTTATTTGATCTAAATTTAGTTGTAGCAAAATGTATGATTAAAGGCCACAATGTTGATTTTTGTAAGGAAAACTGCCTCGTAGTTTTGCATCCTGAGCTGCATGAGTGTACTATCTCATATCAGTGGGTTTGAATACTTTGGTTCTGTAGTGGGTTTTTTAGTGTTTTTTTACTGTGTTGTCCTGTCGTATCCCTAGCTCTTACATCATACTCCCTCCGTCTGGATTAAATGTCGCAGAAATGGATAAAACTGGATGTATCTAGAACTGAAATATGCCTAGACCCATCCATTTATTTCCGGATGGAGGGAATACATGTCAATATGTCATGCCTTTCTATTCTTCAGTACCTATTCCATGTCTTTTGTAGCATGTTTTATAACTGAATCACCATTCTTCTATATAAGGCATGCAAGGGGAAGATGGCTATGTTAGAATCTGAAGGGTTACAAACCAGGTCTTTGCAAAAGATCCAAACGCCAGGAGATAATAAACCAACTCCATTTTTCATAGATACTGCTCCAGCACAGAGAAACCCAACTCCCACTGATAATAAGCAGATTCCAGTGTCCATAGAACTAGTCCGCTCCAGCCCATCAAAAGAATGTCAACTCCATTCTAAGAAGCGTGTGCGTATCCTCACATCATGAAATTTTATAGCATTTTGATCATATTTTCTACATGTTTCTTACCCATCTCTCTTTTAGAAAATGTTGGAAATATGCCCTAGAGGCAATAATAAAATGATTATTATTATATTTCCTTGTTCATGATAATTGTCTATTATTCATGCTATAATTGTGTTATCTGGAAATCGTAATACATGTGTGAATACATAGACCACAGCATGTCCCTAGTGAGCCTCTAGTTGACTAGCTCGTTGATCAACAGATAGTCATGGTTTCCTGACTATGGACATTGGATGTCATTGATAACAGGATCAAATCATTAGGAGAATGATGTGATGGACAAGACCCAATCCTAAGCATAGCACAAGATCGTGTAGTTCGTTTGCTAGAGCTTTTCCAATGTCAAGTATCATTTCCTTAGACCATGAGATCGTGTAACTCCCGGATACCGTAGGAGTGCTTTGGGTGTACCAAACGTCACAACCTAACTGGGTGGCTATAAAGGTATACTATAGGTATCTCCGATAGTGTCTATTGGGTTGACACGGATCGAGACTGGGATTTGTCACTCTGTATGACGGAGAGGTATCTCTGGGCCCACTCGGTAATGCATCATCATAATGAGCTCAATGTGACCAAGTGGTTGGTAACGGCATCATGCATTATAGTACAAGTAAAGTGACTTGCCGGTAATGAGATTGAACAAGGTATTGGGATACCGACAATCGAATCTTAGGCAAGTAACGTACCGATTGACAAAGGGAATTGTATATGAGATTACTTGAATCCCCGACATCGTGGTTCATTCGATGAGATCATCGTGGAACATGTGGGAGCCAACATGGGTATCCAGATCCCGCTGTTGGTTATTGGCCGGAGAGCTGTCTCGGTCATGTTTGCGTGATTCCCGAACCCGCAGGGTCTACACACTTAAGGTTCGGTGACGCTAGGGTTGTAGAGATATTAGTATGCGGTAACCCGAAAGTTGTTCGGAGTCCCGGATGAGATCCCCGATGTCATGAGGAGTTCCAGAATGGTCCGGAGGTAAAGATTTGTATATAGGAAGTCCAGTTTCAGCCACCGGGAAAGTTTCGGGGGCCCCGGTATTGTATCGAGACCACCGAAGGGTCCCGGGGGTCCACCAGGTGGGGCCACCTATCCCGGAGGGCCCCATGGGCTGAAGTGGGAAGGGAACCAGCCCCTGGTGGGCTGGTGCGCCCCCCTTCGGCCTTCCCCTGCGCCTAGGGTTGGAAACCCTGGGGTGGGGGGCGCCCCACCTGACTTGGGGGGCAAGTTCCCCCCTTTGGCCGCCCCCCCCTTGAGATTGGATCTCTAGGGGGCCGGCGCCCCCCAGGGCCCCTATATAAAGAGGGGGGAGGGAGGGCTGCGCACCTAAGCCCCTGGTGTTGGGGGTTGGGAGCGACATATGCCAACGGATGGCTTATCATGGTGGGAGCGAGTAGAACGTCGCCAGTGCCTGGAAGCGGGATAAGGCGTAGACACGTACGCCAGCGAACTTTACCTAGGTTGGGGGCTCTCCGTGGAGATAATACCCCTACTCCTACTCTGCGGGGTTCCACATGATCACTAAGGCACTAGTGCTACAAGTCGCTCCTTGAGCTGTGTCTAGAGGAAGGAGAAGGCAAGGCTAGCTCTTCCCTGCCCTAGGTAATTGGCTAGTTCTATCAGAGTTGGAACCCTTTGCATGGTTTACCTGGGGGGTTTATATAGGTCTAACCCCCAGGGGTACAATGGTAATCTGTCCGGGTGCTGGGCCCGGCTGTCAGCGTCTCCGGCCTCCGGCTTCTCCGCCGACCGTTGTGGCCCGCCGCCTGGTGGGACCCGCCGACTGGTTGGTGGCTTCTCACTGTAGCCGTGCCGTTGGTGACGAGGGCTTGGTCATCTTCATCGTGGCTACAGTCCCGCCGCCTGGTGGGAGATCACTGTAGCCACACCTGGTCTCATCAGCTTAATGGCGTGCTTGCCTCGGGGCAAGGGACGGCCGCCTGCTGGAGGCCGGCCCGGCCCAAGTCCGACTGGTCGGGATTCCACCGTCTTCTATGGAGTCTCTGCCGGATAGGGCCCGCCTCTGGTAGGCCATACCAACAGCCGTCGTGGGGAATAGGACTCCTCCTACTCGGAGCAACGTCAGGGGAGACATGGCATAGTGCCCCATCGTGCGGAGATCTCCTCCTGTACGGAGCACTGTAGCCACGCCTGTCCCGAGCACGGGGGCGATGTGCTTCGCTACAGCCATGCCCTGGCTTGTACTCTCGAAGGGGGTTCGGTTGTACCGACACCCCATGGTGGCCGCCTGCTTGATGCCGCCCTCTCCATTTGCCGGCGGGCATGAGCCGGCCACCCGCAACATTGTTGGCTGGGGTTGGCCGCCCTCTAGTAGTCGGCCATAAGGCCAGCCGGCCCTCGGAGGGCGGAGCTTCTGCTTAGGGCCCAGCTAGGCTGAGCTGGCCCAAAGTCTTGATAAGTCCTGGGACCTGGGTGAGGCTACCCATGGCCCATTACTCCGACAGTAGTCCCCGAAGCCGGCGAGGCGTTGCGCTCGAGGGGCCGTGTAGACTCAACGGCTTCCCCCCTCTCCGAGTTCCAGAGAGTGCTACGATTCGCCTTGCGGCGCACCGATATCTAGGTCCGACCTGCAGCATGCCGGCCTTCTGAAGCCAGCCTCCACATGGCGGGGTCGGCCGCCAATTTCAAACTTCTCGGCGGGAAGGTAGGTGGCGTGCCTGTTAAGCTTCCTTCGGCCGCCGCTCGCTGTAAGGGCGCCATGCGGCGCCCGCCAGCCCGGCCAGCCTACCATCCCACGCTCCTGATGGGACGTGACAGTGGGCTGGGCCCGCCACTACCAAGCCTTGGCGCGTGGGCTGATCCACTACGCCGAGGCGGGCGGTTGCGGTTCCCGCGGTTATTCACTGCGTAGTAAGTCTACGTGGAGATCATGGGGTCGTGGGCGCAGTTAATCCCATGTCCCACGCCCTGTCCCCTCGGCTTCATAGCCCAGGGTCCATAAGTAGGGGGAGAGGGGTGTGGCGATACTCGCGCGCCCTCCGACTTCTTCTTCTTCCTCCCGCACTCTCCATCGTAGCTGCCTCTCGCCGTGGTGCTGCTCCTGCTGCCGCCGTTGCGCTCTTGCCCCTCCCTCAGCTCCGCCCGCAGCCATGGCGCGTGAGAAAGGCGGTGACTGGGATGGCTCGACGGTCATCGAGGACCATATTACTTTCCTCCGCGACACGCGCCTGATGCCCAACACGGCATTCGTCAAGGCGCGGGTACCGCCGGAGACGGAGATCTCGCCAGCGCCGCAGGGGGACGAGTGGGTCGTCTTCCGCTCGCACTTCCTCCACGGCTTCGGCCTCCTGGCGAGCGGCTTCTTCCGCTCATTCCTCGACTTCAATCACCTCCAACCTCACCATATGATGCCCAATGCCGTGACCCTGCTCTCCGCCTTGGTCACGGCATGCGAGGGCTACATCGGCATCCTCCCCACAATCGAGTTGTCGGGAGCGTTCTTCTACGGGAAGCTCGGCACCTCCGCCAAGGACACGCCGGCCGAGTGCGGGGGCTACGTCGCCGTGCGCCGGCCGGTGAAACGGAACGCCTTCCCCACCATCAAGCTGGCTCACTCGATGAAGATGTGGCAGCAGTCCTACTTCTACGTCGAGAACGTAGATCCTGCTGCCGACTTCCTCAACCTGCCGCCCTACAAGGCCGGCCCCCTACCGGGCTCCGGCCCAACTAGGGGTACAAGCCGAAGCTGGTGTTGGCGGATGCGGCGGCCGCCATCGGCCGACTCTGGCTGCTCCAAGAGTAGGAGGGCCTTGTGGCCTCCAACCTCCTCGTCGCCTTCGTCGAGCCCCGAGTCCTCCCACTCCAGAGCCGCCCCCATCCGATCTTTCGGATGGGCGGGCATCGCGATCCGTGCCGGCTGTGCACGAAAGGGATCCCGCCTGCCGAGGTCGCGCGGATGGTGAACGAGATCTCCGACCTCAAGATGCCAGAGGAGGACTAGCGGTACGAGAAGCGGCCGTACTCCCGGCACAATCCGCCGCCTGCCGTAAGACCCTTGATTTCTTCTTTTAGATTTGTCTTTTGGTCTTGCTTTCCTTGTGATTCGACTCCTTCTTCGGACGCAGATATACATGTCCACAGCGGCAACCGCCATCGTGGGGCCGGGTGGTAACTACCACCCGGACAGGGCGGTGAGCGACGAGGATGACCCCGACTTGGGGGCGGCCGCCCTGGCAGACGATGCAACAGGCGGTGGCGGCGGCGGTACAGGCGGCACCGAGGAAGGCGGCGGCATGGGGACCTGGCCCGACGACGACGAGGACGAGGACGAGCTGCGCCCCACTCGGAGCACAGCCAACACCGGCGCCGGCCCCTCCACTGAGCCGCCCGCCCGCGGCGGCAAACGGAAGAGGAAGCAAGGCGTCGCCTTATTCGGCAGCACGCCGAAAAAACCCAAGAACCCAGCCGGAGCGACCAGGCGGCAAGAGGCCGCCGCCAAGGCGGTCAGGTATCAGAGGCAGCCGAGGGTGCCTGTTATGGTGTTGGCGTAAGTGTCTTTCTCGTGACTTTTACTCCTTCTATCGATCCGACCTGTCAGTAAATTCCTTGTTGTGTCATCATATCTCAGGGCCCCTCTCACCCTCGAGAAGTCGGGTGCCGCCTCAGTCATCAGGTCGACGACGACCTCTTCCACCAGCCAGCGGATTGACCCAGCCACCAACCTGCAGCAGGCGACAGAGCGGAACGCGCAGGAGGCATGTGATGAAGAGGCCGACCGCGCAGCGAAGGCGGAGGCGGACAGGGCCGCAGCCTCCGCGGCGAGGAGGTTGGCGCAGGCGGAGGCCAAAGCGGCGGAGAGGGAGCGGCTCGTGGAGGCCGCGCGTCGCCAGGAGCTGCTGTTTGTGACGCCACTGAACACCACGCCACCTCCGCCGGAGTTGGAAGCGACGAGCGGGGGAGCCGGCGGGGAGCACCCGGTCATGGAGAGGGAGGGCAGCGACGTAGCCATGCCTGATGTCTTCGTGCCGCCGCCGCCACCGGCTAGCGAATTGCGGGTCGAGCAGCCGACCGAGCCGCCACTGCTGCCGGCTGAGAACGTGGTGGTGATGGACCTAACTCCTCAGGTCCGCACACCCGTGCGCCATCGTCTCGAGAAGGCGGCCTTAGTGCCGTGACGGCTGGAGACTGGAGCCGCGAGCTCGTCGATCCCCGACACCGAAGTGTCCAGCGCCGCGCCGTCCGGCTGGGTGCGTGGAGGCGGGACGGGCGCCCTGAACCAGGCATCCTTTGATGTCCATGCCAAGCTCCGGGCTGAAGCCGAAGCCCTCAGGCGTTGCAACGAGGCATTCCTGGACTCGCGAGCTGCTATCCGCATAAGCCTCCTGCTTCTTTTCCCTTTTATCTTCTTTCAATCCTTCGTGGGGGCGCGCCAGCGCACCCACTGGGTGTAGTCCCCAAGTTTCGGGCCGGCTGCTGAGCAGGCGGTCCCGAACTTCATCTTGTTGGAGCTAAGTGTTGATTTTGTCTGGCATCCCCCTTCCACAGGACTACCACAACCTCCGTGAGGTCGCCTACAGCTCCAGGGTTCAGGAGCTGGAGACGCAGACCGGCCATCTGTCTGAGAGCTGGAGTGAGTTTCTGCTCCTTTATTTTGCGGGGGCGCGCCAGCGCACCCGCGTGGTGTACTCCCCGAGGTTCGGGCCGACTGCTGAGCAGTCGGGCCGAATCTCCCCGGTTAGCTGTATGTGTTTGTTATTTGACTGATGCTCTTCCTTCTCTTTCTTTCTTCAGAGGCCAATGCCGCCTTGCAGCAGCAGCTGGGCGAAGCCAACACCGCCCTGTGTGGCAAGGAGGTGGAGTGCAGCACGCTGGACGAAGAGCGAGACCGGTTGGTCGCTCAGCTTGCTGAACAGGCGGAGGCCCTCAAGGAGGCCCAGTCGGAGGCGAAGACGAAGGAGGCGGACCTCCTCGCGGAGTTTGAAGTCGAGCATTCTGCCTGGGCCGACAGGGAAGCCCAGATGGCGGCCTGCTTCAGCAGCATTGAAGACTTGGTCGACGGTCAGGTTCATTCTCTTGGTTTTTGTTTCGAACCGTCGGCCCTCATCTAGGACAATCTCTTGCTTATAACCTTGGCCTTTCTCTTCTTTTGTCCAAAACAGACTTCTTCACTGGCCACTCTGTTGCCGCGATCCAGATGATCGAGGCTCAGCGCGAAGAGTCGAGGGCGGAGGGCGTGCATATCGCCGCTGACGCCTCCCGGACTCTCAACGAGCAGATCCTCAGCATCCAGGCCCGCCTTCGACCTGCTCATCAAATGTTGCGCCGACTTCAGTGTATCGGCGCCTAGGCAGTTTCCGCCCTCTGGCCAGGCCTGCCGGCTCCGCGCACCCCAAGTCAGACTGCCGACTGGCTGAAGGTGGCGGCCGGCCGCCTGGAAGCCTGGAAAGGTGTAGGACCTTGAGAAGAGGTGTCTAGAGGGGGGTGATTAGACACTAAGTACCAAAGTTGCAGTTTTTAAGCTTTTCTTAAATTTAAGTGGAGTTTAGGCACAAGTTTAACATTCACAACACATAGCGAGCAAGCATGCAAAGAGTATATGAGCAGCGGAAAGTAAAGCATGCAACTTGCAAGAATGTAAAGGGAAGGGTTTTGAAGGATTCAAACGCAATTGGAGACACGGATGTTTTTGGCGTGGTTCCGATGGGTGGTGCTATCGTACATCCACGTTGATGGAGACTTCAACCCACGATGGGTAACAGTTGCGCGAGTCCATGGAGGGCTCCACCCAAGAAGGGTCCATGAAGAAGCAACCTTGTCTATCCCACCATGGTCGTCGCCCACGAAGGACTTGCCTCACTAGCGGTAGATCTTCACTAAGTAGGCGATCTCCTTGCCCTTACAAACTCCTTGGTTCAACTCCACAATCTTGTCGGAGGCTCCCAAGTGACACCTAGCCAATCTAGGAGACACCACTCTCCAAGAAGTAACAAATGGTGTGTTGATGATGAACTCCATGCTCTTGTGCTTCAAATGATAGTCTCCCCAACACTCAACTCTCTCTCATAGGATTTGGATCTGGTGGAAAGAGGGTTTGAGTGGAAAGCAACTTGGGGAAGGCTAGAGATCAAGATTCATATGGTAGGAATGGAATATCTTGGTCTCAACACATGAGTAGGTAGTCTCTCTCAGAAATAGGATGCTGGAAGTGTAGGTTCAGTCTGATGGCTCTCTCCACGAATGAGGAGGAGGTGGAGGGGTATATATAGCCTCCACACAAAATCTAACCGTTACACACAATTTGACAAACTCGGTGGGACCGAATTGAGAAACTCGGTCGGACCGATTTAGCAAATTTAGTGACCGTTAGGATTTTCGGTGGGACCAAAATGCAACTCGGTAGGACCGATATGGTTAGGGTTAGGGCATAACGTAATCTCGGTGAGACCGATTACACAAACTCGGTAGGACCGATTTTGGTAATTAGCTAACCAGAGAGTTGGTCAGGCAAATTCGGTTGGACCGATTATCAAACTCGGTGGGACCGATTTTGGTAATGAGTCAACCAGGAAGTTTGCATTGTAATCTCGGTAGTACCGATTGCTCAAACTCGGTGAGACTGATTTTGATAATGGAGATACACAGAGAGATTACAATCCCATCTCGGTGAGACTGAGATCCCTATCGGTGAGACCGATTTGCCTAGGGTTTGTGGCAGTGGCTAAGATATCAGAACTCGGTGGCGCCGGATAGAAAGAATGAGTGGGGCCGAGTTTGACTTTAAGTTTAGGACATATGTGTGGAAGTGGGAAAGTAGTTGAGGGTTTTGGAGCATATCACTAAGCACTTGAAGCAAGAGGCTCATTAAGCAACACCTCATCCCTCCTTGATAGTATTGGCTTTTCCTATAGACTCAATGTGATCTTGGATCACTGAAATGTAAAATGAAGAGTCTTGAGCTTGAAGCTTGAGCCAATACTTTGTCCTTAGCATCTTTAAGGAGTTCCCACATCCTTTAGTCCATGCCACTCCATTGTTGAACTTGTCTGAAAAATACTAGATAAAAGTGTTAGTCCAACAAGAGATATGTTGACATTAATTACCAAAACCACCTAGGGAGCACTTGTGCTTTCAATCTCCCCCTTTTTGGTAATTGATGGCAACATACATCCAAGCTTTAGATAAGGATATAAAGAATAGCAAATAATGCTTTGGAAAGACATGTAACAAGCATAGGCTCCCCCTACATGTATGGAATCATGTGAATATGGAATAGAGAAGCATGTGAGAGCATAACCATGATAGAGCAGGCAATGTGTTACATGTATCTTGGCCATATGCATGAAAGCAAAAAGAATATTAAAGGAAATACCTTCATGCCCATGAGTCCTTCTTGCAAACAGTATGTACATCAGCAAGAATTCCTCATACACATGATTGTGATGCATATACTTACCTTGTAGTCTTGAGTAGGCTTAGAATGGAATGAACCTGTGTAAACAAGGTTAGATAACACAGATACATCTACTAGCCAGAGCAAACATAAGAAACCACAAGAATACCAAGACTGGGATGACATGTAGAGAGTGAGTACTAAGTACCACATTGGATTAGACATGTCCCCAAGAGTAAAGATATGCAATGAAATTGAATGATTTCTTTCCCTCAGATGTCTTGCTCCCCCTGAATCTAGCATGGGATATTGGGAGAAGATAGGGAACAGAAAATCAGAGCTGAAAGATATAAATGAACAGAGCTAATGCAAACTAATGCAAGTAAGCACATATGAACATGTCTTTTCCCTCAAGAAGACATGTGGCATCTCTCCTCTTGAACACCAAGCATCTGGGATCCTTGAGAAATACTTTCCACTAGTAGTCTCTCCCCCTGGAGATCTCTCTCTCTCCCCCTGAAGGATCTCTCTCTCTCTCCTTCTCTGATGTGATCTCTTTAAGTGATAAGCTTTGATGTGATCTCTCTCTCCCCCTTTGACATCAATTTCCAAGAAGGGCTTGATAAAGATGTAATCTCTCTCTCCCTCTGGAATTTGTCGTGAATGGGTTTGATCCTTGAGTCACAACATAAAGCAATGATAAAAATGTGATGCTTGTAGAGGACAAGATTCATTGAGTGGAGCTGGATCAGAAGAAACTCAGAATAAGTGGCAAACTATTTTTCCTGTTGTGAAAATGGTGGCGCCGAGTGGTATGCTTCGGTGGTACCGAGAGTTTTCGTTTGGACCGAAAATAACAAATCGGTGTGACCAAGTTCATCGCAGAGAAAACACTTGTCACCTCAGCTCACTAGACTAATAAGATCTCACAAAGATTTGCAAGGAATTTACTAAATGATATGAAATGAATTGGATGCAGAAAATGTAGAGCAAACAGAATGAAATCTAGATGAAGTTTTTTTTGTTTTGAAAGGGGAAACAAATATGCATGAGACAAATGCAAAAACACAGAAGAAAACACAAGAGAACTTCATCTAGAGATGGTCGGCGACAAAGTCACCTATGTTAGAGTATATTGACTTAGGAGTCAAGTGAGATCACTTGATCATAGGTCATACTCATCATTTAATCTCAAAATGGGGTTACCATTTTTTGTTTAAGCATCTTGATGTATTCACATCTTGTCGAGTTGCTTTAGCTCATGTCTCGGAGTAAAGCTTCTCTAAGATGGAATAACATACCTTGGTTGGTGGTGTTGTCCATGTAGTTGAACTTGTGTGGGTCGCTCAAGGTTGATGTAGCTCATCAAGAGTTTGGAGCACCACTTGGAATTTGAGTCCATCTACCTACATGGGTTAGTTCTTGCAAGGAAGAGCACTTGTGTATCCAAAAATGACAATCATGAAGCTCAACATAGAATTTGTCAAAGGATATGTTCGAATGGTTTCGTGCTTCCTTGTCTTCAACCACCTTTGTATAGAGACTTGGTGATGTAGAGATTGCTCAAGATGTGAGTAGGTTACAATCTCATGGAATTTGATTCAACCAAGTACCTACATGGGTTAGATAACATGCAAGATACAAATATATCCAAGACATAAGATTTTCATCATAAGAGAAATATCAAGGATTAGTCATAAGCTCATGTCTTGCATGTATCCAATGGGGTTTCTACTCCAAGTTTTAAGCATCAATGATGTTCAATTCTCCTCTCAACCTGCAAAACACTTTCTCATCAAGAGGTTTAGTGAATATATCCGCTAATTGCTTTTCGGTGCGAACATGCTTAAGATCAATGTCACCCTTAGCAACATGATCTCGAATGAAATGATGACGAACTTCAATATGCTTAGTTCGAGAATGTTGCACATGATTATGACCAATTTTGATAGCACTTTCATTGTCACAAAGCAATGGAACCTGTTTCACATATATCCCATAATCTTTAAGAGTTTGAGTCATCCAAAGTAATTGAGCACAACATGAACCAGCGGCAATGTACTCCGCTTCGGCGGTGGATAAGGATACCGAGTTTTGTTTCTTGGAAGACCAAGACACAAGAGATCTACCAAGAAATTGACAAGTACCCAAAGTGGACTTTCTATCAACCTTGTCTCCGGCATAGTCCAAATCGGAGTAGACAACAAGATCAAAAGAGGCCCTCTTAGGATACCAAATGCCGAAATTTGGTGTATGTATTAAGTATCTCACTATCCTTTTCACACCTTAAGATGACATTCTTTAGGAGCAGCTTGATATCGTGCACACATGCACACACTTAGCATAATATCGGGACATGAAGCACATAGATATAACAATGAACCAATCATAGAGCAATAAACCTTTTGATCAACCGGTTCACCATCTTTTGTCAAATCAAGATGTCCACTAGTAGGCATGGGTGTAGACATACCTTTTGATTCTTGCATATTGAACTTCTCGAATAAGTCCTTAGTGTACTTCGTTTGAGAGACAAAAGTACCTTCCTTAGTTTGCTTGATTTGCAACCCAAGAAAGAATTTGAGTTCACTCATCATAGACATCTCAAACTTCTCCAACATTAGCTTCCCAAATTTTTCACTAAAATGAGGATTAGTTGAACCAAATATAATATCATCAACATATATTTGGCACACAAATAGTTCACCATTAACCCTTTTAGTAAAGAGTGTGGAATCAATTTTCCCAATTTCAAACCCTTTTTCAATAAGGAACTTCGTTAAGCATTTGTACCAAGCTCTAGGAGCTTGTTTAAGACCATAAAGAGCTTTGTGAAGTTTGTAAACATGATTGGGTTTCTTAGGATTGACAAAGCCAGGAGGTTGTTTAACATAAACTTCCTCCTCTATTTCACCATTTAGAAAAGAACTTTTAATGTCCATTTGGTACAAGGTGATATCATGGTGATTAGCATAGGCAAGTAAGATGCGAATAGACTCAAGTCTAGCAATGGGAGCATAAGTCTCACCATAGTCCATACCTTCGACTTGTGTGTAGCCTTGGGCGACGAGACATGCTTTGTTGTGAACTACTTGTCCATCTTCATCTTGCTTGTTGCGAAACACCCATTTGGTACCGATGATGTTGTGGTTGTTGTTGGGCTTCTCAACCAATGTCCAAACTTGGTTCCTCTCAAAGTTGTGTAGCTCTTCATGCATAGCATTTATCCAATCTGGATCTTCCAATGCTTCCTCAACCTTCATAGGTTCAATGCTAGAGATGAAATAATAGTTTTCACAAAAGTTAGCTAGACGAGTTTTAGAGCGAGTGATTCTCCCGGTTTGAATATCATTGTAGATTTGCTCGACGGGATGGTCTTTAACAATTCTTGCTCGAACTCGTGAAAGCTTTTGCTTGGATCTTTGTTGAACATCTTCTTCATCTTGTTCTTCTTCTTGGCCTTCTTCATTGTTGGTGTTGTCGTTCTCTTGTCGTGGTGGAGAAGGAGGTTGTTGACGTTCATCTTGATGCACTTCCTCGTTTCCTTCATGTTGGTGTGTCCCACTTGTGGATGCTTCCATGTCAACTCTTGGTTCACCTTGTCGTGAAGTAGAAGCTTCCACTTAGATAGACGAGGTACTCCCCTTCACCTCTGTTGGACGGACCTTGCCAATAGACAAGTCTTGGATTGCTTCCGAAGGATCTTTGTCTCCTACATCAATTGGCAATTGCTATACTTGCGAGCCGTTACATTCATCAAACTTCACATCTACCGTCTCTTCAACCTTTCGGGTGAAATTGTTGTAGACACGGTATGTGTGAGAGTTTGAGCCATAACCTAGTAGGAAACCTTCATGAGACTTAGGAGAAAATTTAGAACGACGATGCTTATCAAGAATGTAGCACTTTGAGTCGAATACTCGAAAGTATCCAACTTGGGGTTTGTTACCGGTGAGTAGTTCGTATGCCGTCTTGCCGAGTAGCTTGTGAAGATACAAGCGATTTGTTGCATGACAAGCTGTCTCAACCGCTTCTGCCCAAAAGTGCTTCGGCGTCTTGTACTCATCAAGCATCATTCTCGCCATTTCGATGAGCGTCCGGTTCTTCCTCTCAACAACTCCATTTTGTTGAGGTGTGTACGTAGCCAAGAACTCGTGTGAAATCCCTTCTTCATCAAGAAAGGTGTCCACATTTGCATTCTTGAACTCCGTTCCGTTGTCGCTGCGAACCTTCTTGATCTTCACTTCAAATTGATTTTGGGCCTTCCTAGCGAAGTTTTTGAAGATATTTTGAACCTGCGATTTATCATCAAGAAAGAACACCCACGTAAATCTTGAAAAATCATCAACTACAACTAGACCAAAAGAATTTCCACCGAGACTCTTGTAAGAGTTGGGACCAAAGAGATCCATGTGAACTAGCTCGAGTGGCCTCTTTGTGGTCATGATGTTCTTCACGGGATGCCTTCCTCCAACCTGTTTACCTGCTTGACAAGAACTCCAAAGTCTATCCTTATCAAAAATGACATCATTAACTCCAAGGATATGATTTCCTTTAATAAGCTTGTCAAGGTTTGTCATGCCAACGTGACCTAGTCGTCTATGCCATAACCAAACTTTTGAGGATTTAGCAATGAAGCAAGTTCTAGATTGAGCCTTTTTAGTGAAATCAACAATGTATAGATCACCTCTACGTATGCCGGTAAAGACCATTTTATGATTGTCTCGACGAAACACTTGGCAATCTACTTCAGTAAATAGAACATTGAACCCGAAATCAGCAAGTCTAGATACTGAAAGTAAGTTGTACCCAAGAGATTCAACGAGCATGACATTTTGTATGGAGCTATCATGTGATATGGCCACCTTACCGAGGCCAACCACCTTACCCTTTGAGTTGTCACCGAAAGTGACATACTTTCGAGGACTATCATTATCAGCAAGCTCACGAAACATGTCTTTATCTCCGGTCATGTGATCAGTACATCCACTGTCAAGGACCCATTCCTTTCCTCCTGACATATATGTGACGCCCCCGATTCAATCATACACTAATCATACACGCAAACGTGTATGATCAAGATCAGGGACTCACGGGAAGATATCACAACAAAACTCTACAAATAAAATAAGTCATACAAGCATCATAATACAAGCCAGGGGCCTCGAGGGCTCGAATACAAGTGCTCGATCATAGACGAGTTAGTGGAAGCAACAATATCTAAGTACAGACATAAGTTAAACGAGTTTGCCTTAAGAAGGCTAGCACAAACTGGGATACAGATCGAAAGAGGCGCATGCCTCCTACCTGGGATCCTCCTAAACTACTCCCGGTCGTCGTCAGCGGCCTGCACGTAGTAGTAGGCACTTCCGGTGTAGTAAGAGTCGTCGTCAACGGTGGCGTCAAGCTCCTGGGCTCCAGCATCTGGTTGCGACAACCAGGTAGAATGGAAAGATGGAAAAGAGGGAGAAAAGCAACCATGAGTACTCATACAAATACTCGCAAGCAAGGATCTACACTACATATGCATGGGTATATGTGTAAAGAGGCAATATCGATGGACTGAACTGCAGAATGCCAGAATAAGAGGGGGATAGCTAGTCCTATTAAAGTCTATGCTTCTGGCAGCCTCCGTCTTGCAGCATGTAGAAGAGAGTAGATTGAAGTCCTCCAAGTAGCATCGCATAGCATAATCCTACCCGGCGATCCTCCCCTCGTCGCCCTGTGGAAAAGGGATCACCGGGTTGTCTGTGGAACTTGCCTGGGTGTGTTTTATTAAGTATCCGGTTCTAGTTGTCATAAGGTCAAGGTACAACTCCGGGTCGTCCTTTTACCGAGGGACACGGCGAGAAGATTCGTTAGGATTTCGTAAGCACACATTTCCCCCTTATTCCACCTCCTAAATCTCGGGACGAGATTTCTTGTAGTGGAGGAGAATTGTGACGCCCGGATAATTAAGCTATAGTGAACCTCTGTTAATGATGCCACATCACCTCGCTTACTGTTGTTAACCTCACGTTAGTTCAAAACCGGTTCGGAATTAAACTTCAAAATATAGTCGATTGATGAAAGTTTTGAAACATTAAAACTAAAATGTTCGATTTGTGTCAATTAATCCATACTAAATTTATAAAATTCTAAAATACTCTAAAGTGATTAAAACAGTAGCAACAACAATTATTTAAATACCTTTTATAATTAATAAAATGTCAAACTAAGTTATTTGGGGCCTAGACTTTTTGTGACTATGGACTAGGTTGAAATACTAATTTAGATGCTAAGTTTATATTTTACTAGGACTAAAATAAATGGCAACTAAAAAGAAAAACAAGAACAAAAGTAAAAAACAAAAAAACAAAAAAAGACCTTCCCCTCCCCTGGGCCTTGACCCACTAGGCCACCAGGCCAGCCCACCTTGCCCCTGCTTCCCCGCTCCCTGTTCACGGGAGGGCGTGACCGCGCCGATGCCTGCCACGGCACCGGCCATCGCCGTGTCGGCCATCCGGTGGCCCTCCTCGGCGACCACCTCGCCTATAAGACCGACGCCCTCTTCCCACGGCGCCTGGAACCCCATTTGCCCTCCCTCTCGCATGAGTCGCCGCCCGTGCGTTGCCGTCATCACGTCTTCGTCGTCACCGCGCACCGGGGCCTCCCCGAGCTTCACGGCGGTGTCCAAGAGCACCGCCTCCCTCCTCTACTTCGACTACATCTAAGGGCTCGAGCTGGGCGCCTCTTCTTTGCCAGGGTCGAACGCCTCTTCCTCTTCGGCCACCGACGCCTCTCCGTCGAATACACTACGTCTGCTGCTCCTAAACTTCCAACGGGCCCTCGTGCGCCTACTAAGTGAGCCTCGTCGTGGTTTCCCCTTTGTCTGATACTCAATCCGCTGCTATTGCTTGCTGTTGCCGGTGGTGTTACTCCGGCCGCCGTGTTTACCTCGTCTCATCACGCACCGCCTTGTTCCTGGCCGGAACCGGCATCGCGCGCCCGCTCACCCGTGTCCCTACTGGCCGCTGCGCCCGCGAGCCCCCTGCTCGAGCCCACGCGCCCCAGGCCGTGCCCGGCGCCCCCCATGTCTGGGCCCTCTTACGCCCGCATCCGCGCGAGGCCTTGCTACCACATGCAACCTGCATCCCGCTGTCCGCCTCTGTCTGAACCCCCGCACGTGCGCGTACGCCCAGGGCCGCGACCTGCAAACTGCTGCTGCTACTGCCGCGCTCCTCCCCTCCTGCTGCTGCAACTCGCTTCTCTGCTGCCGTTGCTACAGTAACTGAATGTTACTGTAGCGCTGGCTAGCTTTTGCTATTTCTACCTTCTTAGCTCTCTGGATGGCAACAAAACTATGGTCAAACAAAGTCTAACTTCGTTGAAATTAATTTGTGTTGGGAGTACACATGACAACCTCAAAATTATTCCATTGGACCAAATTCAAATACGGCATGGATTAATTCGTATAAAAATGACAAAAGTCTATGTTCTGTTGAGAGAGAAAACTGAAAAACAGATTTACTGTCTTAACTACTTCGGAGCTGTAAATGGACCTGTTACAGGAGCTGTTCAGGCTATCTAATGGCATGGCCTTGTAGTGCTGTTGATGTAGAGTAAAACACTTATATGTAGTGTCTTCATTAGAACTACATAACATTAGTTATAGCCTTCGGAAAACAGCCAAGTGAAGTTTCTAAAGAAAAACGAACAATTCTCAGACTTAGCCAATTTCCAGGAATTCCATAATATTGTTTAAACTTCGAAAAATCATAGAAAATAAACCGTAGGTCGGATGAAAAAACTTTGTACATGAAAGTTGCTCAGAACGACGAGATGAATCCGTATAAGCTGACCGTTCGTCCGCCACACATCCCTAGCATAGCAAACAAACAACTTTCCCCTTCCGGTTCATTTGTCTGAAAACGCGAAACACCGGGAATACTTTCCCGGATGTTTTCCCCCTTCGCCAGTGTCACCTATCCCTGCATTAGATCACCCCTGGCACCGCGTATTGCCTTGTTATATTTGTGATGCTTTTTTTGCTTTGTATTCATTGTTTCTTCCCCCTCTTATCTCCGGTAGACTACGAGACGGACGTCGCTGCTGCCTCGATCGACTACGGTGTTGATGACCCCTCCTTCTTGCCAGAGCAACCAGGCAAGCGCCCCCCCCCCCCTTGATCACCAGATATCGCCTATTCTTCTCTAGAGTAGTGTAGCATGTTACTGTTCGGTTACTCCTATTCTTTTGCATAGCCTGTCATTGTTGCTACATTCATTGATACCTTACCCGCAATCCTAAATGCTTAGTATAGGATGCTAGTTAATCATCATTGGCCCTACATTCTTGTCAGTCTGCCTTGCTATACTATTGGGTCGTGATCACTCGGGAGGTGATCACGGGTATATATTATACATATATACATACTACAGATGGTGAGTAAAGTCGGGTCGGCTCGAGGAGTACCCGCGAGTGATTCACGGATTGGGGGCTGAAAGGACCTTTGTCCCGACGGCCCTCTGTGTGGATCTTTGTGGCGGAGCGATAGGGCAGGTTGAGACCACCTG
Organism: Triticum dicoccoides; assembly: GCF_002162155.2. Lineage (NCBI taxonomy): Eukaryota > Viridiplantae > Streptophyta > Magnoliopsida > Poales > Poaceae > Triticum > Triticum dicoccoides. The sequence goes on along the minus strand of NC_041383.1, from coordinate 485,658,719 downwards.
GGAGACAGGTGGGCCTGGCCCTGGTCGGCGTTCGCGGTTGCTTCATAATAACACGCTTAACAAGATCTTGGTATTTGATCTGAGTCTAGCCACTGGCCTATACGCACTAACCAACTACATGGGAAAGATATGGGCACTCGACGTCATGGTATCAGCCGAAGCCTTCTAGATGTCAGCGACTGAGCGGCCCGCGTCGGATTGGAACGTAAGCCTGCTCTTGTATTAAGGGGGCTAGTTCTGCTTTCGGCCGCCCACACAACATGCAGGTGTGCAATGGGCGATGGGCCCAGACCACTGCGCCATAGGAATTAGACCGGCGTGCTGACCTCTCTGTTAGGCCTAGGTGGGGCTGCAACGTGTTGATCTTTCGAGGCCGGGCATGACCCAGGAAAGTGTGTCCGGCCAAATGGGATCAAGCATGTTGGGTTATGTGGTGCACCCCTGCAGGGAAGTTTATCTATTCGAATAGCCGTGTCCCTCAGTAAAAGGACGACCCGGAGTTGTACCTTGAACTTATGACAACTAGAACCGGATACTTAATAAAACACACCCAAACAAGTTCCACAGACAACCCGGTGATCGCTTTTCCACAGGGCGACGAGGGGAGGATCGCCGGGTAGGATTATGCTATGCGATGCTACTTGGAGGACTTCAATCTACTCTCTTCTACATGCTGCAAGACGGAGGCGGCCAAAAGCGTAGTCTTCGATAGGACTAGCTATCCCCCTCTTATTCCGGCATTCTGCAGTTCAGTCCACCGATATTGCCTCTTTACACATATACCCATGCATATGTAGTGTAGATCCTTGCTTGCGAGTACTTGGATGAGTACTCACGGTTGCTTTTCTCCCTCTTTTCCATCTTTCCATTCTACCTGGTTGTCGCAACCAGATGCTGGAGCCCAGAGCTTGACGCCACCGTTGACGACGACTCTTACTACACCAGAGGTGCCTACTACTACGTGCAGGCCGCTGACGACGACCGGGAGTAGTTTAGGAGGATCCCAGGTAGGAGGCATGCGCCTCTTTCGATCTGTATCCCAGTTTGTGCTAGCCTTCTTAAGGCAAACTTGTTTAACTTATGTCTGTACTCAGATATTGTTGCTTCCGCTAACTCGTCTATGATCGAGCACTTGTATTCGAGCCCTCGAGGCCCCTGGCTTGTATTATGATGCTTGTATGACTTATTTTATTTGTAGAGTTGTGTTGTGATATCTTCCCGTGAGTCCCTGATCTTGATCATACACGTTTGCGTGTATGATTAGTGTACGATTGGGCGTCACAATATATCCTCGAAGATTTTCCATAAGACCAAAATGTCTCATTGCATCATCAAGATCGAAGTCACTATCATCATCCTCATCATAGTATCCATGTTCAACATCGTCAGGTGGTGGATCAAATCCTAGAGAGGGTGATTCGTTAGAGTGAGTTTGACAATGATCTTGTCTATGAATTTTTATAGCTTTGGAAATAATATCACTAATAATACCAACATTTCCTTTGGCACACATAAGATTTGTAAGCTCAAATAGACGATCACAAAACATAGGATCACTAGTATTCATCTTACTCAAGTCAATAGACTTATGAAGAATTTCATCAAGATTTTTCAAAGAATAATCAGGAAATCGTTCCTCAAGAAATTTCTATATAGTGTAGGCACACTCAAGAGTAGGCAGTTTTATAATCAAGTTTCTAGGCAAGCCTCTAGTGATAAGATTAACAGTTCTAACATTCCTAATCATGTCAATAGACTCATCAAGGGTAGGATGCATAGGATCAACACAAGGTGCACAAGGACTAGCAATGTACTTGTTCAAATGATATTGATTGAAAATTACAAGCATCTCATTTTTCCACTCATGAAAGTACTCTCCATCAAGAATAGGCACTCTATGTCTAAGACTCCCCAAAGTAGACTCATCCATCTTCCTCCAATGGTGATTAAACCAAAGCAATGGAAACCTGGCTCTAATACCACTTGTAGGATCTTGAGAAGAGGTGTCTAGAGGGGGGGGGTGATTAGACACTAAGTACCAAAGTTGCAGTTTTTAAGCTTTTCTTAAATTTAAGTGGAGTTTAGGCACAAGTTTAACATTCACAACACATAGCAAGCAAGCATGCAAAGAGTATATGAGCAGTGGAAAGTAAAGCATGCAACTTGCAAGAATGTAAAGGGAAGGGTTTTGAAGGATTCAAACGCAATTGGAGACACGGATGTTTTTGGCGTGGTTCCGATAGGTGCTGCTATCGTACATCCACGTTGATGGAGACTTCAACCCACGAAGGGTAACGGTTGCGCGAGTCCACGGAGGGCTCCACCCAAGAAGGGTCCATGAAGAAGCAACCTTGTCTATCCCACCATGGCCGTCGCCCACGAAGGACTTGCCTCACTAGCGGTAGATCTTCACGAAGTAGGCGATCTCCTTGCCCTTACAAACTCCTTGGTTCAACTCCACAATCTTGTCGGAGGCTCCCAAGTGACACCTAGACAATCTAGGAGACACCACTCTCCAAGAAGTAACAAATGGTGTGTTGATGATGAACTCCATGCTCTTGTGCTTCAAATGATAGTCTCCCCAACACTCAACTCTCTCTCATAGGATTTGGATCTGGTGGAAAGAGAGTTTGAGTGGAAAGCAACTTGGGGAAGGCTAGAGATCAAGATTCATATGGTAGGAATGGAATATCTTGGTCTCAACACATGAGTAGGTAGTTCTCTCTCAGAAATAGGATGCTAGAAGTGTAGGTTCAGTCTGATGGCTCTCTCCACGAATGAGGAGGAGGTGCAGGGGTATATATATCCTCCACACAAAATCTAACCGTTACACACAATTTGCCAAACTCGGTGGGACCGAATTGAGAAACTCGGTCGGACCGATTTAGCAAATTTAGTGACCGTTAGGATTTTCTGTGGGCCCAAAATGCAACTCGGTAGGACCGATATGGTTAGGGTTAGGGCATAACGTAATCTCGGTGAGACCGATTACACAAACTCGGTAGGACCGATTTTGGTAATTAGCTAACCAGAGAGTTGGTCAGGCAAACTCGGTTGGACCGATTATCAAACTCGGTGGGACCGATTTTGGTAATGAGTCAACCAGGAAGTTTGCATTGTAATCTCGGTAGTACCGATTGCTCAAACTCGGTGAGACTGATTTTGATAATGGAGATACACAGAGAGATTACAATCCCATCTTGGTGAGACCGAGATCCCTATCGATGAGACCGATTTGCCTAGGGTTTGTGGCAGTGGCTAAGATATCAGAACTCGGTGGCGCCGGATAAAAGAATGAGTGGGGCCGAGTTTGACTTTAAGTTTAGGACATATGTGTGGAAGTGGGAAAGTAGTTGAGGGTTTTGGAGCATATCACTAAGCACTTGAAGCAAGAGGCTCATTAAGCAACACCTCATCCCTCCTTGATAGTATTGGCTTTTCCTATAGACTCAATGTGATCTTGGATCACTGAAATGTAAAATGAAGAGTCTTGAGCTTGAAGCTTGAGCCAATCCTTTGTCCTTAGCATCTTGAAGGAGTTCCCACATCCTTTAGTCCATGCCACTCCATTGTTGAACTTGTCTGAAAAATACTAGATAAAAGTGTTACTCCAACAAGAGATATGTTGACATTAATTACCAAAACCACCTAGGGAGCACTTGTGCTTTCAAAAGGCTCAGCAGCCTGGGCAGGAGCGCGCCGGGCCATGGAGTTCATCAAGGCGTGGTACCCTGGGCTAGATCTAGCCCAGTTGACCACGTTCCGGCTGGAGGCGCAGGAGGAGCTGGCGGTGGTGGAAGCTGAACTCATCAACAGGGCGGCGGCAATCGCCGACTTCACCAATACCAGTGTCTTCGTCCCGGAGGTGGTCGAGGAGGGCGGCGAAGCGCCGCAAGAGTGGCTTGGGATGAACCCGGAGGACAGCCAGGATTCAGCCGAAGTCATCGACTCCAGCGATCAAGGAGAAGAAGAGGAGGAGGAGGAGGAGGAGGAGGAGGAGGAGAGCGACGTCGACCTGCCGGAGGTCGGGCGGACGGTCAGCCCCAGCCTGACCGGGCCTCAAGCAACGAGTCGCGCGCCAAGGCGCCGACTGCTACTGGAGACGGCCAAGCAGAGATCGACTAGCCGCCCGTTCTTCCGACGGACGCCACCGACTCTATCATCCAGCCCTCCGCCGTCCCGACCGCCGCAGCCGACTCTTCTGCCCAGACGGAGCCGCCTGCTGCGCCAGGCGGCACAGCCGACTTCAGCGTCCAGCCGGAGCCTTCTGCTGCGCCAATCAGTACCGCCTAGCCGGAACCTTCTGCCGCTCCTTAGGATTTTCTCTTTTCCCCTGTTTTACTTGAGTCTTGGACAACTTGGTTAAATTTCAGTTCCACCCGCGGGGTGTATGTCGAACTTTGTTTGAATGCCGGCAGGTAGGCCTTTATCCTTGTAAATATTTTATCATTGCTTATGCTTGCTGTGCCGACCTCTAGCCTTTCTTCCCTTTTTCTCCTTGGTTTTTTCCTTTGCCACCCTCCATTGGCTATGCTCTTAGCAGCCAAGCAGCCGCTCCGCGGACTGTGGCAGGGTTGAGTACTTTAGCTGTTTGTGGGAGGGCTAGTACTTAGCCATTCGGAGTGTTTGGTAATGAAAGCAGGGGCCGGCCATCCGGCTGCTCGGCAGTCGGACGACTAGGTCCGATGTCACCCTCTACTATATGCTTTTCTTCCTTAATCGTTTTTTTTCGTGTGGGGCACTGTTTTGCAACCTTTGCCCGCCATACAGTCGCTCTGCGAGCTGTGGCTTCTGACAAAGGAAGGTTTTGGTGCCGACACACTACTTGTCCGGCTGTAGGAGGCGGCATATAGTAGAAGGCGGCGAGGCTCCGGGCCGACTGGTCGAACCCGATGTCGGGCGGAAGAAATAAAACTACACATTCTCATAGGCATAACAACTTATGATATAGATAAAAGAGGGTAGTCCCCGAGCTCTTCTCGGGGGACCCGGAGTCTTTATACATAGTACAAAAGGTAGCGTGATACATACTGCTTTCAACTGTAAAACCTTCGGAGGAGGTTTTCGTTCCATGGCCTTTCCGTCTCTTTGCCTGAATCATCTCTATTGCGCGCTCTGGGCTTCTGGGCATCAATCAGATAGTAGGAATCGTTGCCCAGAACCTTGCTGATGATGAAAGGGCCTTCCCAAGGTGCCGAGAGCTTGTGCTATCCGGCTGTTCGCTGGATCAGCCAGAGCACAAGGTCTCCCTCTAGGAAGGCTCTTGGCTTCACGTTGCGGTTGTAGTATCGGCATAGGCTCTGCTGGTATATGGCCGACCGCCTAAGTGCCAGCAGCCGGCCTTCCTCCAGCAAGTCGACACCGTCTTCTCGCGCTTCCTTGGCGTCCGCCTCGGTGTACATGGTGACTCTTGGGGAGTCGAATTCGATGTCTACCGGGATGACAACTTCGGCACCGTAGACGAGGAAGAAGGGCGTGAAGCCGGTTGACTTGTTCGGGGTTGTGCGCAGGCTCCAGAGGACGGCCGGCAGCTCGTTGAGCCAGCAGCCGGCTGAACGCTCCAGAGGCTCGACCAGTCGGGGCTTGTGGCCAGACAGAATGAGGCCGTTTGCGCGCTCTACTTGGCCATTTGACTGCGGGTGGGTAACGGACGCTAAGTCCAGGCGGATGCCCTGCGTTGCGCAGAAATGAGCCAAGGCTCCCTTGGCAAAGTTGGTGTCGTTGTCGGTAATGACGCTATGCGGTATGCTGTATCGCGTGGTGATGTCGGCAATGAAGGTCACGGCAGTCGGCCCATTAAGTTTCTTGATTGGTTTTGCCTCTATCCACTTGGTGAACTTGTCCACAGCGACAAGCAAATGATTCATGCCACCACGGGCCGTCTTGAATGGTCCTACCATGTCCAGCCCCCAAACAGCAAAGGGCCATGCTATTGGAATGGTATTGAGTGCAGAAGCCGGCAGATGTGGCTTGGAGCGGAACCTCTGACACCCTTGACACTTATGAACCAGCTCTTTGGCTTCTTCTAGAGCAGTCAGCAAGAAGAATCCATGGCGGAAAGCCTTGGCCACATGTGATCTTGAAGCCGCGTGATGGCCGCACTCGCCTTGGTGGATACCACTGAGTATTCCTTGGCCTTGGTCCGGCTCCACGCAGCACTGGTAAACTCCGGTGACACTTCGTCGTACTAGCTCTCTGTTGACTATGGTGTAGGCTGCAGCTCGCCTTTGCACTTGTCGGGCTGAGATCTCATCAGTCGGCAGCTCTTTATTCACCGGGAACTTGATAATTGGCTGAGCCCAAGACGGCGCTGCAATTTCTTCGACTGCCACTACTGCCACTTGTATGAGGGCGGTTGGGTCGGGAGGCGGTGGGTTGGTAGCAACTTCCGCCTTCTGTGCTGGAGAAGTCCCCGGGCCGACTGCTGAAGTCCCCGGGCCGGGCTCTGGAGTCCCTGAGCCGGGTGCGGCTGCAGCAGTCCCCGGGCCGCCTGCCGAAATACCCGTGCCGGGCTCTGGGACTATCAAGTCGGGTCCGACTGCTTCGGGAGGGGCCGGCACAAAGATGGAATCTGAGTCAGGAGACGGCTTGATAGGCGGCTTGAGAAGGCGGCATAGGGCAATGCCGGCTGGTATTGCTTGTCAGGTGGAGCCAATCCGTGCCAAGGCATCTGCTTGCTCATTGTCGTTTCTTGGCACGTGAAGGAACTCGCACCCGTCAAAGTATCCGTTGAGTTGCTGCACAAGGAAGCGGTAGCTTTGCATGTTTGCATCCTTGGCGTCCCAGTCATCTGACGACTGCTGGACCACCAAGTCGGAGTCACCATAGCACAGGATCCGGCGGATGCCGAGTTCCTTGGCAAGTCGGAGCCCGTGTATGAGTGCCTCATATTCAGCTACGTTGTTGGAGGCGGTGAAGTGGACTTGCAGCACATATTTGAGCTTGTCGCCTTTGGTAGAGGTGAGGACGACGCCGGCTCCTAGTCCAGTGCGCATTTTTGAACCATCAAAATACATCCGCCAATGAGTAGAGTCTGGTGCAGGCGGCAAATATTGGGTCTCAGCCCAGTCGACGAGGAAGTCGGCCAGGACTTGTGACTTGATGGCGGTGCGAGGCTGGTAGTGGATGGTGTAAGGGGCCAGATCAATAGCCCACTTGGCCACTCGGCCGGAGGTGTCTCGGCTTCCAATGATCTCAGCAAGCAGAGCCATGCAGACAACGGTTATTGGGTGCTCTTGAAAGTAAGGCTTCAGCATCTTGGCGGCAAAGTGCATGCCGTAGCACATCTTCTGGTAGTGCGGGTAGTTTTGCTTGGAGGCGGACAATACTTCTCTTAAGTAATACACCGGTCTCTGGACCGGCAATGCTCTGTCCTCCTCCTTGCGCTCCACCACCATGACTATGCTGACAACCCGACTGGTGGATGCAATGTAGAGGAGCATGGGCTCCTTCTGAGTCGGAGCCGCCAAGATAGGCGGTGTTGCCAACATCTTCTTGAGTTGGAGAAATGCTTCGTCCGCCTTGTCGTTCCACTCAAAAAAAGTGGTCTTCTTCATGAGTTGGTACAGGGGAAGAGCCTTCTCGCCCAACCGGCTGATGAAACGGCTAACAGACGCCAGGCAGCCGGTGAATTTCTGCACGTCCAGCAGTTGGGTGGGCACTTCCATTCTCTCGATTGCCTTCATCTTCACAGGGTTGCACTCTATGCCGCGCTCTGAGACCAGAAAGTCGAGAAGTTGGCCGGCTGGTACTCCAAAGATGCATTTCTCCGGGTTGAGCTTGATCTGTAATCAGCGCAGGTTCTCAAAGGTTTCCTTGAGATCTTCTAGCAGCGTGTCGCGCTTCTCCGTCTTTACCACCACATCATCCACATAGACATGGGCATTTCTACCGAGCTGCTCGAGGAGGCACTTCTGCATGCAACGCTGAAAGGTTGCGCCGGCATTTCGCAAGCCGAACGTCATGGTCAGGTAGTAGAAGGCTCCAAATGGCGTGATGAAGGCGGTCTTCAGCCTGTCGGCCGGGTTCAACTTTATCTGATGGTAGCCTGAGTATGCATCCAAGAAACTCAATAGCTTGCACCCGGCTGTGGAGTCTATCACTTGATCAATCCTTGGTAGGGCAAACAGATCTTTGGGGCAGGCCTTGTTAAGGCTCGTATAGTCAATGCACATACGCCACTGCTTGTTCTTCTTCAGCACTAGGACCGGTTGGCTAGCCATTCTGGAAAAAACACCTCCATGATAAATCCGGCTGCCAGAAGCCGGGCTATCTCTTCTCCAACAACTCTTCTCTTCTCTTCTGACAGGCGGCGCAAGGGCTGCCTGACCGGCTTGACGTCAGGTCGGACATGTAGTTTGTGCTCGGCGAAATCTGTCGGAACACCTGGCATGTCTTTGGGAGACCATGCAAAGATGTCCCGATTCTCACGGAGGAAATCGACGAGCTCGCTTTCCTATTTGCTGTCTAGGTTCGCACCTACGATAGCGTGCCTCTCCGGGTGCTCCGGGTCCAAGGGTATCTTCTTGGTTTCTTTGCCGGCTTGAACGAGCCCTCCACATCCGACTCCTTGGGGGCGGGTGACCTTTCCGGCTTCTTGCCTGCCATCACCACCACCCGCTCTAGGAGCTTCTTCTCGGCTGCAACCACAAGGGACTCGGCCAGCCGGCTACTGTCTGCGGCGCAGGCGGCTGACTTCCTGTAGTCTCCGACTACTGTTAGGATTCCCTTGGTACTTGTCATCTTCATCTTGAGGTAGGCGTAGTGGGGGACCGCCATGAACTTGGCCATGGCAGGTCGGCCAAGCAGTGCATGGTAAGGGCTATCTAGGTCCACCACCTCAAACCAAACTGGCTCTCGGCGGAAATGATTCTTGTCTCCAAAGAGGACATCAATCTGAGTCTTGCCGATTGGTGAGCAGGAAAGGCCAGGGACTATGCCATGAAATACAGTCCGACTGGGGAGGAGCTGCTTCTGCTTGATGCCCAACTTATCCATTGTGTCGCGGTACAAGATATTTATGCTGCTGCCACCATTTATCAAGACCCTGGAGAAGCGAGCCACCCGCCTTTCCATTGCAATGGTTGCATCTAGGACTAAGGCATAGGAACCGGGGGACGGCATCACTTCCGGGTGGTCGGCCCTGCTCCAGCTGATGGGCTTTTCTGACCAGTGCATGAACTCTGGGGTGCTCGAGGCCACTGCATGCACCTCTTGATGTTGTTGCCGTCTGCTACGCCTATCATCGGCCACACTGGTGAACACGACATAGGCTCTGTGCTCTGCGGGATACTCATCTTGAATGGCGCCGACTGGTCGGGCCGCCGGCTGCTGGGGCGGAGGAGGCGGTGGACCGACAGGCAGAGGAGGTAGGAGGCCATCTCCCTTAGCAATCCTGGTGAGCCAATGACACTTCCGAGTGGTGTGATTGGACGGCTTAGTGCCACTGTGGAACTTGTAGGGAGCGTCAAGGGTCTGCTCGTACGAGAAGGCGGGCAGCCAGTTGGGCTTGCCGCCCTTCTGACACTTGGGCCCTGGCTGCCCCTCCGGCTGCTGATCCTCGACTGTCGCCACCTGCCGGCTGTTGGAAGCCGGCTGAGTGCCCTTTTGCTTGTTGTCGCTTGGGGGCTGTCTCCGACTGGTCTCACCAGCCGGAGTTCAAGGAGCTTAAGGTGCTACTTTGCCGGATGCATCGACTAAGACCTCCGCCTTCATGGAGGAGTCGGTCGTGGCATGCTTGTTGGCGATGATCAGCAGTTCGTCGAGAGTTGCAGGCTCGTCGCAGAGAAGCTGATGCTTGAGGAGGGTGCCCTCTCGGCACCCAGCGGTGAAGTACTCGATGGCCTGCACCTCGTGCACGCCCTCGCAGGAGTTGCGCAGCTCGGCCCAGCGCGTGAGGTAGTCGCGAGTCAATTCGCTGGGCCCTTGAACGCACAAGGAAAGCTGTCGGGGCTTGGGAGGCCGCTTGTACGTGTTGGTGAAGTTGCGGATGAAGGCCTCGGTGAAATCCACCCAACTGTTGATGCTGCGGGGCTTCAGGCTTTTGATCCACGTCCGGGCAGTGCCTTGAAGCATGAGTGGGACGTACTTTACGGCAACACGCTTGTTGCCGTTCGCTATACTGACGTCCGTGGAGTAATCGACCAGCCAGTCCTCCGGCTTCACGGAGCCGGTGTACTTGGGTGTATCTCGCGGGAGAGTGAACCCTTTGGGGAAAGGCTCATCTCGGATTCGAGGGCCGAAACAGGGCGCGCCCAACGCGTCTTCTTCTTCTAGCGCCAGGGATCGGTTGAGGCGATCGATCCGATGGCGGGCGTCGTTCTCTCCGACTCCCTCTCGGCGGCCAAGGCGGTCGCCGAGTGTCGGGTGTGTGACAGGAGGCTGTCAGCGTTCTAGGAATGGGGGTCCCCAGACTTGCCTGCCTGCAGCCTGCGGCGTGGCTCAAGGGGCGGCCCAGCATGGCCCATCTTCATCAGCACGAGCTCAAGACCCTCGCAAGGGGCCAAGCCTCGCGGGGTGGACGACAGGGAGCTTCCTTAGGCACGGCCTCGTCAGGCTGGTTCGTGAGGAGGCGGAGAGATCAAGGCGGGGTACCTCACGAGATGCCCATGACGCAAGCCATGACGACCAAGGGCGCTAGGCGGGCGCCAGCCCGCACAGTGTCCTTCTTTCCTCTTTGGTGCAAAGGGAGCAAGCGCAGGCGAGAGCATCAAGCAAAGGCATCCGTTTTGGTGCAACAAGACCAAGACCGTCTCAACGGCAGGAAGGAGGTCATTGTGGAGCCCAAGCCGGCGTCACCACTAGAGCCTTTGACAGGCGAGGACCAACTTTAGTCAGGATAAGTGTACTAGATGTTCCCCTTCAAAATGGCCGATTGTTGGCACCCTTCCCGCTCAATATTTGGGAAGAGGCCCACGGCCTTTGCCTATAAATAGGACTAGCCACCCACAAGGTTGAGAGAGGTGGGAAGATCGAGACCATCATCTAGAAACCAGCAGAGAGAGCGACTGAACTCCCATGAGCAGTTCATCGCACCAGCCAAGAACAGACCCTCGCGAGGCTGTTCTTCCTTGTATTGTTCATCATCAGCCCAAGAGGCAATCCACCACACCACAACCTAGAGTAGGGTATTACACCACAATGGTGGCCCGAACTAGTATAAACCCTGTGTCTCTTGTGTTGTTCCTTTCATAGCTTAGATCCTAGCGAGGCGATGAGGTGCAAGTAGGTAGAAGGCGAAATCTCCACGCGCACCCCAGTGTTCGAATCTAGAGGGTCTGCCAGAACCCGAAACCCGACATTTGGCGCGCCAGGTAGGGGTGCGCCGGAATTCGTCTCCCGCCGCCCTGTTCTTCACCGACCATCGCATCCATGTCGGACGCTCGTCGGGCCCGCGCCGAGAGCCGAGCTGCTCTCGCTTCCGGCGTCGCCCAGATGGCCCCCGTCGGCGGCCGCCCACGTCGTTCCCCGTCACCTACCATCAATCCCGCCACCGGCCCGGCGGGGAACGAGCAGCAAGCATCGTCCCAGCATTCGTCAGTGAGGCGAGACGGCCGCACTGCTACTCCCTCACTCACCCCAGCTGGTTCTTCATCCCGCGCACTCCGCGTGACCATCGAGGCTCGAGCTGCACTCATCGCGGCAAACGAGCTCCTGCGCTACCGGCCAGTCGACAACATCTACGAAGAGTGGCCCAACCGCGTCGCCGAGCTCGTCCGCCCCGCAGGGGGCTCCACCGCACCGTCCATCTCGCTGCACCGTGCACCGCCCTGCGCGGGCAATGAAGCTCCAGGGGCGCCTCAGCCGCCTCCTCCTCAAGAAGGCGCCCTGGCCCCAAGGCGCATGGCCCCTGGGCGGAACCCACTCCGTTCGGCGCCAGCGCGGCAAGAGCAGAGTTACCAAGAGGTCCCTCGTCCACAAGAAGCTGCCCGAGTGCTCCCCGCTCCGGCCCGTCGCGACCACGCTCCTGTTCCATCACGCCAAGACCCCGCGCTGCTCCCAGCTGCAGCACATGGGGACCCGCAAGACCAAGCTCTTCGTCACCCAAGGCCTCCCGTGGCCACAGCAGGCTGCCGCGCCTTCACCACCGAGTTGTGCAGCGTCACATGGCCCGACAAGTTCAAGCCAGACCTGCCTCCTCGCTACGACGGCACGGCCGATCCCGCGGAGTTCCTCCAGCTCTATGAGCTGGGCATCGAAGCCGCCAATGGGGACGATAAGGTCATGGCGAACTGGTTTCCCATGGCACTCAAGGATGGGGCACGCACCTGGCTCCTGAACCTGGCTCCTGGCACGATCTCCTCCTGGGACGAGATGCGCACCCGTTTCATCGCCAACTTCCAAGGTACTCACGACCGGCCACCTGCCGTGAGCGACATGCGCCGCATCAAGCAGCAACCAGGGGAGACCTTGCAGAAGTACATCCAGCACTTCAACAACGCACGCCTCAAGATTCCCAAGGTGACCGAGGAGGCCATCATCTCAGCCTTCTCCGACGGTGTGCGCGACGTCAAGATGAAGGAGGAGCTGGCGATACATGAAGATATGTGCACTTCCTTGGAGCTGTTCAACTTGGCGAACAAGTGCGCCAGGGCTGACGAAGGGCGCCTTTCCCTCCTCGACCTACCAGCCGCAGACCCAGAAGAGAAGAAATCCAAGGCCAAGGACGTGAAGCGCAAGGGGGCTGCCATGCTCGTGGCAGAACCAGACACCAAGCGGGGCAAAGATCAGCCCGAGTCTTTCAAGGGCAGCCGGTACTGTGTGTACCATGACCTGCACACCCACAACACCAACGAATGCCAAGAGCACCAAGCCGTGCGAGAAGGGAGGATCGGCCGGTGCCCCAACGATCGAGGCTACGGCCGAGGAGGAGGAAGGAACATAGGACGCTGGGAAGACCGCGGCCCTCGCCAAGGGTGGCGCTACCGACCTTGCGAGGATCGCTGGCAGGATCAGCGTCGCAAGGAAGACTGGAGGGACCAACCTCGCGAGGATCATCTGCAAGGAAACGCAGGCCTCCCTCCTCTGCCGCTGCAGCCAAGGAGAAACGAGGACCATCATCAGGACGAGGGGGCTGGGGGCTTCCAGGAGCCGCGCGTGATCGCCTGCATCCTGGGTGGAGCTCAAGCCCCAGCCTCTCAACGCATCTTCAAGCAGTTTGCCTGCGAAGTGAATGCAGTCCTCCCCAAGCTCGAAGCCACGCACCCCCTCAGGTGGTCAGCATGCGCCATCACGTTCAGCTTAGCGGATCAGCTCAAGTGCGCAGCCACAGCCGGAGTCCTCCCGATGCTTTGCTCCCCAGTCATCAGCAACGAGCAAGTCACCAGGACCCTCATCGACGGCGGGGCAGGGCTCAACGTCCTGTCCGTAGAGACATTCAACAATCTCCAAGTGCCTTATGATCAGCTTCAGCCAACCAAGCCTTTCTCCGGAGTCACCGATGGCTCCACGGTTCCGATTGGGCAAGTCCGCCTCCCTGTCACCTTCGGGGCGTGCAACAAATACCGCACCGAGCTCATCGACTTCGACATCGCCCACATTCCCCTGCCATACAACGCCATCCTCGAGTACCCAGCTCTCGCCAAGTTCATGGCCGTGACTCATCACGGCTACAACATCCTCAAGATGCTAGGAAGTGGTGGAGTCATCACGGTGCCTTGTGAAGAAAGAGATGCAGTGTGCTCTCAGGAGCGAGCTTTTCAGGCCACATCACTTGAAGACCCAGATCGCGGGAGCGGGAGGCTCCCTGAGACTGCTCCCAAGAAGAAGAAGACATCGCCAGGCCCGACCCCTCAGGAGGCAGGCCCCTCAGGGTCTGCGCTTGCTCAGGAGGCACCTCCTTCTGTCGCATAGGAAGGCGCGCTCGGTGCCCTCCTCAAGCAAGGCTCGGGGGCTCCCTCCTGGAGGGCCGCCGACCTTGCTAAGGTCACTAGGGAGGCGCTTGGGCACCACTTGGAGGCGTGTTTCAAAGAACGTGTCCCTCAGGAAGGAGCAAGGCAAGGAGGTCCAAACCCTCAGGAGTTCATCAGTCAGATCACGTAGGAGTTGCAGGAGTCAAGAGTCATGAGTGGCAGCCGCCGCTTACCCCCCGCAGCTCCCCATCCAGGCGAGGATGGTGGGCTGCGCGTCTGCATCGACATCCCAGGGCTCAACCGAGCCGCCTCTCAGGAGCGCTTCTGGCCCTCACGCGCGGGGCGCTGTGAAGCCCCACCCCACAGCTACGTTCGCATGCCCTACGGCTTGTCGAACGCGGCCGCCGCGTACCAGCGCCTCATGAGGAGCATCCTGGAGGCTCAGGAGGCCAGGCATTCCACAGTCCTGGCGGAGATGGAGATGGTCCACAAGGAGCCACCAGCGCCTCCAGAACCTCCCGAGGCTCCTGGGCCTGGGGGCTTGTGAGGGTCGGCTTCCGCAGCCCACAACGTCCGCTACTTCAACACCCCTTCGTCTTCAACGCTATCAGGTGACATCTTTCAAGTTCCGTTTCTAGCTGGGAGCGCCCCCAGGGCAGCATTATTCCCAAGCCGCATGGGTCCGTCCCTGCGGCATGTACAATCTTTTACTTTATGTTCCTAGCTTACTTTGTTGGGGGCGCCCCTCGGGCTGCATCATCCCCAAGTCGCTCGGGCCAGACCCAGCAATGTCTGCCTTACCTGCATCTATCTAAATGAACTCGCTTCTTCGTGATTAACGTGCTTGACCTAGCTGCTCGCTCAACTGACACCAACCGATGGGGCTGCTCCCCAGCGGCACGACGCTTGCACATGGGTCCGTCCTTGCAACGCTGAAAAATCTGAATGGCTGAGCTCTGGCCGCGGCAGCCCCGCATAGCGCCACCTCGTCAGGCCTTCAGTGCCTCATCACCTCTCCAAAGCAACCAACGGCTGACCGCCGCTTGTCATAGCGGACTCTTGTTCTTCTTGTGGTGGTCCTGCAGAATCCATTCAAGGAGCAGTGCCAGGCGAGGCCCTCACGGCATCTTCGTCACCCTCGTCCATGCTAACTGCTTGCACGTTAAAGGCGGG
>NC_041383.1:485573042-485643478 GCF_002162155.2 Triticum dicoccoides | reverse complement strand
CGGCATCGCGACCTGGTACACCAGCGACGGCTGAGACCCGCTTGAGGGCCGGGACCCGAGGACGTAGAGCAGAAAGGGGAGCAAAGGTGAGATGGAAGAGGCATGCGGGGACCTCGCCGGGCAACCCCTCGCCAGCCGGTGCGTGGACCCAGCGCCGCACCAGGAAGCGGCTCCTGACTCTCGAGATAAGTCACCCTCCGAAAACACTAGCTATCGCAGCACCTTTCCCGCTTCCAATGAAATCCCGTGTTAGCAACGTCGCGCTCCTTTCTCACCGAACGATGGCTGCTTGAGCGCTAAAGGGGACCTCCTGAGCATCGCTACTCAGGGGCTCTTACTGGACCCCGGGCCGCTCACCTCCTGGCCTTGACCATGGCATCGCGACCTGGCATACCAGCGACGGCTGAAGCCGCCTTGGGACCGGGACCTGTCGGCGCAGAGCACCAATCCCTCATGAGGATCGAAAGGAAGAACTAAGCTAAGACGGAATAAGCATCTCGCACTACTTCATGGCAAGGACTATATTAACAAACAGAACCACAGGCATCTTACAAGCACCCACGGGGCGCACCTTCCGATTCCTCGCAGGGAACAGGCCCTAGAAGATGCTAACTACACGTGCCTCCACAAAAGACGCCATCATCAACAGTGCACCGACAGGCACCTGCGCCAACCTCATCCCGATCAAAGGTGGCGGCGGCCTAACGAGCCTGTCCTGCTCCGGGATCGGCGCAGGCTCGGGGGCTCGTAGCTGTTATCGCTCGTCTCCGGAGTCGCGAAGAGCTCGGCAGAGTCGCTGGATCCTCCGGTGCCCCCGCCGCCTGAGGAGCCGCTGAGGGAGCGGACGGCAAGCCTGGTCCTCGCTGCAGCAGGGCCCCGACCACCTCTCTCAAGGCAGCACTCCAGCCGGCATCCGTCTTTGTCGAAGACCTTGAGCATCATGGAAGCGCCGTCATACTCCAGGTGGATGGCGAGGGCGCCCCTCGTCCTGCAGACCCGGGCGATCTCGCCCCAGCCCCGGGTCATGAAGACCTCGCCTGGAGCGACGACCTCGGCATCCGCTTCGGTCGCAGGAGTCTGGCAGTCGGCGTGCTGCAGCCAGAGCCTGAAGGGCCCCCTTGGCGGAATCTCGAAGGTGAAGGAAGGAGGAAGGCGAATCCAAGATCGAGGAGGCATGGCGGCATGGAGCACCAACTCTCGGGAGGAGCCCTCGGCATGAACTCCAGGAGGGACAACGCGAACTGCCGTGACCCGCCGGCGCCGACGGCATCATCGTCCATGGCGCTCGACATCAACTCCTACAGGGCCCTCAAGGTGGGCGTACAAGGGCAGCGGGAACCCTGGTGGCGGCCGCTCGCACCAAGGCCTCGACACCTCCTGCCGGGCGCCCTCACCTCAACAGCATAGAGTTAGCCGTTTCTTCGGCGGACGCGGGTGGGGACCCTCTCGGGAAGCCTTTCCCTTCTCTTCCGCGGAGAACCGGTAGATCGGAGCCATTGTGGCAAGGTGGAGCAAGGACAGAGAAGAAGGAGAAGCAAGAAGAGATGGACTGGAAGGGCACGCGCCGTTCTGTACTTATAGCCGGGGGAGGCCAACCGCCGGCCTCCACGATCGCAGGTAATCATGACCCGCTTTGCATGCAGGGACTTGTCAATTCGTGCAGTTGCCAAGGCGTCTTGGGGAAGCGGGGCTGCCCACGACCAACCAACCGCCACGCGGCGCCCAAGGCCGCAGGCTGTTAGGGCCCGCGGCGCTTCGCACTTGCCCCTTCGCTTCTCTGCTCAGCCAAGTGCAGGCGCGCCTTGGGCCCGGGGGCTACTGTCTACGTTCTGGGAACGGGGGTCCCCAGACTTGCCTGCCTGCGGCCTGCGGCGTGGCTCAAGGGGCGGCCCAGCACGGCCCATCTTCATCAGCACGATCTCATGACCCTCGCGAGGGGCCAAGCCTCGCGGGGTGGACGACAGGGAGCTTCCTCAGGCACGGCCTCGTCAGGTTGGCTTGCAAGGAGGTGGAGAGATCAAGGCGGGGTACCTCACAAGATGCCCATGACGCAAGCCATGATGACCAAGGGCGCCAGGCGGGTGCCAGCCCGCGCAGTGTCCTTATTTCCTCTTTGGTGCAAAGGGAGCAAGCGCAGGCGAGAGCATCAAGCAAAGGCATCCGTTTTGGTGAAACAAGACAAAGACCGTCGCAACGGCAGGAAGGAGGTCATTGTGGAGCCCAAGCCGGCGTCACCACCAGAGCCTCTGACAGGCGAGGACCAACTTTAGTCAGGATAAGTTTACTAGATGTTCCCCTTCAAAATGGCCAATTGTTGGTGCCCTTCCCGCTCAATATTTGGGAAGAGGCCCAGGGCCTTGGCCTATAAATAGGGCTAGCCACCCACAAGGTAGAGAGAGGTGGGAAGATTGAGACCATCATCTAGAAACCAGTAGAGAGAGAGCGACTGAACTCCCCCGAGCAGTTCATCGCACCAGCCAAGAACAGACCCTCGCGAGGCTGTTCTTTCTTGTATTGTTCATCATCAGACCAAGAGGCAATCCACCACACCACAAAATAGAGTAGGGTATTACACCACAATGGTGGCCCGAACTAGTATAAACCCTGTGTCTCTTGTGTTGTTTCTTTCATAGCTTAGATCCTAGCGAGGCGGTGAGGTGTAGGTAGGTAGAGTGCGAAATCTCCACGTGCACCCCAGTGTTCGAATCTAGAGGGTCTGCCAGAACCCGAAATCCGACAGAGGTGGAGTGGGGCGCCTCGCTCCACGAGGTGGAGGAGGCGGCTGGTCGCCTCGCCGCTCCACCGCATGAGGGCGGCCGTCCTCGTCGTGCTCGATGGAGAGGTGCGTCCGGCTGCGGCTGGCAGCCGACTCTTTGCCCTTTCCTCCGCGGGCGCCACCAGTTGGAGTCCGGGATGTCGCCCCATGATCTTGGCATGGGGGAGGCTCGTTGTTTTGTCGGGCTAGAACTTCAGCGCGGCAGGCGGCTTCGTGCTGCGCGGCGGCCACGTCTAGGAGGTGTTGGACTCGCTCCGTCATGTGGTGGCGCTCGTCGCCGTCGTATTTCTCCAGCTCGTCCGTCACCGCTTGGGCGGGCCGGATGTTCTCTGCAGGCGTGGCGTAGATGGGGCGCTCTGCTCCGAACATGCTGGCGACGGTCACGCCACACTGCTGAATCATGCCGAGGCGGCTAGGCCCCTCAGGAGCCGGCGTGCCGCCAACGGCCCGATCCATCTCGCGCCGGTAGGCGTCTGAGAGACAGCGCATGCTGGCCAGGCGGCCAGCAAGCTGGATGCGGCATGCCTCCAGCACCTCAGCATCAGCGCTTACTAGAATGGGCGCTGTTAGGTCACGCAGAGTCATGTCGATGGGGTCTTGAGCATGCTCGTCCGAGTGCTCTCCACTGTTGATGACGAGCACCTCCATGACGGTGCTTCCAGCGCTATGCTCACGAGGAGGCGGCTCATCATAGACCACCACGTTGGTGGGGAACGCGTCGAGTGACACCGTGTCGGAGTCGATGATCATCGGATCGGTGGAGCCAAAGGACTCGAGGTCCACAGCAGGCTCGCTGGTGACATGGAGCTGGTCGAGGAGGCTGACGAGGCGGCTCTCAGGGCAGCTGGTGCCCGCGTCGGAGGCCAGCTCGTCGGAGAGGTCGATCTCGCCGACGAGGTCGGCGAGGCAGCTCGCCGCGCATGCAATCTCCGCGCCGTGCAGCGCGTTGGGGCTGACGCCGTCAGGCGTACTGGGCTGGCTTTGCTCGCCAGGAAGGAACAAGGTTCCCGTCCAGAGCAGATCTCCGGGAGACGGTGCACCTCGCCCCACGGTGGGCGCCAAATTTCGGGGGTTGGGTGTGACATATGCCAACGGATGGCTTATCATGGTGGGAGCGAGAAGAACATCGTCGGTGCCTGGAAGCGGGATAAGGCGTAGACACGTACACCGGCGAACTTTACCCAGGTTGGGGGCTCTCCGTGGAGATAATTCCCCTACTCCTGCTCTGCGGGGTCTCCGCATGATCACTAAGGCACTAGTGCTACAAGTCGCTCCTTGAGCTGTGTCTAGAGGAAGGAGAAGGCAAGGCTAGCTCTTCCCTGCCCTAGATAATTGGCTAGTTCTATCAGAGTTGGAACCCTTTGCATGGGTGCCCTGGGGTGTTTATATAGGCCTATGATCTTGGCGTGGGGGCGGCTCGTTTTTTCGTCGGGCTAGAACTTCAGTGCGGCAGGCGGCTTCGTGCTACGCGGCGGCCACGTCTAGGAGCTGCTGGACTCGCTCCATCATGTGGTGGCGCTCGTCGCCATCGTATTTCTCCAGCTCGTCCGTCACCACCTGGGCGGGCCGGATGTTCGCTGTAGGCGTGGCGTAGATGGGGCGCTCTGCTCCGAACAAGGTGGCGACGGTTGCGCCACGCTGCCAAATCGTGCCGAGGCGGCTAGGCCCCTCAGGAGCCGGCGTGCCGCCAATGGCCCGATCCATCTCGCGCCGGTAGGCGTCTGAGAGACGGCGCATGCTGGCCAGGCAGCCAGCGCTCTCGAGAAGCTGGATGCGGCGTGCCTCCAGCACCTCAGCGTCCGCGCCTACTGGAATGGGCGCCGTTAGGTCGCGCAGAGTCATGTCGAGGGGTTCTTGAGCATGCTCGTCCGAGTGCTCTCCGCTGTTGATGACGAGCACCTCCGTGACGGTGCTTCTAGCGCTATGATCACGAGGAGGAGGCTCATCATATACCACCACATTGGTGGGGAACGCGTCGAGCGATACCGTGTCGGAGTCGACGATCATCGGATCGGTGGAGCCAAAGGACTCCAGGTCCATAGCAGGCTCGCTGGTGACATGGAGCTGGTCGAGGAGGCTGACGAGGCGGCTCTTAGGGCAGCTGGTGCCCGCGTCGGAGGCCGGCTCGTCGGAGAGGTCGATCTCGCCGACGAGGTCGGTGAGGCAGCTCGCCGTGCATGTGATCTCCGCGCCATGCAACGCGTCGGGGCTGACGCCGTCAGGCGTACTGGGCTGGCTTTGCTCGCCAGGAAGGAAAGGGTTCCCGTCCAGAGCAGATCTCCGGGAGACGGTGCACCTCGCCCCACGGTGGGCGCCAAATTTCCGGGGTTGGGTGCGACATATGCCAACGGATGGCTTATCATGGTGGGAGCGAGTAGAACGTCGCCGGTGCCTGGAAGCGGGATAAGGCGTAGACACGTACACCGGCGAACTTTACCCAGGTTGGGGGCTCTCCGTGGAGATAATACCCCTACTCCTGCTCTGTGGGGTCTCCGCATGATCACTAAGGCACTAGTGCTACAAGTCGCTCCTTGAGATGTGTCTAGAGGAAGGAGAAGGCAAGGCTAGCTCTTCCCTGCCCTAGGTAATTGGCTAGTTCTATCAGAGTTGGAACCGTTTGCATGGGTGCCCTGGGGTGTTTATATAGGCCTACCCCCAGGGGTACAATGGTAATCTGTCCGGGTGCTGGGCCCGGCTGTCAGCGTCTCCGGCCTCCGGCTTCTCCACCGACCGTTGGGGCCCGCCGCCTGGTGGGCCCTGCTGACTGGTTGGTGGCTGCTCACTGTAGCCATGCCGTTGGTGACGAAGGCTTGGTCATCTTCAGCGTGGCTGCAGTCCCGCCGCCTGGTGGGAGGTCACTGTAGCCACACCTGGTCTCATCAGCTTAATGGCGTGCTTGCCTCGGGGCAAGGGACGGCCGCCTGCTGGAGGCCGGCTCGGCCCGAGTCTGACAGGTCGGGATTCCGCCATCTTCTATGGAGTCTCTGCCCGATAGGGCCCGCCGCCGACAGGCCATACCGACAGGCCGTTGTGGGGAATAGGACTCCGCCTGCTCGGAGCAACATTAGGGGAGACATGGCATAGTGCCCCGTCATGCGGAGATCTCCGCCTGTACGGAGCACTGTAGCCACGCCTGTCCTGAGCGCCAGGGGCGACGTGCTTTGCTGCAGCCATGCCCTGGCTTGTACTCTCGAGGTGGGTTCGGTTGTACCGACGCCCCGAGGTGGTCGCCTGCTTGATGCCGCCCTCTCCAGAGGCCGGCGGGCAGGAGCCCGCCACCTGCAGCGTTGTTGGCTGGGGTCGGCCGCCCTCTGGTAGCCGGCCCCCGGAGGGCGGAGCTTCTGCTTAGGGCCCAGCTAGGCAGAGCTGGCCCAAAGTCTTGATAAGTCCTGGGACCTGGGTGAGGCTACCCATGGCCCATTACTCCGACACCTGGTGCCTCCCTCTTTCCCCGTAACACCTCTCCCTCTCGCTGAGCTTGGTGAAGCCCTACCGAGAACCCCGCTACTTCCACCACCACGCCGTCGTGCTATTGGATCTCCATCAACCTCTCCTTCCCCCTTGCTGGATCAAGAAGGAGGAGACGTCTCTCCCAACCGTACGTGTGTTGAACGCGGAGGTGCCGTCCGTTCGGTGCTAGGATCGTCGGTGATTTGGATCACGACGAGTACGACTCCATCAACCCCATTCCCTTGAACGCTTCCGCTCGCGATCTACAAGGGTATGTAGATGCACTCCTATCTCTCATTGCTAGATGACTCCATAGATTGATCTTGGTGAAGCGTAGAAAATTTTTATTTTCTGCAACGTTCCCCAACAGTGGCATCATGAGCTAGGTCTATGCGTAGTTTCTATGCACGAGTAGAACACAATTTTGTTGTGGGCGTAGATTTTGTCAATTTACTTGCCACTACTAGTCTTATCTTGTTTCAGCGGCATCGTGGGATGAAGTGGCCTGGACCGACCTTACACGTACGCTTATGTGAGACAGGTTCCACCGACTGACATGCACTAGTTGCATAAGGTGGTTAGCGGGTGTCTGTCTCTCCCACTTTAGTCGGATCGGATTTGATGAAAAAGGTCCTTATGAAGGGTTAATAGAAATTGGCATATCACGTTGTAGTTTTGACGTAGGTAAGAAACGTTCTTGCTAGAACCCTATTGCAGCCACGTAAAAAAACATGCAACAACAATAAGAGGACGTCTAACTTGTTTTTGAAGCATATGCCTTGTGATGTGATATGGCCAAAAGGATGTGATGAATGATATTTATGTGATGTATGAGATTGATCATGTTCTTGTAATAGGAATCACGACTTGCATGTCGATGAGTATGACAACCGGCAGGAGCCATAGGAGTTGTCTTAATTATTGTATGACCTGTGTGTCATTGAATAAACTCCATGTAATTACTTTACTTTGTTGCTAAACCGCTAGCCATAGTAGTAGAAGTAATCATTGGCGTGACAACTTCATGAAGACACGATGATGGAGATCATGGTGTCATGCCGGTGACGATGATGATCATGGCGGCCTGAAGATGGAGATCAAAAGGAGAAAAATGATATTGGCCATATCATGTCACTATTTAATTGCATGTGATGTTTATCATGTTTTTGCATCTTATTTGCTTAGAACGACGGTAGTAAATAAGATGATCCCTCATAATAATTTCAAGAAAGTGTTACACCTAACTATGCGCCATTGCCAAAGTTCGTTGTTTCGAAGCACCACGTGATGATCGGGTGTGATAGATTCTAACGTCCACATACAACGGGTGTAAGACAGATTTACACATGCAAAACACTTAGGTTGACTTGACGAGCCTATCATGTACAGACATGGCCTCGAAACACAAGAGACCGAAAGGTCGAACATGAGTCATATAGAAGATACGATCAACACGAAGATGTTCACCGATGATGACTAGTCCGTCTCACGTGATGATCGGACATGGCCTAGTTGACTCGGATCATGGATCACTTAGATGACTAGAGGGATGTCTATCTGAGTGGGAGTTCATTAAATAATTTGATTAGATGAACTTAATTATCATGAACTTAGTCTAAAAACTTTTGCAATATGTCTTGTAGATCAAATGGCCCATGCTAATGTTGCCCTCAACTTCAACGCGTTCCTAGAGAAAACCAAGCTGAAAGACGATGGCAGCAACTATACGGACTGGGTCCGGAACTTGAGGATCATCCTCATAGCTGCCAAAAGAGCATTTGTCCTAGATGCAACGCTAGGTGAAGCACCTGTTTTCCCCGTAACTCAAGACGTTATGAACGCCTAGTAGTCGCGTGTTGATGACTACTCCCTCGTTCAGTGTGGCATGCTTTACAGCTTAGAACCGGGGCTCCAAAAGCGTTTTGAGCAACACGGAGCATATGAGATGTTCGAAGAGCTAAAAATGGTTTTCCAAGCTCATGCCCGGGTTGAGAGATATGAAGTCTCCGACACGTTCCACAGTTGTAAGATGGAGGAAAATAGTTCTGTCAGTGAGCACATACTCAAAATGTCTAGGTTGCACAATCGCTTGTCCCAGCTCGACATTAACCTCCCGGACGAGGCGGTCATTGGAAGAATCCTTCAGTCGCTCCCACCTAGCTACAAGAGCTTTGTGATGAACTACTATATGCAGGGGATGGTGAAAACTATTCCTGAGTTATTTTCAATGCTGAAATCAGCGGAGGTAGAAATCAAAAAGGAACATCAAGTGTTGATGGTCAATAAAACCACTAGTTTCAAGAAAGGCAAGGGTAAGAAGAAATTCAAGAAGGATGGCAAGGGAGTTGCCGCGCCAGGTAAGCCAGTTGCCGGGAATAAGCCAAATCATGGACCCAAACCTGAGACCGAGTGCTTTTATTGCAAGGGAAGCGGACACTGGAAGCAGAATTGCCCCAAGTACTTAGCGGACAAGAAAGTCGGCAACACCAAAGGTATATGTGATATACATGTAATTGATGTGTACCTTACCAGTACTCGTAGTAGCTCCTAGGTATTTGATACCGGTGTGGTTGCTCATATTTATAACTCAAAACAGGAGCTGCGGAATAAGCGGAGACTCGCGAAGGATGAGGTGACAATGCGCGTCGGGAATGGTTCCAAGGTTGATATGATTGCGTCGGCACGCTACCTCTACATTTACCTACGGGATTAACTTTAAACCTCAATAATTGTTATTTAGTACCAGCTTTGAGCATGAACATTGTATATGGATCTCGTTTAATACGAGATGGCTACTCATTTAAATCCGAGAATAATGGTTGTTATATTTATATGAGAGATATGTTTTATGGTCATGCCCCGCTGGTCAATGGTTTATTCTTCATGAATCTCGAACGTGATGTTACACACATTTATAGTGTGAATACCAAAAGATGTAAGGTTGATAACGATAGTTCCACATACTTGTGGCACTGCCGCCTTGGTCACATTGGTGTCAAACGCATGAAGAAGCTCCATACAGATGGACTTTTGGAGTCTCTTGATTTTGAATCATTTGACACGTGCGAACCATGCGTCATGGGTAAAATGACTAAGACTCCGTTCTCCGGAACAATGGAGCGAGCAACCAACTTATTGGAAATTATACATACTGATGTGTGCGGTCCAATGAGCGTTGAGGCTCGCGGTGGCTATCGTTATGTTCTCACTCTCACTGATGACTTAAGTAGATATGGGTATGTCTACTTGATGAAACGCAAGTCTGAGACCTTTGAAAGGTTCAAGGAATTTCATAGTGTGGTAGAGAATCAACGTGACTGAAAAATAAAGTTCTTACGATCAGATCATGGAGGAGAATATTTAAGTCACGAATTTGGTACGCACCTAAGGAAATGTGGAATCGTTTCACAACTCACGCCGCCTGGGACAGCTCAGCGTAACGGTGTGTCCAAACGTCGTAATCGCACTCTATTGGATATGGTGCGATCTATGATGTCACTCACTGATTTACCGCTATCATTTTGGGGATACACTCTAGAGACAACTACATTAACTTTAAATAGGGCACTGTCTAAATCCGTTGAGACGACACCGTATGAATTATGGTTTGGGAAGAAACCTAAGCTGTCGTTTCTAAAAGTTTGGGGATGTGATGCTTATGTCAAGAAACTTCAACCTGAAAAGCTCGAACCAAGTCGGAAAAATGCGTCTTCATAGGATACCCTAAAGAAACCATTGGGTATACCTTCTACCTTAGATCCGAAGGCAAGATCTTTGTTGCCAAGAACGGGTCCTTTCTGGAGAAAGAGTTTCTCTCGAAAGAAATAAGTGGGAGGAAAGTAGAACTCGATGAAGTACTGCCTCTTGAACCGGAAAGTAGCGCAGCTCAGGAAGATGTTCATGTGGTGCCTGCACCGACTAGAGAGGAAATTAGTGATGATGATCAAGGTACTTCGGATCAAGTTGCTACTGAACTTCGAAGGTCCATAAGGACACATTCCACACCAGAATGGTATGGCAACCCTGTCTTGGAAATCATGTTGTTAGAAAATGGTGAACCTTCGAACTATGAAGAAGCGATGGCGGGCCCAGATTCCAACAAATGGCTTGAAGCCATGCAATCCAAGATAGGATCCATGTATGAAAACAAAGTATGGACTTTGACAGACTTGCCTGATGATCGGCAGCGATAGAAAATAAATCTATCTTTAAGACGAAGACGGACGCGGATGGCAATGTTACCATCTATAAAGCTCGACTTGTTGCTAAGGGTTATCGGCAAGTTCAAGGAGTTGAGTACGATGATACTTTCTCTCCCATAGCGAAGCTGAAGTCCATCCGAATTATGTTAGCAATTGCCGCATACTATGATTATGAGATATGGCAAATGGACGTCAAAACGGCATTCCTTAACGGCTATCTTAAGGAAGAATTGTATATGATGCAGCCGGAAGGTTTTGTCGATCCTAAGAATGCTAACAAGTTATGCAAGCTCCAGCGCTCCATCTATGTGCTGGTGCAAGCATCTCGGAGTTGGAACATTCGCTTTGATGAAATGATCAAAGCATTTTGGTTTATGTAGACTTATGGAGAAGCCTGCGTTTACAAGAAAGTGAGTGGGAGCTCTGTAGCATTTCTCATATTATATGTAGATGACATACTTTTGATGGGAAATGATATAGAGCTTTTGGACAACATTAAGGCCTACTTGAATAAGTGTTTTTCAATGAAGGACCTTGGAGAAGCTTCTTACATATTAGGCATCAAGATCTATAGAGATAGATCGAGACGCCTCATAGGTCTTTAACAAAGCACATACCTTGAGAAGATATTGAAGAAGTTCAATATGGATCAGTCCAAGAAGGGGTTCTTTCCTGTGTTGCAAGGTGTGAAATTGAGCTCGGCTCAATGCCCGACCATGGCAGAAGATAGAGAAAAGATGAGTGTCATCCCCTATGCCTTGTCTATAGGGTCTATTATGTATGCCATGCTGTGTACCAGACCTGATGTAAACCTTGCCATAAGTTTGGTAGGAAGGTACCAAAGTAATCCTGGTATGGAACACTGGATAGCGGTCAAGAATATCCTGAAGTACCTGAAAAGGACTAAGGATATGTTTCTCATTTATGGAGGTGACAAAGAGCTTGTCGTAAAGGGTTTCATCGACGCTAGCTCCGACACAGATCTGGATGACTCTAACTCTCAAACCGGATACGTGTATATTTTGAATGGTGGGGCAGTAAGCTAGTGCAGTTGCAAGCAAAGCATCGTGGCGGGATCTACATGTGAAACAGAGTACATGGCAGCCTCGGAGGCAGTGCATGAAGCAATCTGGATGAAGGAGTTCATCACCGATCTAGGAATCATACCCAATGCGTCGCGGCTGATCACTCTCTTCTGTGACAACACTGGAGCTATTGCCCTTGCCAAGGAGCCCAGGTTTCACAAGAAGACCAGGCACATCAAGCGTCGCTTCAACTCCATTCGTGAAAATGTTCAAGATGGAGACGTAGATATTTGTAAAGTGCATACGAATCTAAATGTCGCAGATCCGTTGACTAAACCTCTTCCGCGAGCAAAACATGATCAACACCAGAACTCTATGGGTGTTCGATTCATCACAATGTAACTAGAATAATGACTCTAGTGCAAGTGGGAGACTATTGGAAATATGCCCTAGAGGCAATAATAAAATGATTATTATTATATTTCCTTGTTCATCATAATTGTCTATTATTCATGCTATAATTGTGTTGTCCGGAAATCGTAATACATGTGTGAGTACATAGACCACAACATGTCCCTAGTGAGCCTCTAGTTGACTAGCTCGTTGATCAACAGATAGTCATGGTTTCCTGACTATGGACATTGGATGTCATTGATAACGGGATCACATCATTAGGAGAATGATGTGATGGACAAGACCCAATCCTAAGCATAGCACAAGATCGTGTAGTTCGTTTGCTAGAGCTTTTCCAATGTCAAGTATCATTTCCTTAGACCATGAGATCATGTAACTCCTAGATACCGTAGGAGTGCTTTGGGTGTACCAAACGTCACAATGTAACTGGGTGGCTATAAAGGTATACTACAAGTATCTCCGAAAGTGTCTGTTGGGTTGACACGGATCAAGACTGGGATTTGTCACTCCGTATGACGGAGAGGTATCTCTGGGCCCACTCGGTAATGCATGATCATAATGAGCTCAATGTGACCAAATGGTTGGTCATGGGATCATGCATTACGGTACGAGTAAAGTGACTTGCCGGTAACGAGATTGAACGAGGTATTGGGATACCGATGATCGAATCTCGGGCAAGTAACGTACCGATTGACAAGGGAATTGCATACGGGATTACTTGAATCCTCGACTTCGTGGTTCATTCGATGAGATCATCGTGGAACATGTGGGAGCCAACATGGGTATCCAGATCCCGCTATTGGTTATTGGCCGGAGAGCTGTCTCGGTCATGTCTGCGTGATTCCCGAACCCGTAGGGTCTACACACTTAAGGTTCGGTGATGCTAGGGTTGTAGAGATATTAGTATGCGGTAACCCGAAAGTTGTTCCCAGTCCCGGATGAGATCCCGGACGTCACGAGGAGTTCCGGAATGGTCCGGAGGTAAAGATTTGTATATAGGAAGTCCAGTTTCGGCCATCGGGAAGTTTCGGGGGTCACCGGTATTGTACTGGGACCACTGGAAGGGTCCCAGGGGTCCACCGGGTGGGGCCACCTATCCCGGGGGGCCCCATGGGCTGAAGTGGGAAGGGAACCAGCCCCTGGTGGGCTGGTGCGCCCCCCTTGGGCCTCCCCCTGCACCTAGGGTTGGAAACCCTGGGGGTGGGGGGCGCCCCACCTGACTTGGGGGGCAAGTTCCTCCCTTTGGCCGCCGCACCCCCTTGAGATTGGATCTCTAGGGGGCCGACGCCCCCCCTAGGGCCCCTATATAAAGAGGGGGGAGGGAGGGCTGCGCACCTAAGCCCCTGGCGCCTCCCTCTTTCCCTGTAACACCTCTCATTCTCGCTGAGCTTAGCGAAGCCCTGCCGAGATCCCCTCTACTTCCACCACCACGCCGTCGTGCTGCTGGATCTCCATCAACCTCTCCTTCCCCCTTGCTGGATCAAGAAGGACGAGACGTCTCTCCCAATCGTACGTGTGTTGAACGCGTAGGTGCCGTCCGTTCGGCGCTAGGATCAACGGTGATTTGGATCACGACGAGTATGACTCCATCAACCCCGTTCCTTTGAATGCTTCTGCTCGCGATCTACAAGGGTATGTAGATGCACTCCTCTCTCTCGTTGCTAGATGACACCATAGATTGATCTTGGTGAAGCGTAGAAATTTTTTATTTTCTACAACATTCCCCAACAGAAAATATGGTTAAACGATAGAAGACTTCCTCCATTGGGATCGTATTCGAGGAAAATATCTTGCGGGAATTCTCTGTGCTCCAATGCTGATGTAAGTACCAGTTGTATATCACTATATTTTTACATCAACATGTATTTTGTTAATCGGCGTGAATCTAACCTTTATCTGATCTAAAATTAGTTGTAGCAAAATGTTAAAGGCGCCAATGTTGATTTTTGTAAGGAAAACTGCCTGGTAGTTTTGCATACTGAGCTGCATGAATGTACTATCTCATATCACGCACATTACTGAATTGTAGTGCTTCTCTGGTTGCCCATTCATTCACTGTGTCTTGCTTTCGTACTACCTTACCTGGCTGATGATAGTTGTGCCATATTGTGTTAATTTGGTGTATGCTAGTTGCCCAAACGTTCGTTGTGTCAATGTTGCTTTCCTATTATCTGACTTGGCCAATGATAGCAATGCTAGTGTGTTAATTTTGTGCACGATGCTAAAGATAAGAAGACAAACTCTAAAAACAGCAAGGCAACCCCATTGTTTCTTTCCAGTAAATCTAGGCCAGGTAATATGACAATAACTCATGATTAATCTGTTTGGTTACCGTCCTAATTTATGTTATGATGCAGTGGTCGAGACACTCTCCACTATGAATAATACAAGCCTGCCAAAATCACCATCTGAATCTGTTAAGTATCCTCTGTCTCGAATGCAACAAAATAAATGTATGTTTGTGAACCAACTAATGGCTGAAGCAATGATGGAAATGGTGGATGAATCAGAGGTGCAGAGTCATCCAACACAACAACTGATCAATGTTTTCAGAGATAGTGTAGCAAAGCAGCAAGAACTTGCCCACATGCTTATGGGCGTCATCTGTGCTGAGGTTGCAGATTGTGACGTTGTAGATGGTTAGGTTCTACTCATTTATTTGCACTGGCATCAATCTTTGATTGCCCAGTGGATGTAATTTCCTGTAATATATGCTGGATGTGCAACGTTACTCCCTGTATGCCGTACCTTTGCTTGATGGGTTTTGGTCCTGTGCATAATTGCTCATCGTAATGGGCTCAAATTATCTAATTTGGCCTAAAGACATGTACGAACTTTAGTGGACCCATTAAGTTAATGGGCCGTTACTAGGCCGAAAGTTAATGGCTGGCCCTCTTACCTCCCGGGTCGTTAATAGGCCGACATCGAAGCGAGCAACAGGTGGCCCCAATTTATTTCACGGGCCGTTAACAGGCCGTTACTAAGTTTGGGCTACATATAGCCCAACTATACTGTAGGCCTTTAGCAGGCCGAAAGAGGCAGTGGGCTTGTACTGGACCATGAAGACCATGGGCTGCTAAGAGGCCGAAAGTCAGGTCGTATTGTAAATGGCCCAACTGTGTTGTCGGCCTTTAGCAGGCCGAAAGGGAAACCGGGCTGGTATTGGACCATGAAGGGCATGGGCCGTTAAAAGGCCAAAACTATGGTCCGGATACAAATGGCCCTACTCATTTATGGTCCGTTAACAGGTCGAAAGGCACACAGGGCCGGGAATTTGCCCAACACTTAAATGGGTCGCTAAAAGGCCAAAACTTAGGTCCGACTACAAATGGCCCAACTGATTTATGGGCCGTCAACAGGCTGAAAGTGACACTGGGCCAGAAATTGGCCCAACACTTAAATGGGCCGTGAAAAGGCCGAAACTCAGGTCCGACAACAAATGGCCCATCAGATTTATGGGCCGTCAACAGTCTGAAAGACACACCGGGCCGGAAATTAGCCCAACATTTAAATGGGTCGCTAAAAGGCCGAAAGATGTACATCCTGAAAATTGGCCCATCCATTAAATGGGTCGTTAACAGGCCAAAATCTCATCGGGCCGATATTGAGCCCAAATATATAGCGGGCTGTTAACAGGCTCGAACTGACGATGGGCTGCAATGGTGTCAAATCTTTAATGGGCCATTGACGGGCCGAATTGGCACATCTCGTATGGGTCGTGGGCTTAAATGGACCTGACACAAGTAGGCCTTATATGGGCCGGCCTGCTAATTTTTACTGGGTCGGCCGTTTTCACCGGAATGGGCCACTGTTGGGCCGTGCCACGTGTCGACCTATCATAGGCGCCTCCTGTCCAATGAGTGGATGACATCTGTCCCAACGGTGAGGCAACACGTGCTTCCTACGGCCAATGATGATTTTACACGTGGAAAATCCCCATTGGTCCGGGCTGTTAACGGGTTATCGGATCCAAAGCCGGACCCGATAGCTTAACGGCGTTCCTTTACGGTGGATGCCACGTGTCGGTCACCCTTGACGAAAGCACTTCTGTGACGCGCGATTTATTGTCATGGAAGTGGACACTTTCGTGATGATAATTTTGGTAATGTCATGGAACACTTCTGTGACAGCACAGGTATGACTATCTTGATTCTATCATAAAATCGTCATGGATGTACATGCATGACAAAAAACACGACCTATTGTGACAAACACGTATCATCACGGAAGTGTATTTTTTTGTAGTGCAGGCACTTTGCCGTCTGCTGGCAAACGATAAAGAGCTTTGCCATCAGCCAGCAGATGGCAAAGCTACCACGTGGCAGGTACATGTACAACCTGGTGCACTGGGCTGTCCTATATGGTTTCTTTGTCGTCCGCTACGTGACGGCAAAGAACTTTGCATCTTTGTCGTCTGCCAGCAGACAGCAAAGCACACTGTTAACCCCTTAACAGCCCTAACCTTCCACGTGTGCCGTCCAGGTCCTTTGCCGTCAGCTAGCTAATGGCCAAGACCTTTTAATCTTTGTCGTCCGCCAGCAGACGACAAAGAGGCCTTTGTCGTAGCCTATTCAGCCGGACTTGTTGCCGTCTGCTAGCTGACGGCAAAGGCTTTTGCCGTCAGCCTTCCATGCCTTTGGCGTCAGCCATGGCTGACAGCAAAGTGCCTGATTCCTGTAGTGAGAGTGTGTATAATCCATGGACTCAACATTAGTCATAAAGAACTCACATACTTATTGCCAAAATCTGTTAGTCATTGAAACAAAGTACTCCACGCATGCTCCTAGGGGGATATATTGGTAGGAAAAGGCCATGGCTCGTCCCCGACCGCCACTCATAAGGAAGATAATCAATAAATAAATCATGCTCCGACTTCATTACATAATGGTTCACCATACGTGCATGCTATGGGAATGACAAACCTCAACACAAGTATTTCTACAATCCACAATTACTCACTAGCATGATCACCATCCTCATATCTCAAAACAATCATAAGGAATCAAGCTTCTCATAGTATTCAATGCACTTTATATGGAAGTTTTTATTATATTCCTCTTGGATGCCCATCATATTAGGACTAAATTCATAACCTAAGAAATTACCACGCTATTTAGAGACTCTCAAAATAATATAAGTGAAGCATGAGAGTTCATCAATTTATTCAAAATAAAACCACCGTCGTGCTCTAAAAGGATATAAGTGAAGCACTAGAGCAAATGACAAACTACTCCAAAAGATATAAGTAAATCAATGAGCAGTCGAATAATATGCAACTATGTGAAGACTCTCTAACATTTAAGAATTTCAGATCTTGTGATATTATTCAAACACCAAGCAAAACAAAATAAAATGTCATTTCAAGGATAGCACATATCATGTGAAGAAGGAAAAACGTAGGCTCAACCAAAACAGACTGATAGTTGTATAAGAAGAAAGGTGGGATGCCAACCAGGGCATCCCCAAACTTAGATTCTTGAGACTTCTTGAAATATTAATTTGAGATGCCTTGTGCATGTCCAATCTTGAGCTTTTGTGTCTCCTTAATTCCTTTTATATCACAGTTTCCCTAAATCATAAAAACTTCATCCACACAAAACTCAACAAGAACTCGCGAGATAAGTTAGTATAAATGAATGCAATAAACTTATCATTCTCTACTATATCAAATCATTAAAATTATTATTTGATATTTCCTACTAAATTCCTCGGCATATTTAGCACACCTATCCTCAAATAGAATCATTAAACAAGCAAACATATGCCAACAATGCAATCATAATAGCAATCTATCTAAACAGAACAGTCTGTAAAGGATGCAAGAGGAATCATACTTTCCTAACACCAAAAATTTTGAAAATTACCACACAGTGGAATTTTTTTTGTTACTCCCTGTATAAAAATTACAAGATTTTATCATGTTCAAACTATTCACCAATATTCAAAACATAACAAGAAACTTTTTGTTTTCAAATAGCAACATATATACTTGCAAAATAAGCATGGTAAAGGCTATACTTGACATTTTTATTGAACTAAAAGATAGAAAACATGTCTCTGAATAATAGCAAGCAAATATAAACAAAATAAAATGACGCTCCAAGGAAAACACATATCATGTGGTGAATAAAAATATAGCCTCAAGTAACGTTACCGATGAACGAAGACGAAAGAGGGTATGCCATCCGGGGCATCCCCAAGCTTAGTTACTTGGTTGTCCTTGAATATTACCTTGGGGTGCCTTGGGCATCCCCAAGCTTAGGATATTGCCACTCCTTGTTCCGTAGTCCATCAAAACTTCACCCAAAACTTGAAAACTTCACAACACAAAACTCAACAGAAAACTCGTAAGCTCCATTCGTATAAGAAAACAAATCACCACTTAGGTACTGTTGTGAACTCGATCATTATAAATCCATATTGGTGAAATATCTACTGTATTCCAACTTATCCATGGTTCATACATTCCGATACTACTCGTAGATTCATCAAAATAAGCAAACAACACAATGAAAACATAATCTGCCAGAAACAGAACAATCTCTAGTAATCTGGAAACTTCGTACACTTATGTAACTCCAAAAATTCTGAAAAATTAGGACAACGTAGGCAATTTGTATATCAATCATTTGCCGCAAGTTTTTAGCAAAAGCACGTTCCAGTGATTTTTGAAAATTCCTGGACTAAGAGCAAAAGTTTCTGTTTTTGCACAGAATCAAGTCAACTATCATCCACACTATCCCAAAGACTTTACTTGGCACTTTATTAAAATGAAAGCTATAAAGCATGATTAATACAGTAGCCTAATCATGTGAACACACAAAAACAGTAGGGATAAATGTTGGGTTGTCTCCCAACATCCGCTTTTCTTTAATGCCTTTTTAGCTAGGCATGTTGATTTCAATGATGCTCACATAAAAGATAATAATTGAAACATAATGGGAGCATCATGAGCATATGACTAGCACATTTAAGTCTAACCCACTTCCTGTGCATAGCGATTTTGTGAGCAAACAACTTATGGGAACAAGAATCAACTAGCACAGGAAGGCAAAACAAGCATAACTTCAAGATTTTCAACACATAGAGAGGAAACTTGATATTATTGCAATTCCTAGAAGCATATATTCCTCCCTCATAATAATTTTCAGTAGCATCATGAATGAATTCAACAATATAACTATCACATAGAGCATTCTTTTCATGATCCACAAGCATAGAAATTTTATTACACTCCACATAAGCAAAATTATTCTCATGAATAGTAGTGGGAGCAAACTCAACAAACTAACTATCATGTGAGACATAATCCAATTGAAAATTAAAATCATGATGACAAGTTTCATCGTTATCATTATTATTTATAGCATACATGTCATCACAATAATCATCATAGATAGCAACTTTGTTCTCATAATCAATTAGAACTTCTTCCAAAATAGTGGATTCATCACTAAATTAAGTCATGACCTCTCCAAGTCCACTTTCATCAATATAATAATCATAAATAGGAGGCATGGTATCATCATAATAAATTTTCTCATCAAAACTTGGGGGACAAAAATATCATCTTCATCAAGCATAGCATCCCCAAGCTTGTAGGTTTGCATATCATTAGCATCATGGATATTCAAAGAATTAATACTAACACCATTGTAATCATGCTCATAATTCAAATATTTAGTGCCAAACATTTTATAGACTTCTTCTTCAAACAATTGTTCGCAATTTTTCTTTCCATCATTTTCACGAAAGACATGATAAAGATGAAGCATATGATGCAACCTCAATTCCATATTTTTTTAGTTTTCTTTTATAAACTAAACTAGTGACAAAACAAGAAAATAAAAGATTCAATTGCAAGATCTAAAGATATACCTTCAAGCACTCACCTCCCCAGCAACGGCGCCAGAAAAGAGCTTGGTGTCTACTATGCAAGCTTCTTCTTGTAGACTCGTGTTGGGCCTCCAAGCGCAGAGTTTTGTAGGACAGTAGCAAATTTCCCTCAAGTGGATGACCTAAGGTTTATCAATCTATGGGTGGCGTAGGATGAAGATGGTCTCTCTCAAACAACCCTGCAACCAAATAACAAAGAGTCTCTTGTGTCCCCAACACACCCAATACAATGGTAAATTGTATAGGTGCACTAGTTCATCGAAGAGATGGTGATACAAGTGCAATATGGATGGTAGATATAGGTTTTTGTAATCTAAAAATATAAAAAAGCAAGGTAGCAAGTAACAAAAGTGAGTAAAAATGGTGTTGCGGTGCTTGGAAACAAGGCCTAGGGTTCATACTTTCACTAGTGCAAGTTCTCTCAACAATGATAACATAATTAGATCATATGGCAATCCCTCAACATGCGAAAAAAGTCACTCCAAAGTTCCTATCGCTGAGAACATAAGATGAAACTGGTTGAGAGGGTACAAAACCACCTCAAAGTTATTGTTTCCGATCAATCCATTGAGCTATTCCTATAAGTGTCACAAACAGCCCTAAAGTTCGTAGTAAAATAACACCATATGACACACATCAATCAACCCTAATGTCACCTAGATACTCCAATGTCACCACAAGTATCCGTGGGTCAGTTATACGATATGCATCAAACAACATCAGATTCGTAATATTCAATCCAAGGCAAAGAACTTCCGTGTCGTGGGGAATCCATGACCACCTATGGGGCTACGAGCCCTTTTCTGGTTCGGCGGGGGGATGGCACGTTGCACAAAGAGCAGAGGAGCATGAGACAGCATGACAGAGATCACATGGGTAGTTTTTACCCAGGTACTGGCCGCCGCGAGGCATAAAACCCTACTCCTGCTTTGGTGGATTGATGGTGGAATATAGTGGCAAATTCACCGCTCTTGCCTGTGAGGCTTGCCTTGGGACGAGAATGGCTACACGTGTATGAGTGCACAAGGGTCCGAATCCTTTCTATGGTTGCCATGGGCCTCCTTTTATAGATCAAGGGGTCACCACAGTGGAAAATCAGTCACTACACACTGACTAGATAGTAAATAGAGTTATCATACCTAACTCTGCAGGCTGATAGAGTGCACTAAATGCGCCGCTCAACGTCACATCATAGCTTGCCTAGCAGGCTCTGCCGGGCCCTTTCGCCAGCTTGGCGCCTGCCTGTTCGACACATTGCAGGACGAGTGTTGCTTGTAGGTATTTTTCTGTAGGAAGTAGCTGCCATGTGGCATTTAGCAGCCACTTAGTCACCTTGGAGCTTGACACCACACTGATGGACGAGGTACGTCGTGGCGAGGTGGTGCGGTGAAGTGGCTTGCCTTCACTAGTCCGGGAAGGCCTGCCGGGACGATTCAGGGGGGGGCTTGCTTATGGGGATAACCTTGTCTCCACCAGGATCACCTACCCGGCAGGGGAGGTTTTTCCCTTAGTAGTACCTTGCCCTTCTGGCTAGTCTTGGCTATCTTGATCTGTGCTTGGGTCTGTCAAGGGAATCAGTCTATCTTTCTTGAGTTGATCATGGTGTTGTGAACTTGTCCTCATGCCTGGGCACAGTCTGGGCAACGGACCCAGGGTTTGTTGCACCAACAAAATCCCCCGAGCCTGGCACGAACATGTCGCTGTCGGGGTAGGCCCTAATTAGTGCATAGGCAAGAGTGCTGAGGTGGCTTCGTCCCTTGAGATCTTCTTTGCTTCTTCATTATCTTGAGGCCGGGCCAGTTTCCGTTTTTTCGCATGCTGCGTAATGCCAATGGGGGTGGGACCATTCTTGTAATGGCCCATGAATGACTAACGCACGGGCGTGTAGCCGCCAATTCACTCTTCCCACCACGCCCTTATCCTTAGCCAAGTATGCCGCATGCATCAAGTGGGGTAGGTAGCGGAGGCGCAAGGTGTGGAGGGGCGTCAAGGCAGGGGCCTGGTCTTCTGGGATTGGTGGAGGAGGGCGGTGGTTACTCATCGAGGAATCAGCCCCTAGCTCGCCTATATAAGGGGGGGCGGGGGAGGAGTGGAGGCATTCATCCACATCCCTCTCTTCCTCCATTTTGCTTCGTCTTGAGTACGCTGGAAGGGAGAGCCCGTGGCCGAGCCCCGGGACCAAGCTTGGATCTTCGCATGGACCTTAGGGGAGTGCTCGGGCAACATGGTGGTAGCACCAGAGGTGGCGACTCTGGTGCCTTCATCACCGGGCTGCCCGTAGCTTCAACTCTAGTGGAAGGCGACACAAACGACCCCATGCCGAGGACCACAATGGGTGCGGGGAGCGGTAGTTAGCTATGGCCAATTTCTCCTTTCCAAACGGCATCGAAGAGGGGTTGCAGGACGGGCTCGCTGATAGCAAAGGAGAACTTGAGCCCCCTGGGCACCGTCTACTTGTCGGGCAGGAGGGCTTTTTGCTTACACACACGCTTTCCGAACGTGCGGTGATCTTTGAGGTCGGGACCATTGGGGACGACCATGCTCTCTGTGGAATTTCCCGGAGATCACAGCGTCCGTCGCGGTTGCCATGATGGGGTCTTCAGCTGGTAGCGGTACGGGGGGCAGCGGCAACCCATGACACACCAAGAACGGGGGCAACCGTTCCGACGAGTCGTGTTTGCCGGTGAGTCCGCCAGCCCCGTCTGGGCTCCTTTAGCGTCACCATCTACGCCTGTCATCTAGTTTCTCCCTTATTGTTGGGAAGCGGAGCCGCCCTGATCCTGGGGAGGCGCCGAATCCCAGCCAGGCCTGCCCCCAGCCTCGTTGGTCCCTCCCTGTAGGAGATGGACAATGGCAAAGGCACTTATCTTTTTTCAATCTTAAATTTGTAGGCACTTGCCAAATTTTAGTTCAAATAATGTAATCTCTCGAATCCATGTTTATGCCGTGTAAGTTTGTACTTGTTTGAAGCATATGAATGAAAAAGGTAAACCATGTCGGGGACTCATGCATGTATAAGACCATACAGAGGTGGAATGCCTCAATATTTAAAACAAACGAGTTTCCCTGGCAGGCTATCCTGCCGGTACCCACTATTTTGCTGCCTGGGAGCTAAGCTTGTCGGGCCCAAATTGTAATGAGGGACCATCCACCGCCAAATTTTCTTCAGCAAAGGCCACTGCGACCATCCTGGCTGAAGCAACGTTCGAGTCAAAGGATGGGAGCACCTAAGATTCAAAAAGTGGCGAGGTTTTCCTATGCACAAGTTTACACTTACAGAACACATATGGATAAGGGATAGAACTTATCTATTTGGCCTGCCGGAGATCGCGGTGCTGGCTTGTTTTCAAATCTCCTCTTGGGGATTGAATCCACGGCAAGAGCCTGTAGATTATGCAGATGAAAATGATGCCAGATGCAACCTTATCTATATGAGGATGCAATGCTCATGATATGCTTATGCATGCATGGAACTTTTCAGGCCCCCCCAGCGCTTTGTGTATTTCTCTGCTGCTCAGGCTCTGTGCCTGGCTTTGTACAAGGGGTTACATGCAACTGAGGCAAGGCCTGTACAAAGGGTGGTTGCCTGATGCCTGCTTGAACTACGTCGGTATTTCCTCAAGGAGGAAGGGATGACGCAGCACAGCGATGGTAAGTATTTCCCTCAGTGATGAGATCAAGGTTATCGAACCAGTATGAGAACCAAGCAACACAACGTAAATGGCCCCTACACACAAATAACAAATACTCGCAACCCAACGTGTTAAAGGGGTTGACAATCCCTTCGGGTAATGGTGCCTCAAATTGGCGAGAAGACCTGATAAAGTTGTGATAGATAGGATAAATAGATCGCAAATAAAATAAATTGCAGCAAGCTATTTTTTCTATTTTTGGTTTAATAGAACTGAAAATAAAAGCAAATAAAAATAGATCGCAAAGGCAAATATGATGAGAAGAGACCCGGGGGCCGTTGTTTTCACTAGTGGCTTCTCTCGAGAAAAATAGCAAACGGTGGGAAAATAATTACTGATAGGAAATTGAT
Source organism: Triticum dicoccoides (assembly GCF_002162155.2). NCBI lineage: Eukaryota > Viridiplantae > Streptophyta > Magnoliopsida > Poales > Poaceae > Triticum > Triticum dicoccoides. The sequence goes on along the minus strand of NC_041383.1, from coordinate 485,619,673 downwards.
AGAACTTCAAATAATCATGATGATATCCAGGCAATGATCATTATATAGGCATCACATCCAAGATTAGTAGACCGGCTCCTGCCTGCATCTACTACTATTACTCCACACATCGACCGCTATCCAGCATGCATCTAGTGTATTAAGTTCATGGAAAACGGAGTAATGCAATATGAACAATGACATGATGTAGACAAGATCTATTTATGTAGAAATAGACCCCATCGTGTTATCCTTAATAGCAACGATACATACATGTCATTTCCCCTTCTGTCACTGGGATCAAGCACCGTAAGATCGAATCCATCACAAAGCACCTCTTCCCATTGCAAGATAAATAGAACAAGTTGGCCAAACAAAACCCAAATATCGGAGAAGAAATACGAGGCTATAATAAATCATGCATATAAGAGATCAAAGAAGACTCAAATAACTTTCATGGATAAAAACATAGATTCTGTCATAAACACAAAGTTCATTGGATCCCAACAAACACATCACAAAAAGACTTACATCGTATGGATCTCCAAGAGACCATTGTATTGAGAATCAAGAGAGAGGGAGAGAGAGGAACCCATCTAGCTACTAACTATGGACCCGTAGGACTACAAAGAACTACTCATGCATCATAGGAGAGGCACCAATGGACAAGATGAACCCCTCCGCGATGGTGTCTAGATTGGATCTGGTGTTTCTAGAACTTGCGGCTGCTGGAATTGATTTTCGTCGACTCCCCTAGGGTTTCTAGAATATTTGGGTATTTATAGAGCAAAGAGGCGGTGCGGGAGGCCACCGAGGTGGGCATAACCGACCTGGGCACGCCTGGGCCTCCAAGCGCCCCGGTGGGTAGTGCTCCCCTTGGAGCTCCCCTCAGGTACTTTCTTGGCCCACTGGATGCCTTCTGGTCCAAAAAATCCACAAAAAGTTTCACTGCATTTGGACTCCGTTTGGTATTGATTTCCCGCGATGAAAAAAAGAAGCAGAAAACAACAACTGGCACTGGGCACTATGTCAATAGATTAGTACCAAAATTATATAAAATGACTATAAAACATCCAAGAATGATAATATAACAGCATGGAACAATCAAAAATTATAGATACGTTGGAGACGTATCTGCATCCCCAAGCTTAACCTGCTCTTCCTTGAGTAGGTAAATGATAAAAACAGAATTTTTGATGTGGAATGGTGCCTAACATGTTCATCACATGATCTTCTCTTTGTAGCATGGACATTTGGACTTTTATATGGTTCAAATCAATAGTCTAGTTTTGACATGAATACTTTAATACTCAAGCATATCAACAAGCAACCATGTCTTTCAAAATATCAACACTAAAGCAAGTTATCTCTAGCCCATTATGCTCAATCGTTGATCCATTCATGAAACACACTCGAATATTAGCTACATCCAATGCTCAAATACGATCATAGTGCCCCTTAGTTGGTTCTTTATAAGAGAAGATGGGGACTAAAATTCAAAATCAAAATTGCATAAAGTAAAAGAAAGGCCCTTCACAGAGGGAAGTAGGGATTTGTAGAGGTGCCAACAAAAACTGAGAGATAAAAACATTTTGAGAGGCATACTTTTCCCACAATGAAAAAGACTTAGAGCTCCCAACACTTTCCATGCTAGATACATCATAGGCGGTTCCCAGATAGAAAATAAAGTTTATTCCTTTTTCCACCATTACTTTCACTTTCCATGGCTTGTCCGTCTCCACGGGTGCCCTCCATACCAACACTTTCCAAGGAATGTATTATTTGACAACATAAAGTAAATTCATATTTCATTTCGATACTGGGCATCCCAAATACATTTGCTATACTCTCGTGCAATGTCAAGTGAATCAACACTCATCGTGAGAATAACACATCTAGCATGGAAAATATTGTCCACCCCTCACCGCCTCGCGAGCGGTATGAGCACACAAAAGAGAAATTTATTTTGAAAATTAGAGATGGCACATGCAAATTTGCTTAGAATGGCACAGAAATACCACATATAGGTAGGTATAGTGGACTCATATGGCAAACCTGGTTTAAAGGGTTTTGGATGCAGAAGTAGTGATCATACTTAGTGCAAAATGAAGGCTAGCAAAAAGATTGCGACCAACCAAGAAACGAAAAATCTCGTACCCAAGCATTAAGCATAATAACACATAATAATGCACCACAAATAGGATATAAATTTCATTGCATAACTATTGACTTTCGTGCTTCCATAGGGAATCACAAACCTTAACACCAATATTCTTACTAAAGCACGATTACTCATCAACATGACTCACATATCATATCGTTATATCTCAAAACCATTACTAAGAACCAAGTTTATTTTGTCCAATGATCTTCATGAAAGTTTTTATTATATCATCCTTGGATATCTATCACTTTGGGACTATTTCCATATGTTGCTTTTAATAAGCTCAAACAAATTTAAGTGAAGAACATGAGCATAATGTTTCTTTCTCTCAAAATAATCTAAGTGAATGAAGAGATAATTTCTTAAAAAAATTACTAACTCCCAAATAAATATAAGTGAAGCATGAGAGCATTTCTTCACAAATAACAAAGCACACCGTGCTCAAAAAGATATAAGTGAAGCACTAGAGCAATTCCATGGCTCTAAAAATATAAGTAAAGCATAGGAGCAAGCATAGCATAATTTTTGGCTCTCTAATAAAGGTGTGTCCCGTAAGGATTCAAGACTTAAAACACAAAACAAAACAAGCAAAGACTCATATCATACAAGACGCTCCAAGCAAAACTCATAATATGTAACGAATAAAAATATAGTTCCAAGTAAAATACCGATGGTTGTTAGAAGAAAGAGGGGATGCCACTCTAGGGCATCCCCAAGCTTAGTTGTTGGTTACTTCTTTGAATATTATCTTGGGGTGCCTCGGGCATCCCCAAGCTTAGCCTTTTGCTAATCCTTACTCCTTCATCCTCGTAAGGTCACCCAAAACTTGAAAACTTCAATCACACAAAACTCAACAGAACCTTCGTGAGATCTGTTAGTATAAGAAAGCAAACCACTACTATAAGTACTGTTGCAAACCCATTCATAATTATTTTTGCATTATATCTACTATATTCCAAATTTTCTATGGCAAAAAATCTTCAAAGAAAACCATAGAATCATCAAAACAAGCACACAATGCAAAGAAAACAGAATCTGTCAAAAATAGAACAGTCTGTAGCAATCTGACTACTTCAAATACTTCTGTAACTCCAAAAATTCTGAAAAATTAGGATGACGTGAATAAGTTATTTATTAATCTTCTGCGAAAAAACAATCAAAATCACTCTTCTGATAAAAATGAAAAATAATTTCGTGAGCCTAGAAGTTTCAGTTTTTCAACAAGATCAAATCAACTCTCACCCAAATCATCCCAACGGCCTTGCTTGGCAAAAACTATAATTTAAACCACAAAAACACATCAAACCAGAGGCATAATTGTGTATTTTATTGAAAATAGCAATAAAACCAAAAAGCAAAAAGATACCAGTTGGGTTGCCTCCCAACGAGCTCTATCCTTTTACGCCCCTAGCTAGGCATAACGCATAGGATCTAAGTGTTGTCATCTTTATTCTCCAATTCTTTAAGCACACAACCTGATTTCTTTGGAGAATTGCAAGTAAAATAGCAAAACTTCTAGGCAGAAAGTTGAGGAAATCATTCTTATCAATAGGATCTCTTATAGCTTCAACAAAATTCAGGTGAATACTATTCATTCTAAGGTCCCCTTTATCATTACTAGAAGTTGCACCTTTTTTTTAGTAACTTCAGAAATTTTGCCAATTTTTAATGGAGTTTTCTTGATAGTTTTGGCGGAAGCAAAAGCTGTACTTAAATTACTAAAATTTTCTTCAAGTTTATCAATCCAAGACGGGCTTTCTTTAATTCTTTCATGATTTATGGTCCCCTTTTCTTTTAACAACTTGAAAACTTATCCCGCTTTTGACCCAATTTTAGTAGAATTTTTTTGCATATTTTCATCCAAGTTTTCAATATGTTCTTCGATAAGCATTTTCTTTTCAATAGCATCTAGTCTTTCCATAACATGCTCAAGGGTCAAAATTGTTTCGTTGAACATAAGCGGTGGTGAACCCACCAAATTTCGCAAAGAATTAAAAACATCAAGAGAGGGACACATTAACAAATTTCCACCGATAATCGTATCAAGGACGAACCTATACCAAGTCGTGATGCCCACATAGAAACAACAAAGAGGAACAATGGTAGATTGCTTACGGATAGATCTATTATGAGGATTGCAAATCCTATACCAAGCATCTTTTAAATACTCCCTTCCCCTTTGTTTAAAGTTAAGAACCACGTTCTCGGGGGTGTAAGAAATAGAAGAAGAACTATCCATAACGACCAAACTGGTCAACAAGATTGCACTCAAAAACAGATCTAACAAGAAAACGGTGAACAAAAAAGGGGGCGAATAAAACGGCAAATTTTTGTGAAGTGGGGGAGAGGAAAATGAGAGGCAAATGGCAAATAATATAAATTGCGAGGAGATGCGATTTGTGATTAGGAACCTGGTTGACGTGGAAGATCCTCCCCGGCAATGGCGCCAAAAATTGGTGAGTTATCGGGAGACTATCTTGACGTGATCCTCCCCGGCAATGGCGCCAGAAATTCCTTCTGATGCATGCCTTAACTACATCGGAATTTACCCAAAGAACAATGAATGATGCAGCACAATGATGGTAGGTATTTCCCTTAGTCATGAGACCAAGGTTATCTAACCAGTAGGAGAACCAAGCAACACAATGTAAACAGCCCCTGCACACAAATAACAAATACTTGCAACCCGACATGTTAAAGGGCTTGACAATCCCTTTTGGGTAACTGTGCCTAAAATTGCCTCAAGTTGTGATAGATAGGATAAAGAGATCGCAAATAAAATAAAGTGCAGCAAGGTATTTTTGTATTTCTGGTTTAATATATCAGAAAATAAAAGCAAATAAAAATAGATCACAAAGGCAAATATGATGAGAAGAGACCCGCGGGCCGTAGGTTTCACTAGCTAGTGGCTTGTCTCAAGAAAAATAGCAAACAGTGGGAAAACAATTACTGTAGGGCAATTGATAGAACTTTAAATAATCATGACGATATCCAGGCAATGATCATTATATAGGCATCACGTCCAATATTAGTAGACCAACTCCTGCTTGCATCTACTACTATTACTCCACACATCGACCGCTATCCATCATGCATCTAGTGTATTAAGTTCATGGAAAAACAGAGTAATGCAATAAGAATGATGACATGATGTAGACAAGATCTATTTATGGTGAAATAGGCCCCATCTTGTTATCCTTAATAGCAATGATACATACGTGTCGTTTCCCCTTCTGTCACTGGGATCAAGCACCGTAAGATCAAACCCATCACAAAGCACCTCTTCCCATTGCAAGATAAATAGATCAAGTGGACCAAGCAAAACCCAAATATCGGAGAAGAAATACGAGGCTATAATCAATCATGCATATAAGATCAAAGAAGACTCAAATAAATTTCATGGATAAAAACATAGATCTGATCATAAACTCAAAGTTCATCGGATCCCAAAAAACACACCGCAAAAAGTCTTACATCATATGGATCTTTAAGAGACCATTTTAATGAGAATCAAGAGAGAGAGGGGAGGGAGGAATCCATCTAGCTACTAACTATAGACTCGTAGGTCAACAAAGAACTATTCATGCATCATCAGAGAGGCACCAATGGACATGATGAACCCCTCTGCGATGGTGTCTATATTGGATTTGGTGTTTCTGGAACTTGCGGCAGCTGGAATTGATTTTTGTCGACTCCCCTAGGGTTTCTGGAATATTGGGGTATTTATAGAGCAAAGAGGCGGTGCAGGAGGCCACCGAGGTGGGCATAACCGACCCGGGCGTGCATGGGCCTCTAGGCCGCCCTGGTGGGTTGTGATCCCCTCGGAGCTCCCCTCGGGTACTTTCTTGTCCCACCTGATGTCTTCTGGTCCAAAAAAATCTACAAAAAGTTTCGTTGTGTTTGGAATCCATTTGGTATTGATTTCCTACGATGTAAAAAAGAAGAAGAAAACAACAACTAGCACTGGGCACTATGTCAATAGGTGCATACAAAAAATGATATAAAATGACTATAAAATGATTCTAAAACATCCAAGAATGATAATATAACAACATGGAACAATAAAAAATTATACATATGTTCGAGACGTATCACTGCCGGCAGGGCTCGACAGGCGCGCCTTGTGGGTAGAACTTAGGGAGATGCTCAATATTCCATCGGTATTGAAATTTAATGCCATCTCCGGTCTCCAGATGGACTGCGTCAGGTTTGGTGACTCGTACTACCTGGAAAGGGCCTTCCCACTTTGGCGTCAACTTGTTTGCACCCTTGGCGGACTGAATGCGCCTAAGGACAAGGTCACCTTCCTCACAACACCGGACATGAACCATGCGGCCGTGATAGCGACGCAGGGCTTGCTCATAGCGTGCAGCATACGTACCAGCCCGGAGACAGTTCTCCTTGAGTAGCACAACATCGTCATGTTGGTGCTGATTTTGCGCTACTTCATAGTAGGCAAGCACTTGAGGGGGCCCATAAATGAGTTTCATGGGGATAACTGCTTATGCCCCATAGACTAGGGAGAAGGGAGTCTGCCCGGTAGCACGATTTGGTGTCATTCTGAGGGACCAAAGAACCACCGGTAGCCCATCGATCCATCGCCTGCGCACTTCTGCAGCTTATCAAATGTTCTTGTCTTGAGTCCGTGTAGCACTTCAGCATTCGCCCTCTCAGCTTGTCCATTGCTTCTGGGATGTGCAATAGAGGCAAATGAGATCTTGGTTCCGAGGGCATGAACATATTGCATGAAGGCGCGACTCGTGAATTGGGTGTCGTTGTCAGTCATGATCCGGGCAGGAACCCCGAAGCGGCACACCAAATCTTTCAAGAACTTGAAAGCTGACGGAGGAGTCACCTTTCTCATGGCAGCTACTTCCGGCCACTTTGTAAACTTGTCGATTGCAACAAACAAGAATTAAAAGCCCCCGACAGCTCGCGTGAAAGGGCTGAGGATATCGAGCCCCTAGACCGAAAACGGTCGTGACAAAGGGATTGTCTGAAGAGCTCCTGCAGGCAGATGGATTTTCTTGGAGTGGATCTGGCAGGCTTCACACTTGGTGACTAGCTCGACCACATCTTGGAGGGCTGTGGGCAAATAGAATCCTTGCTGGAATGCTTTCCCAACTAATGCCCTTGATCCATTGTGGGAGCTGCACATGCCATTGTGTATCTCCGCCAGTAGTTCCTTTCTTTCTTCCCGACAGATGCACTTCAATTTCACACCATTGGGCCTTCTTCTATATAGAGTGTCACTACTAGGGAAAACCCTAGTAGTAGCGCGGGTTTAATGCCCACTAGTAGCATGGGACATCGCGCTACTAATAAGGCACTATAGCTATCTCTTAGCAGTAGCGCGTGCGACACGCGCTACTGCTAAGACATATAGCCGTAGTGTGTGTCCACTTCCGCGCTACTGCTAATCTAGCTAGTAGCAGCATGTTTACTATCCATCACTACTAGTATTATTTTTTCATTTATTTTATTATTAGTGTATTTATACGCGGTTATACAAATTTTGGTACAATACCAATTATGAGGTTTATATCATTATGTCCATAATAGTGTGTCAAATGAAGGTGGATTAGGTTCAAGTGGAGGCAATATGTGGTGCATGCCAAAAGTATACTACTAATCCAAACTTGATCTAGTTTGGGCTGGTAGTACTTTCGATGTGCACCACATGTTGCCTCCACTTGAATCTAATCTGCCAGCACAAGCTATTTAATCATCATCATAGTCATTACCACCAACAGTAGCTATTTAATCATCATAGTCATAGTGTAGCACATCATCATCTTCAAACTCATTCTAGCTAGCTAATCACCACCAACACTAGCTGCGGTACTATCTAATCGCCACCAACACTAGCTAATAATAATCATCATAGTCATTACCACCAACACTAGCTATTTAATCATCATAGTCATAGTGTAGCACATCATCATCTTCAAACTCATTTCTAGCTAGCAATCACTCCTGCTGCTCTCTCTCAGGTAAAATAGCATAAAACATGTGTATCACTCCTGCTTCATCATATTGGAGCATGCAGAAGAACCTGTCTCCTAATCGCGGCCTACACTTCTGATTGTTACCCCCTAGTACTTCTCTGCGACCATTCACAATTTTGCTCCAGTCTTTCACTATTAAGCATTCCTCGCTATTAGAAATCCTGAATGCACTAAAGTGCATTGTAGGATGTCTTGGTCGTAAGCTAACCATTCTCATGTGACCTTTAGTCTCGATCCAATGAGGCACAACATCCATCGGGAGTCCCTGTTGAAGAACATCATATAGTAACATACTTAGCAATAAAGTTTAGCATAAAAAATAATGTATGCAAAAGATGCACTGAGGACAAATAGTAAAAATCTTACCATCTTTCCTAAATAGATGTGACTGTAGTTCAGTATGAACACTATTGGTCGCACGTTTTGAGTACTAAGATTTTTAAGTCCAGAAAAATAATTTGTCGTGACAGTATGAAGATCCTCAAGCCATGAAACATAATGACTTATCTCCTCGCAGTTTAGTTCAGCCCCGGGACAGTAGTAGGTCTTGTCTACCAAGCGCTGGACATGTTTTCTTGAATGGAAATAAGCTGTCACTAGAAATTAGTTGTCAGCTATTTTTGAATAAACAATATCAAAGACATAAATATGGTTGAGAAACTCACATAATGGTATAACTGGAGGCGTATGCACATCGACCTAGATGTCGATATTACCTTCAATATCTTCTTCCAGACGAATATCAAAGGTGATAACCATATCAGGCTCAAATGCATAAGCCTTGCATAGTGCGTGCCAAGTTTTGCATTCAAATAGGTGTAGGTGTCTGTGTTGTATAATTTTGCGTGGAAAGGATAACCATGCTCGGTCTTCAAGTAAACTCTCTTTACCTCCATAGTAGTTTTCATAGGACTGAAACCTATCTTATCCAAGACAAAAACTCTTGCATGGCAGGGGATATGCTAGTAGAATAGTAAAAAAATTAAATTATAAGTTGAAGCAAATGAAGCAGATGTCATGCTTAATTACGAAAAAAGTCTTGCCGTTGTGACTTACTGTATCCACTAGGAAGTTCTAGTCCAGCTTTATGCTGAAGCGCCTATCATCATATAGGAAGACTCCGTCACACAGGTTGCGCTCGTCTTCGCAGTATTTGCAAATACCGAAATCCTTTTCGTCGTCAGACATTTCCTATGTTCATAGTTGAAACATTAATTGAAAATTGATCGAAGACAACTACCAGGATACTCAACACACAAATCCAGGGCACTCGATATTTCATACATATTCTGGCACAAGTCATGCCAAAATTCATGGAAAAATCCGGCATGACCTTTGCTAAAATAGGACATATCGAGCGCCTGAAATTTGCCAGAACAGAAATGAATCAACACTCCGGCAAAACATATGCCACTCGGAGGTGTAACCTGCAAACATGACTGGCCACTTGGGCAAGCACATATCCTATTTGAGCAACACAAGATATACATTTCAAAATATCTTATAGGACTCATATTGACATGAACATTCAATAAGCAAAACCAAATCGTAAAATAAATAAGTATTCTAATTAGCATGCATTCAATAAGCAAAAGTAAATCATCTCTTGCATCAGTACATCATCGAATATTATCACTAATACATCCTGAATAGTATCATACATATAACATCACTAATACAACTAAAACCCTAGCAAACGATGGGTGTCAGCGCGGGCGGTGGACACCCAAAGACAAGGAACCATCACAGAATCATAGCTCCAATGAGATCCCTGGAGAACCTACCAGGTATTGGAAAACTTGTGCTCCAGCGCAACCAAGTAGCGATGGACGTGCGCGTCCTCCTCGCTTACACGGTGACGTACCACCTCCGCGGGGTCCTCAAGCCTCTCGACTGTCACTGGCCCAAGCGACCGCCACCAAAGAAGGTTCGGGTCAATGACGGGCTGACTCCCACCAAGCTGCGCCCCCCGGTAGGTAGCGCCTTCCAGTACCAGCCTGGCGGAGACCAGTCCCGGGCATGGCCCATCTGGTCAAGCAGGTGTCGTCCACTGAGTCGATGACAAGGATGCGGGATTGGCATCGTCGACGTCGATGCGGAAAAATTGCTTTCACTAAAAAAATAACAACAAATGTGACATGTTCAACTAGTTCTTACTAAAAATAAACTTACTATAAATAAAAATAAATTAGTACCAAATTAGTACCTAGCTCTTACTAACTAATTAGTACCTAGGAATTACTGCCCTAATTACCATCCAATTTGATGAACCTAGGGGTGGAAAGTGGTAGCGGATAATCCAAAAGTGGTAGCAATGTCGAGGTCGGGGTCGGGGGCGGCATTGAATCTGGGGTCGGGGACGGTGTGGAGGGTGTGCGGAGAGCGATGGGAGAGTACGGGCGGCCGACGGGCGACGGCGGCGGCGACAGCGGAGGAGTTGGGATTTGGGGGAAGTGGCCTGGGGAAGAACGAACCGCACGGTTAAGTCAGAAGTGGCAGTAGCGCGTTCCAGGAAGTGCGCTACTGCTAAGTTAGCTACAACACGTTACGCGCTACTGCTATTTCTTTCTCTTTTCCCCTTTTTCATTTATTTTTCTTTACATTTTATTTTTTCCTTTCACCTTTTTCTATTTCTTCCATTTTCATTTACTTTTCTATTTGCTTTCCATTTAATTTTATTTCCTTTAGCAGTAGCACCTTTCAGCGTAAGCGCGCTACTACAAAGCAAGTAGCGGTAGCGCGGTTCGACGTAGATCGCTACTACTATGTGTAGCCTATCGTCTAAGCCGTTGGAATTTTAGTAGTTGCACTTTTATCTTCAGGCGCGCTACTACTACAATTGTATCTGTAGCGCTATTGACACAAGCACACTACTACTACTTAGCACCAGCGTGCTTTTTTAACACGTGCTACTGCTAAAGTTCTGTGTATAAAGTTTTCCCTAGTAGTGTGTCATCGACAAAAAGGTACATACTGGCCCTCCGGGCTACTCTTTTAGCTTCATCTTGCTCATTGGGAAGTTCTCCGGTTTGGAGGAAGTGGACTATGTGCCTTGCCCAAGTTGGAGCTTGGGGCTCGACAACAAGGACTAGGGTTCAAAATTTGAATGCAATGCTTGGAAACAAGGCCTAGGGTTTATACTTTCACTAGTGCAAGTTCTCTCAACAATGATAACATAATTAGATCATATGTCAATCCCTCAATGTGCGACAAAAGTCACTCCAAAGTTCCTATCGCGGAGAACATAAGATGAAATTGCTTGTAGGGTACGAAACCACCTCAAAGTTATTCTTTCCAATCAATCCATTGAGCTATTCCTATAAGTGTCACAAACAACCCTAGAGTTTGTAGTAAAACAACACCATATGAGACACATCAATCAACTCTAATGTCACCAAGATACTCCAATGTCACCACGAGTATCCGTGGGTCAATTATGCAATATTCATCAAACAACTTCAGATTCATAATATTCAATCCAACATAAAGAACTTCAAGAGCATCAGGAGATTTCTACTAGAGAAAGGAATACGAAAATGTGCATCAACCCCTATGCATAGATTACCCCAATGTCACCACGAGAATCCGCAAGTTGATAACCAAAACATACATCAAGTGGATCAACAAAACATCCCATTGTCACCACGGGTATCCCACCGCAAGACATACATCAAGTTCTCTCACATCCAAAGATTCAATCCAACATAACAAAACCTCAAAGGAAAAGACTCAATTCATCACAAGGTAGAGAGGAGAGAAACACCATATGATCCAACTATACTAACAAAGCTCACGGTACATCAAGATCATGCCAAATCAAGAACACGAGAGAGAGAGAGAGAGAGAGAGAGAGAGAGAGAGAAATCAAACACATAGCTACTGGTACATACCCTCAGCCCCGAGGGTGAACTACTCCCTCCTTGTCATGGAGACCACCGGGATGATAAAGATGGCCACCAGCGATGGATTCCTCCTCCGGTAGGGTGCCGAAATGGGCTCCCGATTGGTTTTTCGTGGCTATAGAGGCTTGCGGCAGCGGAACTCCCGATCTAGGTTTCTTTTCGGGGGTTTATGGATTTATAGGGATTTTGGCATCGGTTTCACGTCAGGGTGGGTCTACGAGTTAGCGACAAGGCAGGGGGCGCGCCCTAGGGGGGGGGGGCGCGCCCTCCACCCTTGTCGTTGACTCGGGACTCTTCTGGCCCAACTCTTGTGCTTCGGGGGCTTCTTCTGGTCCAAAAAAAATCACCGTAAATTTTCAGCTCGTTTGGACTCCATTTGATATTTCTTTTCTGCAAAACTCAAAAACAAGGAAAAAATAGAAACTGGCAATGGGCTCTAGGTTAATAGGTTAGTCCCAAAAATAATATAAAATAGCATATAAAACATCCAAGATGGATAATATAATAGCATGGAACAATAAAATATTATAGACACGTTGGAGACGTATCACACACCACGCCGAACAGATCCACCGAGTATACCCCATTTTTCATGGTGTATGATGCCGAGACAGTACTCCCTTGCGACATCATACACGACGTACCTTGGGTACGCATGTATGAAGAGCGGGAGGCCGAGTTAGATCGACAGGACGCCTTGGATGTCATAAAAAAGGAGCGCAATGTTGCTTGGGCACGATCTTCCATTTAGCAGCAACAAGCCCGACGCTATCATAGTAGGGAGGTTTGCACAAAGGGCTTCAATGTAGGAGACCTAGTCATGAGGCTTCATCCAGAGAAACAGAAGCACAAGCTCTCCCCTAAATGGGATGGACTATACATCATCGACCAGGTCCCCATTGGAGGCGCCTATCAAATTTGAGATCTGAAGGACGGGTGTCTAGAACCCAATCCATGGAATGCAGCACTACTCCGACGTTTCTACAGTTGAGTCCCCGTACACTGCTTGTCCATGTACATACCCCACTTTACTTTTTATGTTTTAGACACCTGGGGGGCATCTCTTGAATGACCTCGAGAGAAAAAATTAATAAAGCATGTTCTTTTCAAAATATGAGTCGTTCCACCTCTTACACACTATTGTTTTTCAAGCCAAAATATGCATCAATTTGACTTAAGAATTTGCCAAGATGGGTTGACCGACTCTTGTGCTTTCCCCTTACATTCTCGATCTTTCGGCTAAGGGGCATAGGGAGCACCGCTATGATTGCTACTCCCAGGTAAACCTAGTGTAGTACCTCAGATGGACAAAGCCAAAAGCTAGCGCTCTTAAACGTACATATCAGTTGGTCATGACATAGGATTAATGTGGACAGGGTCTTTCAAACCCGACCAAGGGTTTTACCCCTGAGGTCACCTGTCATTGGATCGAAGTGCTTGACACAGTTACCTGAGAAAAGGAATTGTTGGAAGAACTACTTTTCTTGGAAGATGTTTCTTATGTTAAAAGTAATATAAAATAACTCTCTGATCCACTCCTGTCTTTCAAACCATATAGATGGATTGCCTTGTCACCCGAAGCACCTGGTTGATTACCTCAGCCAGTACTAAGGGACACTCCTCAACCACTGGACGAGGAGATAGAAGCCGATGGCTGGTTGACGAAGTTTGGAAGCGTGAGCAAGATAAGGATGTACAATATTTGATACGTAGATTCATACATACACACTTAATTATGCTCGGTCTAACCCATATATCAAGGTGTCTAGTGTGCGGTCCTTCTGCAAAACTGAGCAGCAAGCATGACACTGTCATATGCCAGAGTGGTCGGTATCTCTTCCCTCTCCGACCCTACAGGTCCTACCTTGGCCAGGTGCATTGTGTCAACACTGGTATACTGGGTCTTAACCATGACCCAGGCCTCCCTTGATCCTTCGCAGTAGGCAGCTACCTTCCAAGCATGGATCTGGTGCCAAGTAGACATTCGGCTAGGACAGCCACATCTTCGGGCATGTGCTACTCCTTGGGCCATAAAGCCTTGAAGAATTCTTTCATAAATTTACGCACGCTTTCGGATAAACGAGTTGCCATGTCTTTGGGCACCGGACCTCGGGTGTTAAGGGGTTGGCCGGTCAGAGAACCTACCAAGGAAAATGAATCAGCCTGCCAATCACTTCGGTTTTTCCCATACCGAAAAACAATTCTTCGAATATCAACTTACCAAAAATCATTGCTACTTCTTGAGCTTGCATTGTTTTTCCCTTGAAGAGGAAAGGGTGATGCAACAAAGTAGAGTAAGTATTTCCCTCAGTTTGAGGACCAAGGTATCAATCCAGTAGGAGACAACCCACAAGCCACCGAATACCTGCACAAATAATCAACAAACTTGCACTCAACGCGATAAAGGGGTTGTCAATCCCTTCAGGGTTACTTGCAAAAATGAGATCTATAGAGATAGATAAACTGTAAAGTAAATATTTTTGGTATTTTTGGTTTATAGATCGGAAAGTAGAAGATTGCAAAATAGTAGATCGGAAACTAATATGATGGAAAAGAGACCCGGGGGCCATAGGTTTCACTAGTGGCTTCTCTGAAGATAGCAAATAATACGGTGGGTGAACAAATTATTGTCGAGCAATTGATAGAAGAGCGCATAATTATGACGATATCTAAGGCAATGATCATGAACATAGGCATCACGTCCATGTCAAGTAGACCGAAATGATTCTGCATCTACTACTATTACTCCACACATCGACCGACTCCTGCCTGCATCTAGAGTATTAAGTTCATAAAGAATAGAGTAATTCATTAAGTAAGATGACACGATGTAGAGGAATTAACTCAAGCAATATGATGAAAACCCCATCTTTTTATCCTTGATGGCAACCATACAATATCTTCCTTGCTGCCCCTACTGTCACTGCGATAGGTGATGTCTACTATGCAACTTTATCCTGGTAGACGTTATTGGGCCTCCAAGTGCAGAGTTTTGTAGGACAGTAGAAAGTTTCCCTCAAGTGGATGACCTAAGGTTTATCAATCCGTAGGAGGCGTAGGATGAAGATGGTCTCTCTCAAACAACCCTGCAACCAAATAACAAAGAGTCACTTGTGTCCCCAACACACCCAATACAATAATAAATTGTATAGGTCCACTAGTTTGGCGAAGCGATGGTGATTCAAGTGCAATTTGGATGGTAGATGTAAGTTTTTGTAATCTGAAATTATAAAAACAACAAGGTAACTAGTAACAAAAGTGAGCGAAAATGGTATTGCAATGCTTGGAAACAAGGCCTAGTGTTCATACTTTCACTAGTGCAAGTTCTCTCAACAATGATAACATAATTATATCATATAACAATCCCTCAACATGCAACAAAGAGTCACTCCAAAGTTACTAACAGCCAAGAACAAACGAAGAGTTTATTGTAGGGTACAAAACCACCTCAAAGTTATTCTTTCCGATCAATCCATTGGGCTATTCCTATAAGTGTCACAAACATCCCTAGAGTTCCTAGTAAAATAACACCTTAAGACACACATCAACCAAAACCCTAATGCCACCTAGATACTCCAATGTCATCACAAGTATCCCTGGGTTTGATTATATGCATCACACAATCTAAGATTCATCTATTCAAACCAACACAAAGAACTTCAAAGCGTGCCCCAAAGTCTCTACCGGAGAGTCAAGACGAAAACATGTGCCAACCCCTATGCATAAGTTCAAAAAGTCACTGAAGTCGCAAGTTGATCACCAAAACACACATCAAGTGGATCACGTGAATATCCCATTGCCACCACAGATAAGCACATGCAATACATACATCAAGTGTTCTCAAATCCTTAAAGAGTCAAGCAGATAAGATAACTTCAAAGGGAAAACTCAATCCATTACAAGAAGGTAGAGGGGGAGAAACATCATAAGATCCAACCATAATAGCAAAGCTCGCGATACATCAAGATCATGCCATATCAAGAACATGAGAGAGAGAGAGCTCAAACACATAGCTACTGGTAGATACCCTCAGCCCCGAGGGTAAACTACTCCCTCCTCATCATGGAGAGTGTCGGGATGAGGAAGATGGCCACCGGTGATGGATCCCCCCTTCGGTAGGGTGCTGGAACAGGGCCCTAGTTGGTTTTTGGTAGCTACCAAGACTTGCGCCAGCAGAACTCCTGATCTTGGTTATGTTCTGGAAGTTTTGGGATATATAAGAGGTGTTGGTGTCGGGAACAAGTCAGGGGGGTCCATGAGGCAGCCATGAGGTAGGGGGTTGCACCCAGGGGGGTAGGGCGCGCCCTCCATCCTCTTGGTGGCATCGGGACTCTTCTGGTTCATCTCCAATGCTCTATGGGCTTCTTCTGGGCCAAAAATAATCTCAGTAAATTTTCAGGTCAATTGGACTCCGTTTGGTATTCCTTTTCTGTAAAGCTCAAAAACAAGGAAAAAACAGAAATTAGCACTGGGCTCTAGGTTAATAGGTTAGTCCCGAAAATCATATAAAATGGCATATAAATGCATATAAAACATCCAAGATAGATAACATAATAGCATGGAACAATAAAAAGTTATAGATACGTTGGAGACGTATCTAGCATCCCCAAGCTTAATTCCTGCTCGTCCTAGAGTAGGTAAAGATAAAAACATAATTTTTGATGTGGAATGCTACCTAACATATTTATCCATGTAATTTATCTATTGTGGCATGAATGTTCAGATCCATAAGATTCAAACAAAGGTTTAATATTTACATAAAAACAATAATACTTCAAGCATGCTAACAAGGCAATTATGTCTTCTCAAAATAACATGGCCACAGAAAGCTTATACCTACAAAGTCATATAGTCTGGCTATGCTCCATCTTCATCACACAAAATACTCAAATCATGCACAACCCCGATGACAAGCCAACAATTGTTTCATACTTTTTATGTTCTCAAACTTTTTCAACTTTCACGCAATACATGAGCGTGAGCCATGGACATAGCACTATGGTGGAAGCGAATATGGTGGTTGTGGAGAAGACAAAAAGAGGGAGATGGTCTCACATCAACAAGGCGTATCAACGGGCTATAGAGATGCCCATCGATAGATACCAATGTGAGTGAGTAGGGATTGCCATGCAACAGATGCACTAGAGCTATAAGTGTATGAAAGCTCAAAAAGAAACTAAGTGGGTGTGCATGCAACTTGCTTGCTCATGAAGACCTAGGGCATTTTGAGGACCCATCGTTGGAATATACAAGCCAAGTTCTATAACGAAAAATTCCCACTAGTATATGAAAGTGACAAAATAAGAGACTCTCTATATCATGGTGCTACTTTGAAGCACAAGTGTGGTAAAAGGATAGTAGCATTGCCCCTTCTCTCTTTTATCTCATTTTTTGATTTGCTTCTTTGGCCTCTTTTTTTATTATCTTCTTTGGCCTATTTTTTTGTTTGATTTCCTCACATGGGAAAATGCTCTAATAATAAAGATCATCACACTTTTATTTACTTACAACTCAAGAATTACAACTCGATAATTAGAACAAAATATGACTCTCTATGAATGCCTCTGGCGGTGTACCGGGATGTGCAATGAATAAAGAGTGACATGTATGAAAGAATTATGAACGGTGACTTTGCCACAAATACAATGTGAACTACATGATCATGCAAAGCAGTATGACAACGATGAAGAGTGTCATAATAAACAGAACGGTGGAAAGTTGCATGGCAATATATCTCGGGATGGCTATGGAAATGCCATAATAGGTAGGTATGGTGGCTGTTTTGAGGAAGGTATATGGTGCGTGTATGGTACCAGTGAAAGTTGCGCAGCACAAGAGAGGCTAGCAATGGTGTCGTGGTGGGCACTCGGCAGATGCGAAAGGATGGTTAAAGAGAGGAGGCGGCTCTTGGGCACCAGTGGGCTCTAGAGGCGGGGTCGACATGAGTGAGCACGGGACGCAAGACATACCCAGTTTCGGGGCTCTCCGGATAGATAACACCCCTAGTCCTGCCGAGGTTGGTTTATATGTCATAGTACAGAGTTGCTCCTGGAGCTGTTTGGGGAAGAAGGAGGACATGCCAAGGCTTAGGCTGCTCCTTCTTCCTTGCTGGTGTGTGAATGAGTGTGTTCTACTGATGATCTGATCGCCCCATGCCATGGGTCAATCCCCCAGGGATACAATGGTAAAGTTACAATGCCATGGGGCCACATTGTCATTGTCCAGGGAGCCGGTGCTGGGACCCGCCAGGTGTCAGGGCTCGCCAGGTTCGCCGGGCCTGGGCCCCATGTGCCAGGGGGCACTATTTGCTGTCTTGTCGAGCGTGACGGAGTGGCTGGGTCGAGTCGGCTACATTGGCGCTCCGCCCGATCACCATCTGCTAGCGTCAGCAGTGATGTTAGCCGTACTGTAGCCACGCCGGCCTCGGTTAGCAGGGTTGGTGGGGCACTGTTGCCATGCCTCTGCCGGTCAGAGGAGTTGGTGGGGTACTATTGCCTTGTCATCTCTAAACATAGACTCGTCCCATCGTACAGTTGGGATGGGACAGTCGCTGACCCGTGGCCGGGTTGAGGAACACGCACGGGGCAGCTAGCTTGCTGGGGATGTCTTGATGCGCCGGGTCCCGCCAACTTGTGTCAGCCGGCAGGGCCGGGTTGCTGTCTTGATCGTGTTGAAGAGTTCAGCCGGGTTGGCGGACATGGCCGGGTTGTAGGACCCGGTCGAGTGCAAGCTGGACTGAGGGGCGATGCTGGCCTCGATGTTTTAAAAAGATCTGGGATCGGTTGCATGCCCGGGGCTCATCCCCCTGACAGTAGTCCCCAAAGTTGTGAAGGTCCGCCTGCTTCGAGCGGGTGGGCCTTCGCGGTTTCCCCCCTGAACAGAGGTTTGTTGATGAAGCTTTGAGACCGTCGGGTCCGGCAACACCCATTGTGTGCCGGCTTTCAGAAGCCGGATCGCGGCATGCCGGCACGAGCGGGAACCGAGGAGTCCGCCAAATCTTGAAGCAACCTTTCGGGCTTCGCGTGGGCACCACGTAGCGCACGAGAGCCAAAGGGCCCTGACAGGCCACACACGCAACGGGACGGGGCGACGAGCTAGGGCGCGCCACAACGTGCCCTCGTCCCACGAGCGCGGAATTATTGCAGCGTCCGCAGGTCGGTTGATATTCTCGATGCAGTTAAGGTGTGCGGTACATGCACACTTATTGCGGGGAAGTGGAGGGGCGTGCGCAAACGATCCCACTTCCCCACGTTGAAACCTAGCTTATAAATTGGGGGGCAGGGGTTGCGGAGATCATTCTCTCGCGCTCCCCCACCTCTCTCTTCCTCTGCTCCTGCATCTGCCGCGCGCTGCGACACTCTGCCGTTCTCCAAGCAAAGCTTCACCACATCTCTTCTTTCTCTCTTTCTCCGCCCCCTCGTGAACTACTACTGGCGCTGTCGTCGGGCTTGTGGATGGGCTCTAAAATCACCGCAGGAGACATCGAGTATGTGCGTGCCACCAAGCGTCTGATGCGGGAGATAGACGTCGTCGTGCGGCTGCCGCAAGACAAGCAGGAGCCACGGCCGGAGGCGACGGAGCATGTGGTCTTCTTCACGCACTTCAAGAACGGGTTTGGGCTTCATGCGAGCCATTTCTTCCGCACCTTTCTGGATTTCTTTGGGCTCCTGCCGCACCATCTTGTTGCGAACACCATCCTCTAGCTCTCCAGCTTCGTCACCCTGTGTGAGGGGTACTTGGGGGTCGAGCCTTCGATCGACCTCTGGGTACGTTTCTTCTTCTTGAAGCAGCATGGGCCGACCGCCGGGGAGATATCTTCGTGTGGGGGACACCGTCATTTTGACGCAGACGCGCGGGGAGCGCGGAGGGTTCCCCAAGATCGATGCTGCTGGAGGAGTCTGCCAAGAAGTGACATAACTGCTCTTTTATGTCCGCAACCTAGGCGCGGACCGAATCAACTTGCCGCCCTTCGCCGACATGATGCCGCAGGAGAAGCAGAACTGGACCTACTTCCCCAAGCAACCGTCGTAGGAGGTGCTCAATCTGTGCCAGCGGGTGCTGGAGATGAAGGAGTGGGAGGGGCTTAGTGGCACGGATCTCATCGCCGCCTTCATCGCACGTCGCGCGCTGCCGCTGCAGCACCGCTCCCATATCATCGGCCTGATGGCTGGCCTCCAAGACACCACCCGAATGTCGAACATGCGCCTGGCGGCGGACTAAGTCACCCGCCGGGTCAATGACATCTCCAAGGTTGTGCTGGCGGATGACTGGCAGTTCGGGAAGGCCCCGTACAGCGAGGCGCGCCCGGCTCCAATTTTGAGTCCTTGGTCTCCATTTTTTACTATTGCTTATCTTCTTATCCGTCCCGACGTGATGAGGGAGGTGCTACTAAATGCTATCTGGCATCCGTATGACCAGGCGCCAATGCAGGTGGTGTGGGCCGGCTCAGAGGAAGCGGCGGTGCAGCCCGAGGGGCCGGGGGCGGACGGCGCCGACGCCGGTGCGAGGCGCCAGGCAGGTAAGTTTCTCTCGCTTGACTTGTTGAGGTGTCGGCTATTGGTGACTTGATGGGGACCGTCGATGAAGTGGCGGCAAGGGGAGGAGGCAGCACGGGCGCGGCCGGGTCCTCTTGCGGAGCGGCGGCGGCTAGCCGGCCGCACAGGAAGGAGGACGTGGCGCCCCGCAATCTGGCTGCAAAGCATGCGGAGAATCCGGCGGGAGGCGCAAAGCCGCCTGCCTAGAAGAGGCGGCACGGTCCGCAGGTGGCGCCAGAGAGGCGACCGGCTCAGGTGATACCCGGGTGAGTTTCCTCTGTCGAACTTTGTCGGGTTGCCGAACAGCTTCCCTTATTGCTTCTTATTTTGTTGCTCTTTAGATTGCCGGTGTCGTTGGCGTGGGTCGTGGCGGAGGCCGCGTCGCTCGGCGGCGCTGCATTCCGGAAAATCTGGTCTAGCGTCATTGAGAGGGAGGAGGAGGAGGAGGCCGACCGAGACCTCGGCTTGGACCCGACCGATGCCGAGGGCTTGGCCTGGCGGGAACGGAACCGGGCCATGGCCGAGCTGGAGGCGGAGTCGGCACAGTCTTGGGCCAGCATCGCCGCAACGTGGGCGCGAGTCGTCGAGGAGCCGATGTGGCTCGAGAAGCCGGCGGGAATGAAGCCGGCGGAGACGGTGTTCATGCCACCATTGGAGGGGGAGCATGGCGAGGACATCCGCATGGAGGTGGTGAAGCTCGACCGGGTGGTCGTGGAGATCGGGGATGACACCACGCCACGGGCCGACACGGTCGAGCGGGCGAAGGATGAGCAAGGCGGTGGTGACGCCGTCTTGGAGGAGGCGGCGCAGGTGGCGCCGGAGGAGGCGTCTCAAGTGCCGGTAGGTGGGGCGCCACAACAGGCGGCATCGCAGGTGACTCTGGCCGTTGTGCCGCAGAGGGTGCCGGATAGGGCGTCAGCCACCAGGGAGGCGGTCATCGGTGAGTACGCCCTGGTCTTCTGGCCGGGGAATCGTCGGGTCGTTGGGTCGCACCCGGCTCGGGCTAGGCCTAGCGAGGTCTTCTTCGGGCCCCTGACCCGAGAGGAGGTGGTGATGGCCTACGTGGGCTAGGGCCTCCGCGGGCGCGCGAAGAGGGTCCAGGCTTTCATCCAGACCGAGGTGGAGCGTGCGCGGGAGCTGGAGCGCACCATGACAGTGAGCTTTTTCCTCTTCGCTTTTGCTTTTTCACCTTGCTGCTCTCTAGTGGGGGCGTGCTAGCACACCCACTAGGTGTAGCCCCCAAGATTCGGTAGTTGGATCGAATCTTAAGTTGTTGTCTTTGTGCTAATGGTTGTTCCTCGCAGCACCTTTATTCCCTCCGGGTTGCCGTCATCAACCGGCTCAAGGAGAAGGGCCGGCTGCTCAAGGCGCAGCTTGCCGCCAAGGAGGAGGCGCTTCGCGTCGCCGAAGGTGAGTTTTTGGCATGCTCTTTTAGTGGGGGTGCGCTAGCGCACCCACTGGGTGTAGCCCCCGAGATTCAGGCCAACTACGTAGTAGTTGGGTCGAATTGTAAAGTAATCTTCTTTTCTTCTTCTAGTTCTGAATCTTTGTCGCACAGCCGAGGTGCAGTCCTGGTGGACCCGGCTGGTCCGAGCCGGCTTTCAGTGCGATCTGGGCATTGCTGACATCAGCCGGCTTGAGGCCGAGGCGGTGGGGCTGAAGGCAGACGTGGCACAGCGGGCGCTTGTCAAGGCCAGCCAGCTGCAGGAGCGGTTTTCCGGCGACAGCAGCTGGCTAGAGGACGAGGTGGACCGCCTCAAGGCGGAGGCGTCCAAGGCGTTGGAGGCCGAATGGGCCCTTGCCGAAACTATCCAGCAACGCGATAAGCTGGCCGACGACAAGGGTCATCTCAAGGCGGAGATGAAGTGGCTGAAGATGCTGGTGACCCAGCTAGGGCATGCCCATCAGGCGGAGCTCCATCGCCGCAAGGAGTACGAGAAGGCGGCCATAGCCAAGGACGACGAGCTGAAAGCGGCCCTCTCCAAGGTCGCCGAGTTGGAGAAGGCGCTCGAGGAGCGTGACCGTGCCATCACCAGGGAGCGGAACGGTACGTTGCTCGAAGCGCAGCACCTGGACGAGACCTTCACCAGTAAGTGCTTCCTTTGAATTCTGCCAGGTTGGGAAACCGTCTTTATCTTGTTGTTGTTGATTTGTCTTGCTTTTCTTTGACAGTGCACTTCCCGAAGACGCACCGGCTGGCGGAAGAAGCCGTCCACTTCCAACAGGATCCGTAGGGGGTCGTGGGCTCCGGGACTGATCTGCAGGTCACCTGGACTTTCTCGGAAATCATGGCCGCCGGTGAGTCTCGTCTTCGCATCTTGGGCGAGCAGATGTCGCGGATCTCCCAGGCCGGCTCAGGGATGACGGCGGCCCTCTGGCCTAGCGTCGTGGCGCCGAACAGCTTCTGCTAGCGCGGTGGCTGGAGGTGGGGCCGGATCGGCTTCACGCATGGCGGGTTTGCACCGCTCGGGCTGGTGCTGAGATGGTACTCTGGTTCGTGATGTCTTGGCATCTGGATCTGGAGATGGATCGGCTGATGGACCAGCAAGCAGGCGCGGAGGCCTAGCTGCGGGCGGAGGCCGGACGCATTGCCGCCTGGGCCAGCTACATCGCCGGATTCGCCATCCATGACAAGTTCCAGCCAGAACAAACAGATGATGTTGGAGTCATTCCTACTGACTACTTCGGATTGCTTCTGAACAACCCGGTGGGCAGCTCCGAGGAGACAGACGTCTACGGAGATGACAACGCTGAGGTGGAAGAGATCGTTACCTCGGCGGACCCGGAGGCCACGAAGGGAGAGTCGGTGGCTGCGTGACCCCGCGCCGGAGATGCATGAGGGCAAAGCCGGCCTGTCTTTATCTTTGTAAAAAATTCTGTTAGGTAGCAGGTCCACCCACCCATTGGCTTTTTTGGGTGTATGTAATGAACTCTGGCCTTGGGCCTGTTTGAATTGCGATGTAAATATTTCGTGAGTCTTTGCGCTTTTTGCCTTTGTTTGTTGAGCCGTTTTCTTGCTTGCTTCCTTTCTCCCCCTCCCCCCCGGTAGTCGAACGGCCAAGCTCTGGTCCGTGAAAAGGGGTTCGGCCATTGAAAATAGGTCCGCAATACTTAGGCTTTTCAAATGTTGAGCGCGAGCGAAACACCCACTAGGCCGGCTGGCGGCAATCCGGAGTAGCCGGTTGGCAAGCAGCCGGTCATGCGGCAAAGTTAAGGTGGCGGGGCCAGATCGGTCGACCCGGTGGCCCTGACTTAGAATTCGTAGCGTGCTGGCGCTCTGGCCCTTGTTTCTTGCCGGCCACCAATCGAAGCCAGTTCTGTGGCGTAGGGTGAAGTGGAGGGCCGCGGCGACCTGAATACACCATTATTTGTGAAGGTAGGCGGTGGGTGGTGGCCGAGCTGGCCAGCCCCCGAGGCCCCAGGTTGAAGCGAGCCAACCCGGAGGCGGGTGTTTTTAAGGAAATTGCATAAGTGCGTGAGAGACAATAATTTTGGTCAGAAAGGGCAACCCCCGAGCGTCGTTCGGGGACCCCATAATTTTCATACGGTTACAAAAGGTAGTGATACATACGTGCACACAGCTAACTATAAAATGGGCAGAGGAGCTTTGCATTCCATGGCCAAGTGGTCTCTTTGCCGGTGGTGTCTCTCTTGCGCTTGTTGGCATTACGGGCGTCAATGAGGTAGTACGTGTTGCGGTCACACACGGCTTTGCTGATGATGAAGGGGCCTTCCTACGGGGAGGATAACTTGTGCTTGCCGGCTTGCTGCTGGATGAGTCGGAGGATGAGGTCTCCCTCGCGGAACTCGAGGGGCTTGATCTTCTTGTTGTGGTAATGCCTCAGGCCTTGCTGATAGATGGCCGAGCGGATGAGTGCCAAGAGGCGTGCTTCTTCGAGTTGGTCAACACCGTCTTCGCGGGCTTCCTTGGCTTTGGCTTCGGTGTACATCGCAACTTGCGGTGAGTCGAACTCGACATCGGTCAGGATGGCAGCTTCGGCTCCATAGACGAGGAAGAACGGGGTGAACCTGGTTGACCGGTTTGGCATTATGCGGAGACTCTAGAGGACGGCCGGCAACTCGTCGAGCCAGCTGTCGGGTGAACGGATGAGCGGCTCCACGAGCCGTGGCTTGATGCCGGAGAGAATGAGGCTGTTGGCCCACTCGACCTGGCCGTTGGACTCTGGATGTGGTAAGGAGGCCAAGTCGAGGCGGATGTCAAAGACGGAGCAATATTGCGCGAGCGCGCCCTTGGCGAAGTTGGTGTTGTTGTGCGTGATGATGCTGTTTGGGACGTCGTAGCGTACCGTGATATCCTTGATGAACTGGACGGCTGTTGGCCCGTCCAGCTTCTTGATTGGTCATGCTTCGATCCATTTGGTGAACTTGTCCACCGCCACCAGCAACTGTGTCATGCCGCCTCGAGCGGTCTTGAAAGGTCCCACCATATCGAGCCCCCTGACCATGAAGGGCCAGGTGATCGGTATGGTTCATAGGGCTGAAGCCTGTTGGTGGTTGTGCTTGCTGAAGCGCTGGCATCCCTCGCATTTGAGGACTAGTGACTCGCCGTCTTGGAGGGCCGTGGGCCAGTAAAAACCATGGCGGAAAGCCTTGGCCACCAAGGATCTCGAGGTGGCATGGTGCCCGCACTCGCCCTGATGTATTTCGAGGAGGATCTCTATCCCCATGTCTTGCTCGATGCAGTGCTGGAAGATGCCTGTTATGCTGCGCTTGACGAGCTCGTTGTTGTTGATGCTGTAGGCGGACGCTTGGCACTGGATCTGTCGGGCTTCGGCCTCGTCCATGGGGAGAACCCCATTTTCCAGGAACTCCGAGATGGGCAGGGCCCACGACGGAGCCGACACTACGGCAAAGACGGCCAAGAGGGCGGTTCCGGGGCGGCAGCCCCCGGGTTGGGGACGACGGTGGCCGGGTCAGAAGAGGCAGCCCCCGGGGCCGGGTTCGAGTCGACGTCAGCCGGGTTGGGCGCGCCAGCCCCCGGGCTGGGTTCAGCAGTCCCCGGGATGGGTTGAGGTGTGGTCGGGTCGTCTGGGACGAAGATGGACTCGGAGTATGGAGACGGCTTGAAGGACGGCTTGCGCAGGTGCTCGAGGGAGACACCGGGCGGGATGGCCTGCCGGGAAGAGCTGACTTGTCTAGTGCATCGGCGGCTTCATTGTCTACGCGCGGGACGTGGAGCAATTCACAGCCGGATAGCTGCTGGGCGAGGAAGCGGTAGCTGGCCAGTTGGCGTCGCGAGCGTCCCACTCGCTAGAGCACTGCTACACCACCAGGTCCGAGTCGTCGTAGCATAGGATGCACTGGATGCCGAGTTCCTTGGCAAGCCGAAGGCCATGCACAAGGGCTTCGTACTCAGCGACGTTGTTGGAGGCGGCGAAGTGGATCTGAAGTGCGTAGCGAAGCCGGTATCCCTTCGAGGAAGACAACACGATGCTAGATCCCAAGTTGGATCTCATCTTGGAGCCGTTGAAGTGCATGCACTAGTGTGTCAAATCCAGCAGTGGCGGCAGGTACTGGGCCTCGGTCCAATCGACGAGGAAGTCGGCCAGAGCTTGGGACTTGATCATGGTGCGGGGCTCGTAGAGGATGGTGTGGCCGGCTAGCTCGATCGCCCACTTGGCGACCCAGATGGAGGCATCCCAGCAACCCATGATCTCGCCGATGGGGTCTTGTGCTGACAACGGTCACAACATGCTCTTGGAAGTACTGCTTTAGCCTCTTGGTGGTGAAGTACACGCCATAACACATCTTTTGGTAGTGCGGGTAGTTTTTCTTGGAGGCGGAAAGCACCTCGCTTAGGTAGTAGACCAAGCATTGGACGGGCTGGATCTTGCCCTTCTCTGGTCGCTCCACCACCATCACCGTGCTGACCGACTGCGAGGTGGCGGCTATGTCGAGCAACAATGGCTCCTTCTCGGTTGTCACGGCCAGGACGAGTGCGGTGGAGAGCATGCGCTTGAGGTCCCGGAAAGCTTCGTCCGCCTGGTCGCTCCACTCGAACGGCGTCGTCTTCTTCATCAGCTGATATACGGCCAGGGCCCTCTTGCCCAGCCGGCTGAGAAACCGGCTGACCAAGGACAAGCAGCCGGTGAACTTCTGGACATCGTGCAGCCGAGCCGGCTGGCGCATGCACTCGATGGCCTTGATCTTCTCCGGGTTTGCATCAATGCCGCTCTTTGAGACAAGGAAGCCGAGTAGCTTTCCGGCCGGCACGCCGAAAACGCACTTCTCCGGGTTGAGCTTGACCTGGTACTCGTGCAGGTAGGCAAAGGTTTCCTACAGGTCGTCGAGGAGCATGGGGTGCTACTTGGTCTTCACCACAATGTCGTCTACGTAGACGTGGATATTGCAGCTGAGTTGCCGCAGCAGGCATTTCTGCATGTAGTGCTGGAAGGTGGCGCCGGCATTCTTCAAGCCGAACGACATGGTGATGTAGCATTATGCCCCGAAGGGCGTGCTGGAGGACGTCTTTAGGGCGTCGGCAGGGTACAACTTTATCTGGTGATAGCCGGAGTAAGCAGCGAGGAAGGACAGGAGCTCACAGCTGGCGGTTGAGTCGATGACTTGGTCGATCCGCGGGAGGGCGAACGGATCCTTGGGGCAGGCCTTGTTCAGGCTGGTATAGTCGATACACATGCGCCAGGTCTTGTTCTTCTTCAGGACGAGGACTGGGTTGTCCAGCCACTCGGGGTGGAACACTTCCATGATGAAGCCGGCCTCGAAAATCTTGGCGACCTCTTCACCGATGGTTCTTCTCTTCTCTTCAAAAAAACATCATAGGGGTTGACGGACAGGCTTGGTGTCCTTGCGGATGTGGAGTTTGTGCTCGGCGTACTTCCTCAGAACACCTGGCATGTCCTTTGGGGTCCATGCAAAGATATCTCGATTCTCATGGAGGAAGTCGAAGAGCTCGCCATCCTATTTGCTGTCGAGGCAGATGCCCACGACGACGTACTTGCTGCAGCTGGGGTCTTCCGGGTTCAGCTTGACTCTCTTGGTCTCCTTCGAGGGCTAGAACGAGGCTTCATCGGCCGGCTTCTTGGCCGAATCCGGCATGGTTGGGACCTCGTTGGCCAGCGCGACAATCCAATCAAGCTAGCACCGCTTCTCAGCTATCACCAGCGAATCGGCCAGTCTGGCACCGGCTTGGGCGCACTCCAGGGACTCGCGGTAATCGCCGGTGATGGTGATGAGTCCCTTCGGACCCGGTAGCTTCATCTTCAGGTAAGCATAGTGAAGGACCGCCAAGAACTTGGCGAGCGCGGGCTGGCCCAGCAGTGTGTGTTACGCGTTCGACAGGTCCACCACTTCGAACTAGAGCGGCTCGCGTTGGAAGTGGTTGCAGGTGCCAAACAGGACGTCAAGCCGGATCCGGCCGATCGGGGAGCGGGAGGGGCCGGGCACGATGCCTTGGAAGACCGTCCGGGTCGGCTCCAAGTCTTTGGCCTTGAGGCCGAGCTTGGTCATGGTGTCGTGGTAGAGGATGTTGATGTTGCTACCGCCGTTGATGAGGACCCGGGATAACTTGCACGTGCGCCGAGACGCGACGATGGTGGGGTAGAGGACGAGGTCATAGCCTCCCAGGTTAGGCATGATGGTCGGGTGGTCCTCCCGGCCCCAGGTGACCGGGCGATCCGATCAATGCATGTAGTCCGGCTTGGCCGGGATGGCAGTGTTCGCTACTCTTGTCGTCACCGAGGCTGGTGAATACAACATAGGTCGCATTCTGGGTGGGATAGACGTCATCAAGCATCGCGCCGTTAGCCGAAGGCGCGGGAGGAGGGAGGGGAGGAGGAGGAGCCGCCCCAAAGGCCGGAGCCAGAGGAGGCGGGATGTCGCCCCTCATGATGTGCTTGGTGATGGCGCAGTTGCAGAGCATGTGAGTGGCCGTCCACGCGCCACTGTGGTGCTTGCAGGGGGTGTCGAGCATCTGCTCGAAGCTCATGGCGGGCTGCCATGTCGTCTTGCCGGTTTGCTGGCGCTTGGCAGTCGGCTCGTCCGCGGGAGCCTGCTCGGCGGTCGTGACGAGGCGGTTGTTGTAGCGCCGGGCTGGCTGATCATCTTTGCGCTTGTTGTTCTGCTGGTTGTGCTGCTGCCAGCTGTTTTCGCCAGCCAGCTTGGGAGGGGGAGCTGGCTTGGCCTTGCCGGCTTCATCCAGCGCCACCTGGATCTTTATGGCGGAGTCGGCATTGGCGACTTGTCCGCCGTCACCATGAGCGCGACCATGGTGGTCGGCTCAGAGCGCAGGAACTTGTGCTTGAGGAGGGTGCCGTATCGGCACCCGTTGACGAAGTATTGGATGGCCTGAACCTCATGGACGCCCTCGGAGCTATTTCGGATCTCGGTCCAGCGTGCGAGGTACTCGCAGCCGGTTTCTGTCAGCCCTTGCACGCACATGACAAGCTGTCTGGGGCGACCGGGTCGGTTGTAGGTGCCGGTGAAGTTGCGCACAAAGGCTTGCTCAAAGCCGACACACGAGTTGATGCTGCCAGCCGGCAGGCTGTTCAACCACGTGCGGGCCGAGCCCTGGGGCATGTGCGGAGCAGAGTGCACGGCGAGGCGGCGATTCCCGCCCGCAATGCCGATGGCGGTGGTGTAGTCGATGACCCAGTCCTCCAGCTTGACGGTGTCGTTGTACCTGGGGGTGTCACAGGGAAGCATGAACCCTTTGGTGAAGAGCTCATCCCAGATGCGTGGACCGAAACAATCCGGCCCAACTGCGTTGTTCTCCTCCAGCTCCAAGGAGAGATCGAGCTGGTCGAGGAGGTGGCGAGTGTCGGCATCGTTGATGGCGCGCGGGCCCAGCTGGCTAGCGACCGCGCAACGGGGGACCGGGTCAGCCGAGGCCGGGCGACGGTTGGATATTGATGAAGGGTTGTGCTGGTGATGATCTTCCGGAGCCGGCTCATCGGCCAAGGCACCGGCAGTCGTCAGAGCATGGTTGCGCCAGGTCCGGATGCGACCGGAGTGGGCCTCACCGTGTGGCGAGGACACCGTGTTCCGTTGTTCCTCGGGGCCGTTGGCATGGAATGAGCCGGATCCCGCGGGCTTGTTGAGCTGGTTGAGGCGGTCCTGCTGTGTGTTGGCCATGTTGAGGAGGTCCCTCACCCGCTTCAGGCGGTCCTTTAGCTCCTCGCCCTAGAGCTGGTCCAAGTCGGCTGCGTCCGCCTAGGCGTCACACATGTTCTTCGGAGGGATTTCGTAGACGAGGGGATCACGCCAAGGGCATGGCCGATGGCACCACCCTGGGTCCGCACATCGACGACCCGGCTTGGCTCGGCAGCGGTAGGCGTGAATCCGTAGGAGGCCTCACGCTCCTCCTAGGCGGAGTCCAGGTGGCGCTGCGTGGCGGCAAGCACCTCGGTTAGATCCAGCAGGCGCTAGCGATCCTGCTCCAGCCGGGCCTGGACCTCGGCGGTGTTGGAGGCACCCACGTCGGTGGTGATGGGGATGCAGGGACTCTGCATCGTGTCGCGCAGCGGGTCCGGCGTGCGGGCGCGGTCCGCTGCGGCCCTGACTTCGGCGACCTTCCTAGCCGCGCTGGACGAAGAGGTGTCGGCGTCGGTGGCGAACACCTTCAGCCGAACGTAGAGTTCCATCGCCCCTGCAGAAGCACCGTCGCGGAGGGGAATGGGGTAGTCGATGATGTCGAGCACCCCGCTGGGGTACTCATCGACTGCGAACGCATCGGAGATGTGCAGCGCGGCGAAGGAGGCGGCGAGTATGTCGATGACGTCGTCCGCCAGTGAGACTGGCTCGTCGGTGTCCGTGGAGAGCCCCATCTGGAACGTGACTCCAGCCTGGACCTCGAGCTGCCCCATGGTGGGCGCCAACTGTCGTGGTGGGCACACTGTAGATGCCAAAGGATGGCTAAAGAGAGGAGGCGGCTCGAGGGCACCGGTGGGCTCCAGCGGCGGGGTTGGAATGAGCGAGCGCGGGACGCAAGACATACCCAGGTTCGGGGCTCTCCGGAGAGATAACACCCCTAGTCTTGCCGAGGTTGGTTTATATGTCATAGTACAGAGTTGCTCCTGGAGCTGTTTGGGGAAGCAGGAGGACAGGCCAAGGCTTAGGCTGCTCCTTCTTACTTGCTGGTGTGTGAGTGAGTGTGTGCTACTGATGATCTGATCGCCCCATGCATGGAGGCCTCCTGGGGGTTTTATAGGTCAATCCCTCAGGGCTACATTGGTAAAGTTAAAAGGTCGTGGGGCTGGGTTGTCATTGTCCGGGGAGCCGGCGCTGGGACCAGCCAGGTGTCAGGGCTTGCCGGGTTCGCCGGGCCTGGGCCCCATGTACCAAGGGGCACTACTCGCCGTCTTGTCGAGCGTCACGGAGTGGCCGGGTCGAGTCAACTACAGTGGCGCTTCGCCTGGTCGCTGTCTGCTGGCATCAGCAGTGACGTTAGGTGTACTGTAGCCACACCGGCCTCGGTCAGCAGGGTTGGTGGAGCACTGTTGCCATGCCTCTGTCGATCAGAGGCGTTGGTGGGGTACTATTGCCTTGCTCATCTCTGACCATAGACTCGTCCCATTGTACGGTTGGGATGGGATGGGCGATGACCCATAGCCGGGTTGAGGAACACACCCCGGGGCAGCTAGGTTGCTGGGGAAGTCTTGTTGCACCGGGTCCCGCCGACTTGTGCTAGTCGGCAGGGCCGGGTTGCTGTCTTGATCGTGTTGAAGAGTTTGGCCGGGTTGCCGGACCCGCCCGAGTGGGAGCCAGACTGATGGGCGATGCTGGCCCCGATGTTTTGAAAAAGATCCGGGTACCGTTGCCTGCCCGGGGCTCATCCCCCCAACAAATGGCAGAAGGGTGAGAGTGCGTATAATCCACAGACTCAACATTAGTAATAAAGAACTCACATACTTATTGCAAAAATATATTAGTCATCGAAACGAAGTACTATGCGCATGCTCCTAGGGGGATAGATTGGTAGGAAAAGACCATCGCTCGTCCCCGACCGCCACTCATAAGGAAGACAATCAATAAATACTTCATACTCCAACTTCGTTACATAACGGTTCACCATACGTGCATGCTACGGGAATCACAAACCTCAACACAAGTATTTCTCAAATTCACAATTACTCCACTAGCATTACTCTAATATCACCATCTTCACATCTCAACACGATCATAAAGAATCAAACTTCACTAGTAGAAAATGGAGCTATATTACCGGTTCGTAGGGGCCTTTAGTGCCGGTTTGGAAACCGGCACTAAAGTATGGGGACTAAAGGTCCCCCTTTAGTCCCGATTCTGCATGAACCGACACTAAAGGGCCACCACGTGGCAGGATCCAGGGTCGGAGGCGGGGAGACCTTTAGTACCGGTTTGTACCACCAACCGGTACTAAAAGTTTAGGGCTTTTGGTATTATTACTTGTTTTCCCTTTAATTTTGTGTTTTCCATTTAATTTAGAGATTTTTTTCCATTTATTTTCCCTTTCATAAATTATATAATAACTCATCGTCATCATCATATTAATATATAAACTCTTGCATCTCATATCATCACCAACAACAACACTAGCTAATAATCATCATACATATATATAGTCATTACCACTATTTTTATCATCATGATGTAATCACCACCAACAGTAGCTTAAAGAAGAAACATTTACTTGTACAAAAAGCAAAGATATCATCGAGTTCAACATGGTCATGAGATTATTATAAGCGTTCATAACTAAGACCACAAAAGCGAATCACTAATAATTAAGTTCAGGACAAAGAATACAGACATGAGACGAAAATTACTAATAGCAGGAACTAGCTAATCACTCCTGCTGCTCTCTCTCGGGTAAAATGGCATAGAACATGTGTAGCTCTCCTGATTCCTCATATTGGAGCATGCAGATGAACTTGTCTCCTAATCATGGGTTGCGCTTCTGATTGCTGCCCCCTAGTACTTCTCAGCGATCATTCACAATTTTGCTCCGGTCTTTCACTATTAAGCATTCCTCGGTTTTAGAAATCCTGAATGCACCCATGTGCAATGTAGGATGTCTTGGCCGTAAGCTAACCATTGACATGCAACCATTACTCGAGATCCACCGAGGCACAACTATCATTGGGAGTCCCTGTTGAAGAACATCGTATAGTAACATACTTAGCAATGAAGTTTAGATTAAAAAACAATGTATGCAAAAGATACACTAAGGACAAATAGTAAAAATCTTACCATCTTTCCTAAATAGATGTGACCGTAGTTCAATATGAACACTATTGGTTGCATGTTTTGAGTACTAAGATTTGCAAGTCTAGGAAAATAATTTCTCTAGACAACATCAAGATCCTCAAGCCATGAAACATATTGACTTATCTCCTGGCAGTTTAGTTCAGCCCCGGGATAGTGGACGGTCCTGTCTACCAAGCGCCGGACATGTTTGCTTGAATGGAAATAAGCTGTCAATAAAATTAGTTGTCAACTATTTTTGAAATGAACAATATCAAAGACATAAATATGGTTGAGGAACTCACATAATGGTAGAACTGAAGGCATCTGCACATCGACCCAAATATCGGTATTACCTTCAATATCGTCTTCTGGACAAATATCAAACGTGATAACCATATTAGGCTCAAATGCATAAGCCTTGCATAGTGCTTGCCAAGTTTTGCATTCAAAATAGGTGTAGGTGTCTGCATTGTATAATTTTGCGTGGAAAGTATAACCATGCTCGGTCTTGAAGTAATCTCTCTTTACCTCCATAGTTTTCATAGCACTGAAACCTATCTTATCCAAGACAAAAATTCTTGCATGGCAGGGGATACGCTAGTAGAATAGTAAAAATTAAAATTATAAGTTGAAGCAAATGAAGCATAAGCTTAATTACGAAAAAGACTTGTTGTTGTGACTTACTACAATCACTTCGAAGGTCTCATCCAGCTTGATGCTGAAGCGCCTACCATCAACTAGGAAATTTCTATCACACGTGCCGCGCTTGTCTTTGCAGTATTCGTGCATAACAAAATCATTCTCGTCATCAGACATTTCCTATGTTCATATATAGTTGAAACATTAATTGATATAAACACTTACTAGTAGTTCTATTAATTCAACTAGCTAGTTCTATTAATTCAACTAGTTCTATTAATTCAACTAAGCACTTACTAAAAATAAACTAGTCTATTAAGCTTCTTACTAAAATGTCATATATAGTAAACTTTTAAATCTTTTAATTAATTATTAGATCAACTAGTTCTATAGTAAATTTTTAATTAATTATTAGATCATCAAATCTCATATATATACCTAAATTTATATAGCTCATTCATCTAACATTTGACATTAATATATCTACATTATTTTCTATCTAATTCATCTATGACATTAATATCTAACATTTCTATATAATCATCTAAAAATTGACATTAATCCAATATTTATATAAACTAAAAGTATAACAAATTAAAAAATAGAAAAAAGAAAAATATTTACAGCGGGGCGACGGCTGGCGATGCGAGGCGACGGGGGTGGCGACGTACGTGGACGGGTCAGGCGCGTGCGACGGTCGAGGGCGGCGACAGGGAATGGGGACGTACGATGGCGGCGGCGATGGGGATGGGGACGTACGGCGACGGACGCATGCGACAGGCGAGGTGATAGGGCGACGGGCACGGCGATAGGGCGACGGGCACGGCGATGTGGTGACAGGGTGACGGGGACGGGCGCGGCGGGGGTGGCGACGGGGCGACGGGCACGGCAGCGACGGGGATGGGTGCGACGACGAAGAAGCTGATGAGAAGAAAACTAACTGAAATTTTTGTAAGTGCTATATATATAGGAGAGGCCTTTAGTACCGGTTGGTGCCACCAACCGGTACTAAAGGTCAAATTTTGCCAGGCCAAATGGCGGGAAGCGACCACCTTTAGTACCGATTTGTGGCTCTAACCGGTACTAAAGACCACCCTTTAGTACCGGTTGGAGCCATGAACCGGTACTAAAGGCCTGCGCTGGCACAGATCCTGTGCAGCAAGTTTAGTCCCACCTTGCTAGCCGAGAGGCGTCCGTACTGGTTTATAAGCCCCAGTGTGGTAGCTCTCTCGAGCTCCTCTCTTTAGCAGGCTTTCAGGCCTAACTTTGCCGCACTGCCCTGTGGGTCTGCTCGGCCTTATGGGCCTGTTTCCAGGACCAAAGCCAGGCAGGTCCACTAGGTAGCGTGCAAAGTTTTTGTTTATGTTGTTTTTTCTCTTTATTTATTTTCTTTTATTTATTTCTGAGTTGTTTTATGCTGTATTTAGAGTTTCTTTGTGAATATTTTTGCTTTAGGTACAAAAAAATAATATTCTTTTATTTATTTCTGAGTATTTTTATACTGTATTTAGAGTTTCTTTGTGAATATTTTTGCTTTAGGTAAAAAAATCGTCTAAAACCCTAATACTTCGAAAGAGATTGTCCAGTTTGTACACAAATTGCATCCAGTTTTTGCCGTAACCCTCTCTACTTTTTTGCACATGCTATGTCGGTGAAATGATGATACCATGCCAAGTTTCAAGCTTTTCAGAGTTCATTTGTAGTGTTTTTCAATTTCAGGGTCATTTAGCTCAAAACAAATCTGTAAATGCATGGAAATAGCAAATTATGTCAGAAAGGGTTTAAAGTTGATGACGTGGCTTTGAATGGTGCATACTGAACGCAAAAAAAATTCTGGAGTTGTAATAACTTTAAGAAAATGAAGTGCCTGTGTAACAGATGAGTTTTCGTCCGAAACCCTGATACTTTGAAAGAGATTGTGTAGTTTGTACACGAAGTGCATCCAATTTTTGTCGTAACCCTCTCTACTTTTTTGCACATGCTATGTGGGTGAAATGATGATACCATGCCAAGTTTCAACCATTTCAGAGTTCATTTGTAGTGCTTTTCAATTTCAAGGTCATTTAGCTCAAAACAAATCTGTAAATGCATAAAAAATAGCGAATAATGTCAGAAAGGGTTGAAAGTTGATGACGTGGCTTTGAATGGTGCATATTGAACGCCAAAAAATATACATCAAAAATACATTGATCATCAATGATCTTTTTGTGTAGAATCTAAATTGTCAATAGGAATCTTCCCCGGTTTAAGAACCGACGAAGATTCCTATTGCGGCCACAGATCCTACACATAGAGTTCACTGTAGACCAAGTGGTTGGGATAGTTTGAGAAGTAACATATTTAAGGTGGTAAAAACCCTATTAGCCGAGTGAGGTGGGACTAAAAAACCGCTGCAACTAAAAAACTTTAGTACCGGTTTGTGGCATGAACCGGTACTAAATGTGCTGGTGGGGCCCCAGCCTGCCAATAGCCTGCCATAGCCTTTTTAGTGCCGGTTCGTGGCATGAACCGGTACTAAAGGTTCGCCATGAACCGGTACTAATGAGCGACACCCCCTAGCCGTTTGAACCGGCACTAATGTGACCATTAGTGTCGGTTCATCTACAAACCGGGACTAATGTGTTGAACATTAGACCCTTTTTCTACTAGTGCTTCTCGTAATATTCAATGCACTTTATATGAAAGTTTTTTATTATATCCCTCTTGGATGCTTATCATCTTAGGACTAAATTCATAACCTAAGAAAATTACCATACTATTTAAGACTCTCAAACTAATATAAGTGAAGTATGAGATTTCATCTATTTCTTTAAAATAAAACCACTGTCGTGCTCTAAAAAGATATAAGTGAAGCACTAGAGCAAACGACAAACTACTCCAAAAGATATAAGTGAAGATCAATGCGTAGTTGAATAATTGTATAACTATGTGAAGAGTCTAACATTTAAGAATTTCAGATCTTGGGATATTATTCAAACAGCAAGCAAAACAAAATAAAATAAAATGACATTGCAAGGATAGCACATATCATGTGAAGAAGCAAAAACTTAGGCTCAACCAAAATTGACTGATAGTTGTTGAAGAAGAAATGTTGGATGCCAACCGGGGCATCCCCAAGCTTAGATGCTTGAGACTTCTTTAAATATTAATTAGGGATGCCTTGGGCATCCCCAAGCTTGAGCTTTTGTGTCTCCTTAGTTCCTCTGATATCACAGTTTCCCTAAATCTTAAAAACTTCATCCACACAAAACTACACAAGAACTCGTAAGATAAGATAGTATAAACCAATGCAAAACCTTATCATTCTCTATTGTAGAAAATCACTAAAATTATTATTTGATATTGCCTACTAAATGCCTCTGAAAATTTAACACTCCTATCCTCAAATAAAATCAGTAAACAAGCAAACAAATGCAAACAATGCAAACATAATGGCAATATGTCTAAACAGGACTGTCTGTAAGGAATGCAAGAGGAATCATACTTTCCGAACTCCAAAAATTCTGAAAATTACCACACTGTAGAATTTTTTTGTTACTCATTGTGTCAAAATATCAAGATTTAATCATGTTCTGACTATTCACCAATATTCAAAACATAACAGAAAACTTTCTGATTTCAAAACAGCAACATATAGACTTCTAAAATAAGCATGGTAAAGACTATACTTGACTTCTTTATTGAACTAAAAGATATAAAAAGTGTGTCTGAATAGAAGAAACAAATATAAAATAAAATAAAATGATGCTCCTAGCAAAACACATATCATGTGGTGAATAAAAATATAGCTCGAAGTAAAGTTACCGATGAACGAAGACGAAAGAGGGGACGCCATCCGGGGCATCCCCAAGCTTAGATGCTTGGTTGTCCTTGAATATTACCTTGGGGTGCCTTGGGAATCCCCAAGATTAGGCTCTTGCCACTCCTTATTCCATAGTCCCTCAAAACTTTACCCAAAACTTCGAACTTCACAACACAAAACTCAACAGAAAATCTTATGAGCTCCGTTAGTATAAGAAAATAAATCACCACTTGGGTACTATTGTGAACTCATTCTACATTCATATTTGTGTTATATCTACTATATTCCAACTTTTCCATGGTTCATACCCTCTGATACTACTCATAGATTCATCAAAATAAGCAAACAACACATAGAAAACAGAATCTGTCAAAACAAGACTAGTCTGTAGTAATCTGGAAACTTTACATACTTCTGTAACTCAAAAAATTCTGAAAAATTAGGACAATCTAGAAATTTGTATATCAATCTTGTGTAAAAAAATACAGATCAAAAGAACGTTCTAGTGAATTTTCAAATTTCCTGGACTGAGCGCAAAAGTTTCTGTTTTTTCACAGAATCAAGTCAACTATCATCCACACTATCCCAAAGGCTTTACTTGGCACTTTATTAAAACAAAAGCTATAAAACATGATTAATACAGTAGCATAATCATGTGGACACACAAAAACAGTAGGTGTAAATGTTGGGTTGTCTCCCAACAACCGCTTTTCTTTAATGCCTTTTTAGCTAGGCATGATGATTTCAATGATGGTCACATAAAAGATAAGAATTGAAACATAATGGGAGCATCATGAAGGATATGACTGACACATTTAATTCTAACCCACTTTCTATGCATAGGGATTTTGTGAGAAAACAACTTATGGGGGCAATAATCAACTAGCATAGGAAAGCAAAACAAGCATAACTTAAGATTTCCAACACATAGAGAGGAAACTTGATATTATTGCAATTCTTACAAGCATATATTCCACCCTCATAATAATTTTCAGTAGCATCATGAATGAATTCAACAATATAACCATCACATAAATCATTCTTTTCATGATCTACAAGCATAGAAATTTTACTACTCACCACATAAGCAAATTTATTCTCAAGAATAGTAGTGGGAGCAAACTCAACAAAGTAACTATCACATGAGGATAATTCAATTGAAAATTAAAATCATGATGACAAGTTTCATGGTTATCATTATTCTTTATAGCATACATGTCATCACAATAATCATCATAGATAGCAACTTTGTTCTCATAATCAATTGGAACCTCTTCCGAAATAGTGGATTCATCACTAAATAAAGTCATGACCTCTCCAAATCCACTTTTTTTATAGAAAGACTGTAAGGGAACCCCCTATAGTTTAATTGGTGCAACAAATCCAAATTGCAAGTAACATGCCTTGAACCTGGGTGGGTGGGAAGGCATCAGCCCCTTCCCACCACTAGGCTATGCCTTAGTCTGCCTCCAAATCCACTTTCATAATTATCACAATAACATTCAACACCCTCCAAAATAGTGAGATCATTACTTCCTAAAGTTGACACTCTTCCAAATCCACTTTCCTCAATATAATCATCATAGATAGGAGGCATGCTTTCATCATAATAAATATTCTCATCAAAACATGGGGGACCAAAAATATCATATTGATCAAACATAGCATCCCCAAGCTTGTAGCTTTTCAATCATGCTCAGCATACAAAGATTTGGTGCCAAACATTTTATAGACTTCTTCTTCTAACACTTGAGCACAATTTTCCTTTCTATCATTTTCACGAAAGACATTAAAAAGATGAAGCATATGAGGCAACCTCAATTCCATTTCTTGTAGTTTTCATTTATAGACTAAACTTTTGATAAAACAAGAAACAAAAAGATTCGAATGCAAGATCTAAAGATATACCTTCAAGCACTAACCTTCCCGGCAACGGCGCCAGAAAAGAGCTTGATGTCTACTATGCAACTTTATCCTGATAGACGTTGTTGGGCCTCCAAGTGCAGAGTTTTGTAGGACCCTAGCAAATTTCCCTCAAGTGGATGACCTAAGGTTTATCAATCCATGGGAGGTGTAGGATGAATATGTATCTCTCCAACAACCCTACAACCAAATAACAAAGAGTCTCTTGTGTCCAACACAAAATACAAAAATTGTATAGGTGCAGTAGTTAGGCGAAGAGATGGTGATACAAGTACAATATGGATGGTAGATATAAGTTTTTGTAATCTGAAATTATAAAAACAGCAAGGTAACTAGTAACAAAAGTGAGCGAAATGGTATTGCAATGCTTGGAAACATGGCCTAGGGTTCATACTTTCACTAGTGCAAGTTCTCTCAACAATGATAACATAATTAGATTATATAACAATCCCTCAACATGCAACAAAGAGTCACTCCAAAGTCACTAATAGCGGAGAACAAACGAAGAGATTATTGTAGGGTACAAAACCACCTCAAAGTTATTCTTTCCGATCAATCCATTGGGCTATTCCTATAAGTCTCACAAACATCCCTAGAGTGCGTAGTAAAATAACACCTTAAGACACACATCAACCAAAACCCTAATGTCACCTAGATACTCCAACGTCACCGCAAGTATCCGTGGGTTTTATTATACGATATGGATCACACAATCTCAGATTCAACTATTCAAACCAACACAAAGAACTTCAAAGAGTGCCCCAAAGTCTCTACTAGAGAGTCAAGACGAAAACGTGTGCCAACCCCTATGCATAAGTTCACAAGGTCACTGAACCCACAAGTTGATCACCAAAACATACATCAAGTGGATCACGTGAATATCCCATTGTCACCATAGATAAGCACATGCAAGACATACATCAAGTGTTCTCGAATCCTTAAAGACTCAATCCGATAAGATAACTTCAAAGGAAAAACTCAATCCATTACAAGAAGTTAGAGGGGGAGAAACATCATAAGATCCCACTATAATAGCAAAGCTTGCGATACATCAAGATCGTGCCATATCAAGAACATGAGAGAGAGAAAGAGAGAGAGAGAGAGAGAGAGAGAGAGAGAGAGAGAGAGATCAAACACATAGCTACTGGTACATACCCTCAGCCCCGAGGGTCAACTACTCCCTCCTTATCATGGAGAGCGCTAGGATGATGAAGATGGCCACCGGTGATGGATCTCCCCTCCGGCAGGGTGCCGGAATAGGGTCCCGATTGGTTTTTGGTGGCTACAGAGGCTTGCAGCGGCGGAACTCCTGATCATGGTTCTGTTCTGGAAGTTTTGGGGATATATAACAGGTGTTGTCGTCCGGAACAAGTCAGGGGGGTCCACGAGGCAGCCATGAGGTAGGGGGCGCGCCCTCTAGCCTCGTGGTGGCCCCGACACTCTTCTGGTCCATCTCCGATGCTCCGTGGGCTTCTTCTGGTCCAAAAATAATCTCCATAAATTTTCAGGTCTATTGGACTCCATTTGGTATTCCTTTTCTATAAAACTCAAAAACAAGGAAAAAACATAAACTGGCACTAGGCTCTAGGTTAATAGGTTAGTCCCAAAAATCATATAAAATGGTAAATAAATGCATATAAAACATCCAAGATAGATAACATAATAGCATGGAACAATCAAAAATTATAGATATGTTGGAGACGTATCAAAAGGACACCTAAACATTGAACCCAAAGCTAAGCACTTCTCCCATTGCGAGAAAAACCAATCTAGAGACTTGCAAAGATTTCAAATCATGCATATAAGAATTCAAAGAAGACTCAAATAATATTCATAGATAATCTAATCATAAAATCACAATTCATCGGATCTCGGCAAATTAACCGCAAAAGAGTATTACATTGAATAGATCTCCAAGAACATCGAGGAGAACATGGTATTGAGAATAAAAGAGAGAGAATAAGCCATCTAGCTACAAGCTATGGACCCGTAGGTCGTTGGTAAGCTACTCACGCTTCATCGGAAGGGCAATGGTGTTGATGTAGAAGCCCTCCGTGATCGAATCCCCCTTCGGCAGGATGCCAGAAAAGGCCCCTAGATGGTACCTCACAGGTACAGAAGGTTGCGGCGGTGGAAAAGTGTTTTCGCAGCTCCCCCTAATGGTTTTGGGGTATAAGAGTATATATGGGCGAAAGAATTAGGTCAGGTGACATCCGAGGGGCCCACAAGGTAGGGGCGCGCCCTACCCCCTGGGCGCGCCCTCCACCCTCATGGTTGCCTCGTTGCTTCTCCGACTTCATCTCCAAGTCTCCTGGTTTGCTTCTAGTCCAAGAAAGATCATCGCGGAAGTTTTATTCCGTTTGGACTCCGTTTGGTATTCCTTTTCTGCGAAACTCTAAAGTAGCCAAAAAACGGAAGCTGGCACTGGGCTCTAGGTTAATAGGTTAGTCTAAAAAATAATATAAAATAGCATATTAATGCATATAAAAAATCCAAAACAGATAATATAATAGCATGGAACAATCAAAAATTATAGATACGTTGGAGATGTATCAAGCATCCCCAAGCTTAATTCCTGCTCGTCCTCGAGTAGGTAAATGATAAAAACAGAATTTTTGATGTGGAATGCTACCTAACATATTTATCCATGTAGTTATGTTTACTATGGCATGAATGTTCAGATCCGTAAGATTCGAAACAAAAGTTTAATATTGACATAAAAACAAAAATACAAGCATACTAATAAAGCAATCATGTCTTCTCAAAATAAGATGGCCAAAGAAAGCTATCCCTACAAAATCATATAGTCTGGTTATGCTCAATCTTCATCACACAAAATATTTAAATCATGCACAACCCCGATGACAAGCCAAGCAATTGTTTCATACTTTTGATATTCTCAAACTTTTTCAACTTTCACACAATACATGAGCATGAGCCATGGATATAACACTATGGTGGAATTGCCATGCAACAGATGCACTAGAGCTATAAGTGTATGAAAGCTCAAAAGGAAACTAAGTGGGTGTTCATCCAACTCGCTTGCTCACAAAGAACCAGGGCAATTTGAGGAAGCCCATCATTAGAATATACAAGCCAAGTTCTATAATGAAAAATTCCCCCTAGTATATGAAAGTGACAACATAGGAGACTCTCTATCATGAAGATCACGGTGCTACATCGAAGCACAAGTGTGGTAAAAGGATAGTAACATTGTCCCTTCTCTCTTTTTCTCTCATTTTTTATTTGAGCCTTTCTCTCTTTTTTATGGCCTCTCTTTTTTTGTCCGGAGTCTCATCTGGACTTGTGGGGGAATCATAGCCTCCATCATCCTGTTCTCACATGGGACAATGCTCTAATAATGAAGATCATCACACTTTTATTTACTTACAACCCAAGAATTACAACTCAATATTTAGAATAAAATATGACTCTATGTGAATGCCTCTCGTGGTGTACAGGGATGTGCAATGACTTAAGAGTGGCATGTATGAAAAAATTATGAACGATGGCTTTGCCACAAATACAATGTCAACTACATGATCATGCAAACCAATATGACAATGATGAAGCATGTCATAATAAACAGAACGATGGAAAGTTGCATGGAAATATATCTTGGAATGGCTATGGAAATGCCATAATAGGTAGGTATGGTGGCTGTTTTGAGGAAGGTATATGGTGGGTGTATGGTACCAGCAAGAGTTGCTTGGCACAAGAAAGGCTAACAATGGTGGAAGGGTGAGAGTTTGTATAATCCATGAACTCAACATTAGTCATAAAGAACTCACATACTTATTGCAAAAATCTATTAGTTATCGAAACGAAGTACTATGCGCATAATCCTAGGGGATAGATTGGTAGGAAAAGACCATCGCTTGTCCCCGGCCACCACTCATAAGGAAGACAATCGAAAAATAAATCATGCTCTAGCTTCGTCACATAACGGTTCACCATACGTGCATGCTACAGGAATCACAAACTTTAGGACAAGTATCTCTCAAATTCACAACTACTCACTAGCATGGCTCTAATATCACCATCTTCATATCTCAAAACAATCATAAACAATCAAACTTCTCATAGTATTCAATGCACTTAATATGAATTTTTTTTATTATATCCCTCTTGGATGCCTATCATACTAGGACTAAATTTATAACCAAAGAAAATAACCATGCTGTTCTAGAAGACTCTCAAAATGATATAAGTGAAGCATGATAGTTCATCAATTTCTATAAAATAAAGCCATTGTCGTTCTCTAAAAATATATAAGTGAAGCACTAGAGCAATATTGCCTAGCTCAAAAGATATAAGTGAAGCACATAGAGTATTCTAATAAATCACGATTCATGTGTGTCTCTCTCAAAAGGTGTTGTAACACCCACAATGTGGCTATATCTCCCACGTGTCGAAGCACGACTTAGAGGCATAACCGCATAGTGGTTTTGTCGCAAGAAGGGTCATCTTCACACAATCCCATGTAATGAACAAGAATGGGATAAAGAGAGTTGGCTTACAATCGCCACTTCACACAATACATAAATTAAGATCATACATCATTCAAAGTACACTCATAGACCGACTACGGTCAAGTTCAAATGAAAAGAAGACAACACCAAATGCTAGATCCCCGATTGTCCCGACTGGGCTCCTCTACTGATCATCTGGAAATGATACATAGTAACAACCAAGGGCCTCATCAAATTCCCACTTCAGCTCAGTTGCGCCATCTGCGCTAGTATCCTCGGCACCTGCATCTGTTTTGGTAGAATCTGTGAGCCACGGGGACTCAGCAATCTCACACCTGCGAGATCAAGACTATTTAAGCTCATAGGTAGGTAAGGGGTAATATGGTGGAGCTGCAGCAAGCACTAAGCAAATATGGTGGCTAACATACGCAAGTGAGAGCGAGAAGAGAAGCAACGCATCGGTCGAGAAACTAGAAGCGATCAAGAAGTGA
Source organism: Triticum dicoccoides (assembly GCF_002162155.2). Taxonomy (NCBI): domain Eukaryota; kingdom Viridiplantae; phylum Streptophyta; class Magnoliopsida; order Poales; family Poaceae; genus Triticum; species Triticum dicoccoides. The sequence continues at coordinate 485,575,555 of NC_041383.1, read as the reverse complement.
TCCTGAAACTACTTACGTCAAGCATTACTCAAACCGTGTTCACTTCCCGGACTCCGCCGAGAAGAGACCATCACGGCTACACACGCGGTTGATGCATTTTAATGAAGTCAAGTGTCAAGTTATCTACAACCGGACATTAACAAATTCCCATCTGCCTCATAACCGCGGGCACGGCTTTTGAAAGATTATATACCCTGCAGGGGTGTCCCAACTCAGCCCATCATAAGCTCTCACGGTCAACGAAGGATAAACCTTCTCCCGGGAAGACCCGATCAGTCTCGGAATCCCGGTTCGCAAAACATTTCGACAATGGTAAAACAAGACCAGCAAAGCCGCCCGATGCACCGACAAATCCCGATAGGAGCTGCACATATCTTGTTCTCAGGGCACACCGGATGAGACATCCTACGAGTAAAACCAGCCATCAAGTTTCCCCGAGGTGGCCCCGCAGTCTACTCATTTCGGACCAACACTAGAAGGAGCACTTGCCCGGGGGGTTAAAATAAAGATGACCCTTGGGCTCGCGAAAACCCAAGGGAAAAGGGCTTAGGTGGCAAATGGTAAAACCAAGGTTGGGCCTTGCTGGAGGAGTTTTATTCAAAGCAAACTATTAAGGGGGTCCCATAAATCACCCAACCGTGTAAGGAACGCAAAATCAAGGAACATAACACCGGTATGACGGAAACTAGGGCGGCAAGAGTGGAACAAGTCACCAGGCATAAGGCCGAGCCTTCCACCCTTTACCAAGTATATAAGGTGCATTAATTTAAACAGGAGATATTGTGATATCCCAAAATATCCATGTTCCGACCAGGAACAAACTTCATCTTCACCTGCAACTAACAATCCTATAAGAGGGGCTGAGCAAAAGCGGTGACATGGCCAAACAACGGTTTGCTAGGACAGGATGGTTAGAGGTTTAACATGGCAATAGGGAGGCATGGTAAACAATGGCAAGTAGAGCTAACATAGTGATAGAGCGAGTACTAGCAAGCAAAGATAGAAGTGATATCGAAGGTATGGTCATCTTGCCTGCAAGGTTCTCAGAGTAGTCGAAGGCTTGATCCACATTAGCGTTCTCAACAGGTTCCTCGTGCACGTACTCGTCTCCCGGCTCTACCCAAATCAAGAACACAAGCAAGGAACCACAATAGATCATGGTGCAATGCACAAACAACATGATGCAATACATGTCATGATATGCGAGATGTGATATGCAATGCTTATGCATGCTTCGGAAGGAGAAATGATGAACAAGGCATCAACTTGGAAAACCAAGTATGCCGCTGGAAAGATAAGATGATTTCGGTTGAAATCGATATAAAGATCACCGGATTCGGATGCACGGTTTACAAATGGCAAGCAAAACAAGAATGGCACAAAGCTGCGTTTAACAGCACGAAGCTACTTAGCATGCAACAAGAAACTATGCTACAGCACCCCAACATAAAAAAAAACATATGGCAGTGATCTACAGGAGATGCTTAACAAAAGAGGAACACTGAGCTATGGCTAAATCACATCATAACAGGTTCAAACAACCATGGTGAAAGTGCAAAAAATATCAGGTTGGACACGGCATAAACAGCATCATGAAGCAATGTTCAGAGCAGGTTATCAACATGCTACAGGAACTTATAATAGCAAAATAAGGCATGGCATGAATCTACTCAAAGCATAGATCAAAAGTCCCTTCCTGACCATAAGCCAAAAAGGATCAGAAAATATGATGGCACCCACGTAAACATAGCAAGTTTCGTTAACAGATTCAGCAAACAAAGCATGACATTGACATAATTACGAAGGCACCTTCGTGAGCTCAATGCACTCACTACAGAGAATCTCATCATAAACTAAGTATACATCCATCAAGAAGACATGTCATAGAAGCTATACATGGCAAGAACAACATCATAGCATACACGGATCAACTACAACAACCTTGGCCAAATTGAATAACATGTAAACAATCTGCCAGGAAACATTTTGAAGCAAAAGTAGAGCACAAAAATGACATGCTAGGATACTCCATAATTGCAACCAGGACCATGGATTGATAGAGCAAAACCATGTTTACAAAACACCCTTACTGAAGTATCTCAAAATATGCATGGATCTCTCTATAGCAACATGTTTACATGGCATCAAAATTACAACAAACAGGGACTAAAATCAGCATTATCACAAAGCCTAGTTTGCATGCTTGTGCTAGTCACCACATTGATCACAAAAATACATGGTAAGCACCTCTGTAAATAAGACATGGCCTAGTTCAAAACACCTTTAGGGATCAAGTTCATAGGATGCACACATCAATCATGGCAAAAATGACAAAAGAGCTCGTGCTAATAAGATTCTGAAACTAACATTATGAAGCCCTCTTCCAACAGAATTTCGGGCATCAAGATGAGCTCAAATGTAAATGATGCAATGGAATGTAATGATGTACTCTTCGAGGCGAACAAATCGGTATGCTACATGCCCAAAACGGACCCACGGGTGCAAAGATGTGA
>NC_041383.1:485562841-485572344 GCF_002162155.2 Triticum dicoccoides | reverse complement strand
CGGTGGGCTGGCGGCGCGGGGGCGCGGCGATGGCCACGCGGCAGCTCCTGATTCACCGGGGGGGCGCGGCGGCGGACGCGTCCGGCTCCGTCCGTACATGTCCGGCGGCGCGGAGAGGTGCGGGGCTAGGGTTAGGGTGGAAATGACCCGGGATTTCGGGGGAGGGGGTGTTTTATAGGTAGAAGGAGCTAGGAGTGTCCAAATGTGGTGTGGTTTTCGCCCACACGGTCGTGATCCGACGACGGAGAGCATGGAAGTGACTTGGATGGGTTAGTGGGCTGTTTTGGAGGGGTGTTGGGCTGCAACTCAAAAGAGGCCTTTGCGAGAGTGCGGTTAACCGTTGGAGTACCAAACGAGCTCCAAATGACCCGAAACTTGACAGGTGGTCTACCGGTGCTATACCAGGGCCACTTGGCAAGGCTCGGTCCATTCGGAGAATGTTCAACACCTGCACACGAAAAGAGACAAGAGGGGTGCGCCGGTGCATGTGGGGGTGTCGGATTGCGAAACGGACAACGGGGAAAATGCTCGGATGCATGAGACAAACACGTATGCAAAATGAAATGCACATGATGACATGATATGATATGCATGACATGAATAAAATGCAAAACAAAAGACAAAACCCAACCACGGAGGGAATATCATATCACATAGCCGAAAATGGCAAGAGTTGGAGATACAAAGATGGAAAGTTACATCTGGGGTGTTACAATACTCCACCACTACAAGAGGATCTCGTCCCGAGATCTAGGACTGAAAGAACTCTGGATATTCGGAACGGAGGTGATCCTCGCGCTCCTAGGTGGCTTCTCGGTCGGAATAGTGTGACCACTTCACTTTCAGGAATTTGATTGACTTGTTGCGAGTCTTGCGCTCGGTTTCTTCGAGAATAGCAACGGGGTGCTCATGATAAGAGAGATCTTCTTGGAGGTCGATTTCTTCGAAGTTGATAGTGCGCTTAGGAGTCTTGAAGCACTTGCGAAGCTGTGACACGTGAAACACATCGTGCACGTTTGCGAAGTTGGATGGAAGCTCAAGTTGATAGGCGAGATCGCCTCTTTTGACAATGATCTTGAAAGGACCCACGTATCTAGGGGCAAGCTTCCCTTTGATACCAAAGCGACGAGTGCCTTTCATTGGAGAGACGCGGAGGTAGACATGGTCTTCGATTTCAAAAGCCAAGTCACGGTGCTTGCTATCATAGTAACTCTTTTGGCGCGATTGCGCGGCTTTGAGATTCTCACGAATGACTTTGCACATTTCTTCGGCTTCTGTGATCAAGTCGTTGCCAAGAAGTTGGCGTTCACCTGTCTCAGACCACTTGAGAGGAGTACGGCACTTTCTGCCATAGAGAATTTCGAATGGGGCCTTGCCCAAACTCGCTTGGAAGCTATTGTTGTAGGAGAACTCGGCATATGAAAGACAATCTTCCCACTTCATACCGAAAGAGATGACACAAGCCCTGAGCATATCTTCAAGGATTTGATTGACTCGCTCGACTTGGCCACTTGTTTGAGGATGGAAAGCTGTGCTGAAACGAATGTTGGTGCCCATGGTCGTCTGAAAGGAGTCCCAAAACTTAGAAGTGAAGATGCTTCCACGATCTGAAGATATCAATTGTGGAATGCCGTGCAAGGAGACAATTCTGGAGGTGTATAGCTCTGTCAGCTGAGCTGCTGTGATAGATTCTTTGATAGGAAGAAAATGAGCCACTTTGGTAAGCTTGTCAATGACAACGAAGATAGCATCATTTCCACGCTTGGACTTAGGAAAACCAGTCACGAAGTCCATCTCGATATGGTCAAACTTCCATTCCGGAATAGCAAGAGGTTGGAGGAGACCAGCTGGTCTTTGGTGTTCTGCTTTCACCCTTCTGCACACATCACATTCATTCACGAATTGAGCAATCTCTCGCTTCATTCGAGTCCACCAATATGACTGCTTGAGGTCATGGTACATCTTTGTACTTCCAGGATGAATGGATAGGAGGGAATTGTGTGCCTCATTCATGATGACTTTTCTCAGATCACCTTTTGGAACCACAATTCGATCCTCGAAGACAAGAGTATCTTTGTCATCCAAGCGATAGCACTTGTATTTGGGAATGCCCTTGTCAATACCACGTTTCACCTTCTTCACCATGGTATCCAGGAGTTGTGCCTCTAGAATTTGATCTTCCAAAGTAGGAGAGACTATGAGGTTGGCGAGAGAGCCTTGAGGAACAACTTGAAGATTCCGCTTGCGGAAAGCCTCACAAAGATCCGGTTGAAACGGCTTGAGAATTAGACTGTTGCAATAAGCCTTTCTGCTCAGAGCATCTGCAATCACATTCGCCTTGCTAGGAGTATATTCAATACTCGGATTGTACTCTTGAATCATTTCGACCCATCGAGTTTGCCTGAGGTTAAGGTTGGGTTGAGTGAAGATATACTTGAGACTCTTGTGATCGGTGAAAATGTCCACTTGCCTTCCCAATAAGAGATGTCTCCATGTTATCAATGCATGCAAAACTGCCGCCAACTCAAGATCGTGAGTGGGGTAGTTCTTTTCGTTGGGCTTCAACTAACGAGAGGTATAGGCCACAACTTTTTTCTCTTGCATCAACACAGCACCGAGACCTTGAAGGGAAGCATCACAGAAAACTTCGAATGGCTTGGATTCATCAGGAGGAGTCAAAACAGGAGCTGTGACTAGCTTCTCTTTGAGGGTGTTGAAAGCAACATCACACTCAGACGTCCAGACATACTTGACATGCTTCTGGAGGAGGTTGGAAAGAGGCTTTGCAATCGTAGAGAAGTTCTCAACGAATCTTCGGCAATAGCTTGCAAGACCAAGAAAACTACGGAGCTATTTGACATTCTGAGGAGGTTCCCAATTCAGAACTGCAGAAACCTTCGCCGGATTAACAGCAATGCCCTTGGCAGAGATGATATGACCAAGATAAAGAACTTCATCAAGCCAGAACTCACATTTGGAAAACTTTGCATAGAATTGATGCTCTCTGAGCTTGTCGAGCACCAATCGCAAATGTTTGGCATGATCCTGCTTATTCTTGGAGAAGACCAAAATATCATCGAGATACACCAGAACAAATTCATTGGTGTAGGGGTTGAATATAAAGTTCATCATGCGAGAGAACGTTGGAGGAGTATTGACAAGGCCGAAAGACATGACAGTATATTCATAAGAACCATAGCTTGTTCTGAATGCTGTCTTGGGAATATCTTGTTCACGAATGCGAATCTGATGATACCCCATACGAAGGTCAAGCTTGGAGAAGACTTTAGCACCTTTGAGTTGCTCGAGAAGCTCATTGATGTTGGGAAGTGGATACTTGTTCTTGATTGTCTTCTTGTTCAATGGACGGTAATCGACGCAAAGTCGGTCCATGCCATCCTTCTTCTGGACAAAAAGAACTCCACAACCCCATGGGGAAGAACTCGGTCTGATCAAACCCAGACGCTCTTGTTCATCGAGCTGCTTCTTCAATTCCTTCAGCTCCTTGGGTCCAAGCTTGTAAGGACGCTTGCAAACAGGTTCTGTTCCAGGCTCAAGATCAATAACGAATTCGACTGGCCGATGAGGAGGCATACCCGGAAGCTCTTCTGGAAAGACATCTTGGTACTCACAAACGACTGGAATTTGAGAAGTAGCATCCAGCTCGCCCTTCTCATTGAGAGAAAACAACCGAATGGTTTCATCACAAGCGGCATAGATGATAACATCCTCAGAAGGGTGTGTCAATTGAATTTGCCTGGCAGCACAATCAAGCTGAGCCTTGTGCTTAGAAAGCCAGTCCATCCCGAGAATTAGATCAATATCAGAGTCGCCAAGAACAATTGGAGAAGACAGAAATTTATAGTCACCCATCTTAATAGAAACATCAGGAGCAACTAAACTGGAAGTCATAAGTCTTCCCGGAGAAACAACTTGCTTGACTTTGGACAAGACCTCTGTGCCCACATTGTGCTTGGATGCAAATGGGTATGACATGAAAGAATGTGATGCACCAGTATCAAATAAGACTTTTGCAGGAATATCATTAACTGAGAGATTACCCATGATCACATCTGAAGAATCTCTGCCTGAGCTGCATTCATCATGTTCACCTTTGCAAACTTGGAATTATGTTTGACCACTGCATTGCTTGAAGATCTCACAGGAGGAGGAGGAGGAAGGCGCCTTTGATTGAAGCATTTGTTCACATAGTGACCTTTCTGCTGGCACTTGTTGCAAGTCACTTCTGAGAGCGGACGATGATAAGGAGCATTTGGCCTTGGAGCTTGAGGCTGAGACTTGTTCTGATAGCTTGGGTTGGGTGGGTGGGAAGATCCACGACCACCTGAGTTCTTCTGCTGGTAAGGCTGACGAAGCGGAGGAGGAGGAAGATAGAACTTCTGCTGCTTAGCTGCCACTTGTGAGGATGAAGAAGATTGCACTGCATCTCGGATTCTCTTCTTAGAAGCCTCACACTTGAGCTGGGCACCTTCTTGCTTGAGTGCCATATTGTAGAATTGATCAAACTAAGTAGGCTCAACAAGAACGAGAGCTAACTGCAGATCCTCTCTAAGGCCACCTCTGAATTGATAGATCATACTCTTCTAATCAGGAACATCTTGCTTAGCAAAGCGAGCAAGTTTCTGAAACTTCTTGTTGTATTCATACACTGACATGTTGCCTTGCTTGAGATTGCGGAACTCCTCACGCTTGCTCTCAACAACACTGGTAGGAATATGGTGAGCTTTAAAGTCCCGACAGAAATCAGTCCAAGTAATCACTCGACCACCTCTGGAATCCTTGTATTGCTGGAACCAATCAGCTGCCTGATCCTTGAGCTGAAAAGAAGCGAACTTGACATAGTCCTCAGGCCTGACATTGCTGCATTCAAAATGCTTGTTGATATCCACGAGCCAATCATCGGCGTCTGTGGCCTCGACACAGTAGCTGAAAGACTTTGGCTGATTTGCAAGGAATTGGTTGAAGGTAGGAAACTGAGGCTAATGATTGAACTGCCCTTGACCTTGATTCCCTTGGTTGCCTTGGCCTTGGTTGCGCTCTTGCATGAGATGGATCATCATCTTGGCATGGGCGTTTGAGGCTGCCATCAAAGCTTGCCATGCCTCCGAAGGCGGAGGTGGAGGTGGAGGGTTCGCCTGACTCCCATCATTGCGTTCCGGATTCTGACGCGTTGGCGGAGCCATCCTGAAGAGGTTGACATCCATTAGCATCTTGATAGACAGATAGACAAGTTGAATCAATCGGATAGAAATTGCAACATATAGTCTTGACAATAAACATTCGAACAAGGATGAACGAATGAATTCCAAAGAAAACATCACACGTCCATAAAGGTGAGAAGCCACTTGATAAGAGATTGATGAATGAAATAAACAAGGTACAACTGGAACAAATAAGTGGTAAGGATTACCCAATCACGAACCAAATATCTGTGGGAAGAAATGCTAGAGCTACTTGAATCCCACCTATAAACTCCCTAAACTTTCTGGTTATGCAATCAGGTGTTGGGGATATAGGGGACGCAATATATCTCACCCAAACTAACAATCCCTACATCCAGCTGTATCCATCCGTCAACACATAACCAAGAAACCTTCGGAAATTGTGTACCTCAACCTTCGAAAAGCATCCGTTATACGAGTTATGGCAATACTCCCGAGCTCGCCCCAGTACTGGGTTATCGGGGTTATCTCACCAACAACTGTACAAAAGAGATTTTCGATGTCGGCAAAGCTCAGGTATTCCAGAACTGCAATGATAAAATTGTGACGACAACACCTCGGAGCTCAACTCCCCGGGACACTGCCACAACCCCTAAATGTCAGGAGGCACCAAGAACAATGTTCTCATCACAAAACTATCCGAACGATTCCAAGATACCCGCGTGATCCTAAAAAATTTTTTTAGTGAAATTTGAGAAGAGGAAAGTCAAAACATCTACGTCAGGAGACCTCACCAGAGCGACGAAGGGACTGAGGAGTAAAAAGAATCCTACTCTCCGATATATATAATCCTAAGACTCAAAACATTTTTGTTCTAGACTCAACATCGCCAGCAAACAATCAAGCAGGGGGCTCCTAAGTCGGGGATGGCTCTGATTACCAACTTGTAACACCCACGATGCGGCTATATCTCCCACGTGTCAAAGCACGACTTAGAGGCATAACCACATAGTGGTTTTGTCGCAAGAAGGGTCATCTTCACACAATCCCATGTAATGAACAAGAATGGGATAAAGAGAGTTGGCTTACAATCGCCACTTCACACAATACATAAATTAAGATCATACATCATTCAAAGTACACTCATAGACCGGCTACGGTCAAGTTCAAATGAAAAGAAGACAACCCCAAATGCTAGATCCCCGATCATCCCGACTTGGCTCCTCTACTGATCATCTGGAAATGATACATAGTAACGACCAAGGGCCTCATCAAATTCCCACTTCAGCTCAGTTGCGCCATCCGCGCCAGTATCCTCGGCACCTGCATCTATTTTGGTAGAATCTGTGAGCCACGGGGACTCAGCAATCTCACACCCGTGAGATCAAGACTATTTAAGCTCATAGGTAGGTAAGAGGTAATATGGTGGAGCTGCAGCAAGCGCTAAGCAAATATGGTGGCTAACATACGCAAGTGAGAGCAAGAAGAGAAGCAACGCATCGGTTGAGAAACTAGAAGCGATCAAGAAGTGATCCTGAAACTACATACGTCAAGCACTACTCAAACCGCGTTCACTTCCCGGACTCCGCCGAGAAGAGACCATCACGGCTACACACGCGGTTGATGCATTTTAATGAAGTCAAGTGTCAAGTTATCTACAACCGGACATTAACAAATTCTCATCTGCCTCATAACCGCGGGCACGGCTTTCGAAAGTTTATATACCCTGCAGGGGTGTCCCAACTCAGCCCATCATAAGCTCTCACGGTCAACGAAAGATAAACCTTCTCCCGGGAAGACCCGGTCAGTCTCGGAATCCCGGTTCGAAAACATTTCGACAATGGTAAAACAAGACCAGCAAAGCCGCCCAATGCGCCGACAAATCCCGATAGGAGCTGCACATATATCGTTCTCAGGGCACACTGGATGAGACATCCTATGAGTAAAACCAACCCTCAAGTTTCCTCGAGGTGGCCCCGCAGTCTACTCATTTCGGACCAACACTCGAAGGAGCACTGGCCCGGGGGGGGTTAAAATAAAGATGACCCTTGGGCTCGCGAAAACCCAAGGGAAAAGGGCTTAGGTGGCAAATGGTAAAACCAAGGTTGGGCCTTGCTGGAGGAGTTTTATTCAAAGTGAACTGTTAAGGGGGTCCCATAAATCACCCAACCGTGTAAGGAACGCAAAATCAAGGAACATAACACTGGTACGACGGAAACTAGGGCGGCAAGAGTGGAGCAAGTCACCAGGCATAAGGCCGAGCCTTCCACCCTTTACCAAGTATATAAGGTGCATTAATTTAAACAGGAGATATTGTGATATCCCAAAATATCCATGTTCCGACCAGGAACAAACTTCATCTTCACCTGCAACTAACAATGCTATAAGAGGGGCTGAGCAAAAGCGGTGACATGGCCAAACAACAGTTTGCTAGGACAGGATGGTTAGAGGTTTAACATGGCAATAGCGAGGCATGGTAAACAATGGCAAGTAGAGCTAACATAGTGATAGAGCGAGTACTAGCAAGCAAAGATAGAAGTGATATCGAAGGTATGGTCATCTTGCCTGCAAGGTTCTCAGAGTAGTCGAAGGCTTGATCCTCATCAGCGTTCTCAATAGGTTCCTCGTGCACGTACTCGTCTCCCGGCTCTACCCAAAGCAAGAACACAAGCAAGGAACCACAATAAATCACGGTGCAATGCATAAACAACATGATGCAATACATGTCATGATATGCGAGATGTGATATGCAATGCTTATGCGTGCTTCGGAAGGAAAAATGATGAACAAGGCATCAACTTGGAAAACCAAGTATGCCGCTGGAAAGATGAGATGATTTCGGTTGAAATCGATATAAAGATAACCAGATTTGGATGCACGGTTTGCAAATGGCAAGCAACACAAGAATGGCACAAAGCTGCGTTTAACAGCACGAAGCTACTTAGCATGCAACAAGAAACTATGCTACAGCACCCCAACATAAAAACAAAACGTATGGCAGTGATCTACAGGAGATGCTTAACAAGAGAGGAACACTGAGCTACGGCTAAATCACATCATAACAGGTTCAAACAAGCATGGTGAATGTGCAAAAAATATCAGGTTGGACATGGCATAAACACATCACGAAGCAATGTTCAGAGCAGGTTATCAACATGCTATAGAAACTTATGATAGCAAAATAAGGCATGGCATGAATCTACTCAAAGCATAGATCAAAATTCCCTTACTGACCATAAGCCAAAAAGGATCAGAAAATATGATGGCACCCACGTAAACATAGCAAGTTTCGTTAACAGATTCAGCAAACAAAGCATGGCTTTGACATAATTACGAAGGCACCTTCGTGAGCTCGATGCACTCACTACAGAGCATTTCATGATAAACTAAGTATACATCCATCAATAAGACATGTAATAGAAGCTATACATGGCAAGAAAAACATCATAGCATGCACGGATCAACTACAGCAACCTTGGCCAAATTTAATAACATGTAAACAATCTGCCAGGAAACATTTTGAAGCAAAAGTAGAGCACGAAAATGACATGCTATACTACTCCATAATTTCATACAGGACCATGGATGAATAGAGCAAAACCATTTTTCCAAAACACCCTTACTGAAGTATCTCAAAATATGCATGGATCTCTCTGTAGCAACATGTTTACATGGCATCAAAATTATAGCAGAACAGGGACTAAAATCAGCATTATCACGAAGCCTAGTTTGCATGCTTTTTCTAGTCACCATATTGATCACAAAAATACATGGTAAGCACCTCTGTAAAGAAGACATAGCCTAGTTCAAAACACCTTTAGGGATCAAGTTCATAGGATGCACACATCAATCATGGCAAAAATGACAAAAGAGCTCGTGCTGATAAGATTCTGAAACTAACATTATGAAGCCCTCTTCCAACAGCATTTCGGGCATCAACATGAGCTCAAATGTAAATGATGCAATGGAATGAAATGATTTACTCTTCGAGGCGAACAAATCGGTACGCTACACGCCCAAAGCGGAGCCACGGGTGCGAAGATGTGATGCAATGAAGATGCAACAAATTTAACACAGATTAGGACTTGGACGAAAAAACGGGGGGGAAGAAGTCAACCGCTGGATCTGGATCTGGCTGCGCGCGCGGTTCGAGGTTCGACGGAGCGAGGCTGCCAGAGTCAGAGGCGGCTGGGGCGGCGGCCGGAGCGGCCGGAGGAGGATGATGCCGGGGCGGCGGCTGCCGGAGTCGGGGAAGGAAGGGGCCGGGCGGCCGGAGGCGCGGAGCGGAGGGCGCGGCTGAACGCGGCCCGGAGATGGCCG
>NC_041383.1:485554635-485562538 GCF_002162155.2 Triticum dicoccoides | reverse complement strand
CGAGCGGGTGGAACGGCCGTGGCGGCGGCGGACCGTGGAGCGGGCGGCAGCGGCGGAGCGCGGGGGCGCGGCCCGGGCGCGCGGGCCGGGAGGGCCTCGCCTGGGCCCGGCGGGCCGGCGGCGCGGGGGCGCGGCGGAGGCCACGCGGCAGCTCCTGATTCGCCAGGGGGCGCGGCGGGGGATGCGTCCGGCTCCGTCCGGACGTGTCCGGCGGCGCGGAGAGGTGCGGGGCTAGGGTTAGGGTGGAAATGACCCGGGATTTCGGGGGAGGGGGTGTTTTATAGGTAGAAGGAGCTAGGTGTGTCCAAATGAGGTGCGGTTTTCGCCCACACGATCGTGATCCGACGACGAAGAGCATGGAAGTGACTTGGATGGGTTAATGGGCTGTTTTGGAGGGGCGTTGGGCTGCAACTCAAAAGAGGCCTTTGCGAGAGTGCGGTTAACCGTTGGAGTACCAAACGAGCTCCAAATGACCCGAACTTGACAGGTGGTCTACCGGTGCTATACCAGGGCCACTTGGCAAGGCTCGGTCCATTCCGAGAACGTTCAACACCCGCACACGAAAAGAGACAAGAGAGGTGCACCGGTGCATGTGGGAGTGTCGGATTGCGAAACGGACAACGGGGAAAATGCTCGGATGCAAGAGACGAACACATATGCAAAATGAAATGCACATGATGACATGATATGATATGCATGACATGAGTAAAATGCAAAACAAAAGACAAAACCCACCCACGGAGGGAATATCATATCACATAGCCGAAAATGGCAAGAGTTGGAGATACAAAGATGGAAAGTTACATCCGGGGTGTTACAAGTGTGTACAACAAGGATGATTGTGGCAAACTAAAAAGCAAAGACTCAAATCATACAAGACGCTCCAAGCAAAACACATATCATGTGGTGAATAAAAATATAGCCTCAAGTAAAGTTACCGATAGACGAAGACGGAAGAGGGGATGCCTTTCGGGCATACCCAAGCTTAGGCTTTTAGTTCTCCCTGAATATTACATTGGGGGGCCTTGGGCATCCCCAAGCTTAGGCTCTTACCACTCCTTATTCCATAGTCCATCAAATCCTTACCCGAAACTTGAAAACTTCACAACACAAAACTTAACAGAAAATCTCATAAGCTCCGTTAGTATAAGAAAATAAATCACCACTTTAAGGTATTGTTGCAAACTCATTCTTTATTTATATTGGTAGAATATCTACTGTATTCCAACTTTTCCATGGTTCATACCCCCTCATTCTACCCATACATTCATCAAAATAAGCAAACAACACGTAGAAAACAGAACCTGTCAAAAACAAAACAGTATGTAGTAATCTACAACTCTCGAATACTTCTGTAACTCCAAAAATTCTGAAAAAACAAAACAACCTGAGAAATTTGTGCACCAATCCAGAGCAAAAAGAATCAGATCAAAAGCACAATAAAACCCTGGAAATTATTTGCTGGGCGCAAAACTTTCTGTTTTTAGCAGTATCAACACAACTATCATAGTAGGCTATCCTAAAGTTTAACTTGGCACAAACACTAATTAAAACACAAAACCACATCTAACCAGAGGCTAGATGAATTATTTATTACTAAATAGGAACAAAAAGCAAGGAACAAAAATAAAATTGGGTTGCCTCCCAACAAGCGCTATTGTTTAATGCCCTTAGCTAGGCATAAAACACAAATAGATCTAAGTCTAACACACTTCCTATGCATAGGCATTTTATAAACAAACAAATCATCAAGGCAAGCAAAAACTAGCATATGCAAGGAAGAAGAAAGAGACGATAGCAATCTCAACATGAAGAGAGGTAATTTAGTAACATGAACATTTCTACAACCATATTTTCCTATCTCATAATAATTACATGTAGGATCATAAGCAAATTCAACAATATAGCTATCAGAAAACATATTCTCAACACGATCCTCATGCATGTGAAGTTAACACTCTTCCAAAATAGTGGGATTAACATTAACTAAAGTCATGACCTCTCCAAACCCACTTTTATCAAAAAATTCATAAGATTGACTATTCCCCAAATATGTGGGATCTAAAGTTGACACTCTTCCAAACCCAACTTCAATATTATTGCAAACATTATTATCAATCTCAGATTCATCATGGGGCTTAAATAAATTTTCAAGATCATAAAAAGAATCACCCCAATCATGATCATTGCAACAAGTAGTTTACATAGCAAAACTAGCATCCCCAAGCTTAGGGTTTTGCATATTATTAGCACAATTGACATCAATAGAATTTATAGTAAAATCATTGCAATCATGATTTATTCAAGGAGATATCGTGAATCTCTTCATAAATTCCTTCATCACAATTTTCAGATTCACGAATTTCAAGGAAAATCTCATAAAGATAATCTAGTGCACTCAACTCACTAGCAATTGGTTCATCATAATTGTATCTCTTAAAATGATTAGAAACTGGATGGGGATCCATAAACTTTTAGCAAGCGAATACGCTAGCAAAAAGAAGGCACATGGTAACACAATCGAACAAAATATCGAACGGAAGAAGGGCGAAAAAAGGCAAATCTTTTTGAAAATTGTTTTAGAGGTTGGTGAGAGGAAAATGAGAGGCGAATGGAGAATAATGTAATGCAAGAGATGAGAGTTTATGATGGGTACTTGTTATGGCTTGACTTGGCGTAGATCTCCCCGGCAACGGTGCCAGAAATTGGCAAGTTGACGGGAGAAAAATCTTGACTTCACTTGGCGAAAATCTCCCCGCCAACGGCGCCAGATATTCTTCCTGCTACTTCTTGAGCTTGCGTTGGTTTTTCCCTTGAAATGGAAATTGTGATGCAGCAAAGTAGAGTAAGTATTTCCCTCAGTTTGAGGACCAAGGTATCAATCCAGTAGGAGAAAACGCACAAGTCACCGAATAACTGCACAAACAATCAATAAACTTGCACCCAACGCGATAAAAGGGGTTGTCAATCCCTTCAGGGTTACTTGCAAAAGTGAGAAATGATAGAGATAGATAAACGGTAAAGTAAATATTTTTGGTATTTTTGGTTTATAGATCGGAAAGTAAAAGATTGCAAAATAGTAGATCGAAATCTAATATAATAAAAAAGAGACTTAATATGATGGAAAAGAGACCCGGGGGCCATAGGTTTCACTAGTGGCTTCTCTCAAGATAGCAAATAATACGGTGGGTGAACAAATTACTGTCGAGTAATTGATAGAAGCACACATAGTTATGACGATATCTAAGGCAATGATCATGAACATAGGCATCACGTCCGTGTCAAGTAGACCAAAATGATTCTGCATCTACTACTATTACTCCACACATCGACCGACTCCTGCCTGCATCTAGAGTATTAAGTTCATAAAGAACAGGGTGACAAATTAAGTAAGATGACATGATGTAGACAAATTAACTCAAACAATATGATGAAAGCCCCATCTTTTTATCCTTGATGGCAACAATACAATACATACCTTGCTACCCCTATGTTCACTGAGAAAGGACACCGCAAGATTAAACCCAAAGCTAAGCACTTCTCCCATTGCAAGAAAAACCAATCTAGTAGGCCAAACTAAACCGATAATTCAAAGAGACTTGCAAAGATATCAAATCATGCATATAAGAATTCAGAGAAGACTCAAATAATATTCATAGATAATCTGATCATAAATCCACAATTCATCGGATCTCGGCAAACACACCACAAAAGAGTATTACATCGAATATATCTCCATGAACATCGAGGAGAACATGGTATTGAGAATCAAAGAGAGAGGACAAGCCATCTATCTACTAGCTATGGACCCGTAGGTCTGTGGTAAACGACTCACACTTCATCGGAAGGGCAATGGTGTTGATGTAGAAGCCCTCCATGATCAAATCCCCCTCCGGCAAGGCGCCAGGAAAGGCCCCTAGATGGGATCTCACGGGTACAGAAGGTTGCGACGGTGGAAAAGTGCTTTCGTGGCTCCCCCTGATGGTTTGGGGGTATAAGAGTATATATGGGCAGAAGAATTAAGTCAGGAGACCTCCAAGGGTCCCATGAGGTAGGGGCGTGCCCTACCCCCCTGGGCGCGCCCTCCACCCTCGTGGACACCTCGTTGCTTCTCCGACGTCATCTCCAAGTCTCGTGCTTTTCTTCTGGTCCAAGAAAGATCATCGTGAAAGTTTTATTCCATTTGGACTCCGTTTGGTATTCCTTTTCTGCGAAACTCTAAAACAGGCAAAAAACAGAAACTGGCACTGGGCTCTCGGTTAATAGGTTAGTCCCAAAAATAATATAAAATAGCATATTAATGCATACAAAACATCCAGAACAGATAATATAGTATCATGGAACAATCAAATATTATAGATATGTTGGAGACGTATCAATCATCTCATTTGTCTAGCAATTCCTCACCTCGGTAGCAGCCAGTTGAGCTTTTAAACTCTCAAACTCTTGGGATTTCCAGGCATTTTCTACCCTAAGCGCATTAGTGCCATCCCTCCTTTGGGCCAGCGCGTGTGGAATCGCCGGATGATGTGATTCTGTATACAGTAAGTCCTCTTGAACTTATTTAAGGTCCCTCTCAAGGCGACCTAGGGCTTCTGCTGCTACATTGGATCATGTTGTTAGGTAATTCAATGATCTCCATAAAGATATTACCTTATGAGCAACAACACTAACCATGTGCTTCTCGGGTGAACTTTTTCACCTGCTCCACTTTGGCTAGGGCATTATTAAACTTTCCTTTCGTCTGGGAAAGCGCCTCGGATAGTTGATTACTCTTCGCCCGCGCACTCTGTCATAGATGCCATTTTTTGTAAAGAATACAAGTCTCGCTATGGGCGCATTTACCCATATATCAAGCCTTAGGGGCTACTGCCATGGTTGGCAGTTTCATTTGTCTTAAAACAAAAAAAGAAGCATAAGAAATCTTCAAAATAAATGGGCTCGGACAGAACACCTGCAGCCGCTGCGACAAAACACCTACTGCTTTCTCGAACAAAGAATGGGACACCCCGAGGTACGCGCCATCGAGCTCAGGGTATTGAACTCTTAGTCGGAGAAGGTTGGGTTCCTGAGAGATGTCTTTCGCCGACGATGGTTTGTGGGACTCAACTTCTAAGTTAGTGGCCGAGAAGGCCTCCGAGTCTTTGCACTGAGGAACTTCGGGAGTAACTCCCGAAGTATGGCGTGCCTTCGCCTCTCCGTCTGGAGCCGCTGTCACCCCAACCCTTGCACCCATCAGCATGGAGGAAGGAGCGGATTGCCTGTGAATGATTAAAAATGTTAGAATCCGGGATGTACTTCCCGTTAAGTGTTGTAGCAGTGAAATTACATGGGAAGTGAGGGCACTCCCGCCTGCCCCCGTGCTTCCACCTATGTCCAAGCTTCTTGTGCCTCCTGCAGGGGGATCCCTTGAGGAGTCGTCTCTACTCGTAGACGGTTTGAACAATTACGTCATCCCTTTGGAGGAGAAGTCAGGGGACCAGGGGCCCGAGGGCGAGGAGCTCTCTTTCGATTAGAGGAAAGGGGTTTTACCGATGAAGCTGGCCTCGTTCCTGGCACATCAGGGGTGACGACCACCCTTGAGCCGTCAAGGCTCTCCATATTAAACTTCATACCTTCATAAATAAGGGCCAAATCCTCATCCTCATGAAAGAGGGGATCCTTTGCTCAACGGTGTGCTTCTGGTTCGGGTGCAGGACTGCTTATGTCCTCGACCCAGCGTCTCCATCTCTTTTCAAAAGCAAAAAGGGGTCAGTCAGCTAAGTTAACTATCAATGACTTGGAGTGGATGAGGAAATCTGGGAAACTTACTATGTCAGCAGGATTGTAGTAGGACAACCTGTCTCAGAATTGGCGTCGGGCGAGGGCCTCTGCAAACCCTTGGTAAATGTCGGCTAGTGCTGTTCCAAAAGTTGATTTATTAAAAAATATTTCCCGAATTGTTCGGGAGGCATCGCCAGTCCCGTTGTATGCGCACAATGGTTGTGGGTGCTGCCGAAGTGGTTGTACTCTCTCGTCTATCCCCATAGCCATTACATCTATTATGGTGAGACCATTCCTCACTAATTGCTTCACATAAGCCACCAGTTTGGCTACCTCGGCACTGTCCTCTTGGGTAACACTTTGCAGCCTCTAGCTATAACGCCTCTTCGGGGGCTCCGAGGTGAATGGGGGGAGTCTAGGCCAAACTGGTTCAAAGAGGGGAACATCGTCTATGTAAAACCACTCAGATGGCCAGATGTCGGTATCCTCCTGAGGTGTGCCTGATGGGTCCTCTGTCACATCAATCCATAGACTTTGGCTGCTTTGACCCAGCTTCTCGGCGAGAGAGCAGGGTACTATATAAAAATACTTCTTCCATAGTCTGAAGTGTGCCTTGCACCCGAGGTGCATCTCACACAGGGCAACATACCCCACAATATGTAAAATCGAGTTGGGGGTGAGATGGTGAAGTTGCAACCCATAGAACTCTAACAGGCCCCAGAGGAAAGGATGAATAGGGAACCCTAGGCCGCGTAGTAAGAAGGAAATGAAACATACCCTTTCACCCTCTTGAGGAGAAGGGTGACTCTCTACGTGCACTTTCCCGTTCATGGATGTTAATCCTGAGTGAATCATTGTAAGATCTGAATCTAGCAGATACCCTTGGTTAGCCAGGCACTCTAGTTGGATGCTTGAGACAGCACAGCTGCCCCAGCCAACTCTAATGGGGTCGTGAGGGCGTCTCAAAGATCCTGCATTGCTCGCCATAGGAAGCCCCCAAGGTTGGTCTTGGGAGAAGGGGGAAACTTTTGCGGGTTGCTCGAAGAAAATGACTTTGACATATTGTCAATCCGCGCCCCCTGGCTCGCTAATAAATGGGGAGAGGCCAACAATTCGACATTTTGGCATAAAATGACTTGATTCCGCATAATACACGGTTACTAAGGCCAGAAATTAGAGGCCACATGCGATGGGGCCGGGCCCTCCGGGTAGGACCATTGATCTTGCACAGGACTTTTTGAAGCTGACTGAAGGGATATAGCATGGGAGCTCACCTATCGAGCCAATGACTTCGGGACCGATGTCCAAGAGAGTCGTCCTCGGCGTCGAAGACTAGTTCAGGGGATACTTACGGTTTCCTGGACCAAGGGGTACTAACCTAGTCGGCCCATGCTCCTTGGGCTAGGCTAGTTGTAACGCCCCGGATTCGATGCGCCAGGTGTCTGCCAGTTATTCACCGTCGTTTCCATGTCATTTGCTTGCGTGTTGCATTTTATCATGTCATCATGTGCATTTCTTTTTGCATACGTGTTCGTCTCATGCATCCGAGCTTTTTCCCCGTTGTCCGTTTTGCAATCCGGCGCTCCTATGCCCTCCAGTGTTCCTCTTTTGTCTCCTGTTGTGAGTGGGTGTTAAACTTTCTCGGAATGGACCGAGTCTTGACAAGCGGCCTTGGTACAACACCGGTGCACCGTATGTCAAGTTTCGTGCCATTTGGAGGTCGTTTGATACTCCAACGGTTAACCGCAAAAGCCTCTCTCTCTTTGCAGCCCAACACCCCTTCCAAAGTGTCCCAAAACCCATCTAACTCCCCTCCATGCTCTCGGTCATTCGATCACGATCGTGGGGGCGAAAACCGCTCCTCATTTGGACTCTCCTAGCTCCCATAATCTATAAATAGGTCCTCCCCCTCCTTTTTCGCGGATGAAAATCCCCCCTAACCCTAGTTTTTCCCTCTCCGCCGTCGGACGTGTCCGCCCCCGGCCGGACACGTCCGCGCCGCCACACCCCAGCCAATCAGAGGCCGCCACGTGGCCTCCCTCGCCACCACTGCCACCGCGGCCCGCCGCGGCCATCGCGGGCCCGCACGGGCCCTCGCGGCACCGCCGCCCGGCCCAGCTTCCGCCGCCGCCAGTCCACG
>NC_041383.1:485552799-485554250 GCF_002162155.2 Triticum dicoccoides | reverse complement strand
CGCGCCGCCGCGCTTCCCGGCCGGAACCGCCGCCACCGCGCCGCCTCGGCCGGCCGGAGCCCTCAGCTCCTCCGCCCGGCCTCGTCGCCCTCCGCCGCCGCTCACCGGCGCCCCTCCGCCTCCGTCTCCGCCCTCCTCTGTCGTTCCCCGCGCCGGATCCGGCGAGATCCCGCCGGAGGAGGTTGCCCCGGGCCCTTCCTCGCCATCTCCTGCGAACTTCTCCGGCGAACCTCGGTTCACGTGCAACTCCCGATCCAGATCTGGAAATCGCAGGTTGACCCCGATTCGCCGGTCCCAGATCTGTGTAATTATCATGCCATGTTCATCATTCCGTATCTCTGCATCCGTAGCTCCGTTTTGTGCATGTAATATGTCAAATTGTTCGTCTCAACGAGTACTTCATTTCATTCCATTGCATCATGTTCATTTGAGATCATCTAGATGCCTGAATCATTGTTGCAAGAGTGCTTCATGATGTTTTCTGCTGTCTGTTAACATAACGAGCTCTTTTGTCATTTTTGCCATGATTGATGTGTGCATCCTATGAGGTTGATGTCTTCATGTGTTTTTAACTATGCCATGTATTATTTACATAGGTGCTTACCATGTATTTTTTTGATCAATGTGGTGACTAGCACAAGCATGCAAACTAGGCATCGTGATGTTACTGATTTTAGTCCCTGTTCTGCTATTATTTTGATGCCATGTAAACTTGATGCTACAGAGAGATCCATGCATATGTTGAGATACTTAAGTAAGGATGTTTTGAACATGTGGTTATGCTATACTCTTGTTAGTGGAGGAGTGTTGTAACTCCCCGGATTCGATGCGCCAGGTGTCTGCCAGTTATTCGCTGTCGTTGCCATGTCATTTGCTTGCGTGTTGCATTTTATCATGTCATCATGTGCATTTCTTTGTGCATACGTGTTCGTCTCATGCATCCAAGCTTTTTCCCCATTGTCTGTTTTGCAATCCGGCGCTCCTATGCCCTCCGGCGTTCCCCTTTTGTCTCCTGTTGTGAGTGGGTGTTAAACTTTCTTGGAATGGACCGAGTATTGCCAAGCGGCCTTGGTACAACACCGGTAGACCGTCTGTCAAGTTTCGTGCCATTTGGAGGTCGTTTGATACTCCAACGGTTAACCGCAAAATCCTCTCTCTCTTTGCAGCCCAACACCCCATCCAAAGTGGCCCAAAACCCATCTAACTCCCCTCCATGCTCTCGATCGTTCGATCACGATCGTGTGGGCAAAAACCGCTCCTCATTTGGACTCTCCTAGCTCCCAGAATCTATAAATAGGTCCTCCCCCTCCTTTTTCGCGGATGAAAATCCCCCCTAACCCTAGTTTTTCCCTCTCCGCCGCCGGACGCGTCCACCCCCGGCCGGACACGTCCGCGCCGCCGCGCCCCAGCCAATCAGAGGCCGCCGCGTGGCCTCCCGCGCCGCCCCCGAC